>NC_090448.1:807251864-807556396 GCF_031143425.1 Pleurodeles waltl | reverse complement strand
GATGGCTGAAGGTTTTACTCCAAATATGGTCTGGAAGGTATTGACAAAACCAGAACCAACTGCCTGAAAAAAAAGGTGTACGAACCCAGCGGTGTTGGATGCATTCAAGAGGCAACTTAGTAGTTCACCAAAATGTTTTGGAAAGTTGGTATTTAAAAGGGACTATATCTCTGCGGATGATCTTGCCACTTAGAAGGCATAGGTTTTATGGGAAGATGTGAGAGCTGCGTGTTTTCGAAACAAAAGAGCCTTCAGTTTGCTCCGCTTGTCAAAACTGACATTATAAGTGGCAACGTGAGCCCACATATCTGCTGCTTTTATTTCATTCTTGGGGGAAAAAGTACATTCTGCAACAAGCCACAATTTTAGAGACAATAATAACATGGGGAACACCTGGTCTCATCCCTCAGAATCCTTGATCGCTCAGCATTAACCCCTTCACTGCGAGGCCTTTTCTCCCTCCTGTGCAAGCTTTTGTTTGGGTATTTCGGTTAGTTCGCGCTTAAACACTTTTTCTCCAAATAAGCTATCCATGCCAAATTTGCATCCGTTTTTCCACTATCCTGGGGATTCTAAAGGTACCCAGAGATTGTGGGTTCCCCAAAGTATAGCTAAAATGTGGTTTTTTTTAGAAAAATGGGAAAAAGTGCTGCAGAAGAAAGCATCTGTTTTTTCCCTGCAAATAGCATCAAAAAAGAATTTGTGGTGCTAAAATCACCATCTTCCCAGCTTCCAGGAACAGGCAGACTTGAATCAGAAAACCACATTTTTCAACACAGCTTTGGCATTTTACTGGGACATACCCCATTTTTACTATATTTTGTGCTTTAAGCCTCCTTCCAGTTATTGACAGAAATGGGTGTGAAACCAATGGTGGATCCTGGACACCTAAACATTTTTTTAAAGTAGACAAAATCCTGAATTCAGAAAGGGGTCATTTGTGTAGATCCTTCAAACGTTTCCTATACAAAGTAACAGCTGAAATAAAAAAAAGATTGAAATTGAGTGTAAAAAAAAGCCACTTCTGTCTACGTTTTCTTCTGTAACTTTTTTCAGCTATGGCATATTTTTTAAAGCAATATACCATTATGTCCTCTGGACCTTTCTGGTTCCAGGGATATATGGGGCGTGTAGGTTCTTCAAGAGACCAAGGTGCATATTCATACTCTGTTTGCGGCGAATGTGCGTAAAAAAATTTGACGCACAATCGGGGCAAACCGTGCACCATATTTAAACTTTGACACCCAAGCCTGCGAACGCCAAATCCCGCCATGTGCGTCATTTTCCGGATGCGGGAAACCGCCTTGCGTTAATGACATGCAAGGTAGGTGTTCCCGTCCCAAAAATTACTTAAACAGCCGTGAGCCTTATTTATGCAACCGTGCAAAAATGACGCATAGCGGGAGGCGGAGGCGGAAAATGATGCATAACCCGATTTGCATAAAAGAATAACGCCTGGGTCAGAAAAGGCGTTAAGATGAGGCAAACACACCACTACTTAAAGAAAACACACAGAAGCAACAGCAGAGCTCCAAAAGGAAGACATGGAGGTGCTTTTCATCCAGCATGCACACAGACACAGAGCACAGGACCAAAACCAGCAGCTTCCACAACACCAGCAGGGACCCCAAAGGCAACGCAGAAGGCAGGAGAGGATATTCCACACCAGGACAACCCTTCTGGGACTCCGCCAACAAGACATCATTCAGAAGTACAGGCTTAACTAGCAAGCCATTTAGAAGCTGCTGCGCAACATTGAGCCACAGTTGGCACCGGGCTTGCTGACACCCCGCACTATTCCACCAGAAACCAAGTTGCTAGCTGTACTACACATGTTGGCAAGTGGCTCCTTTCAAACCACTGGCGCCCTGGTTGCTGGGCTCTCACAGCCATCATCTCACTCACACCCCGCCACATCAGCTTCCCCAACACACAGCTTAAGCAGCAGGAGACAAAACAGGTGTTTTACCAAATTAATGACTTCTCACACGTCCTTGGTGCCATTGACTGCACACATGTACGCATTGTGCCACCTGCTGCAACCGAACATCTATACTGCAACAGGAAGCACACACACTCCATTAATGTGCAGGCCATTGTCGATCACTGGGGTTTGATTACCAACATCATGGCAAAGTATCCTGGGAGTGTACATGATTCATTTATCTTCCGTCACTGCACCATCAATCAACACTTCCAGGATGGACGATATGGCAATGGCCTACTTGTTGGTAAGCACAGAAACCTACGTTGCACAGCAACCCTCTAGGACACACAACACATACACCACCACATTGATAAGTGGACAGGAACACACTGAGGTAGTGACACTGCTAGGCATGTTTGATATCCTCAGCCAATGGGAGACACACCTAGGGACAAATGAATGTTCCTAATAACAACTGATGCCACTCCACAGACACAAGGGAAACATTTAAAACAACACAATGACAAGCACATGGCCCCAACTGGCAGTGCATCTGTGAAGATTAATCTTTCAATATCACATCAATAACACGCAATCCAACACCCTTCAAACTAATACGTACTAACACCATGACACACATAGCATGATGATGATGACTACAATGAAGGTCACGTGCAGTCATTGAGGCTGTACCAATATCTCACATTACTCCTGGTCTCACATTGCCCACTACCAAGAAGCAAGTGGACTGTGCGAAGAACACATCTTGATGGGACAATATTGAAAGTGCACATTCCTACGCATACACATTGCGACAAATTAACACACACACAACAGATGTACTGGCATACGGACCTTCTGAAACTCTAAATGCCAACCTCACAACCAAGTTAGCCATCTGAACCTGAACATGTTCAGTAGTAAAGGTACACTTTACAACCTGAGTCGACCTGGCAAGGGCAGAGAAATAGGTCTGCAGTGAACTTGTCACACATGTGAAATTAGTGCATAGTCAATTGTTAACATGTCAGTGCTAACAACGTACAGAGATGTTTTGCACATTGTCACCTTGCAAAACCTAAGGGTCTCACTGATGGTTGGAAATTGTATGGGATGTCCAGGGTACATAGATGCAACGGTGTTACCACCACTGTCAAATTGATTCTGTGTATGGAAGTATCATCTTACCTCCAGTTAAGACACAGGGACACCTATTTCACAAGTCACAATGCAAGGGAGTACACACTGTACTGCAACTCTACAAAAATACTGCTGACATCCGGTCAACAGCCAAACACCTGTTCAGATTAGTAAACAACCCAATGCCGATGGTACATCCTAGAAGCCTAGGAATTCACACAATAACACAAACACCAATGAGTCACAGACAACACAAGAGAACAACTGCCATGCAAAGTGATATTTATGATGCAAGGTACATCAACATGTTCTCACTCTTTCAGCTGATCAGGGGTATGGGATCCAGCCATGGATCATGACCTCATTTGCAAACCCAAGCACTGCAGCAGAGCGAGCGTATAATGAGGCACATTGAAGGACACGCACCATAGTCGAGAGGACCTTTGGCATCCTGAAGTCAAGATTCAGGTGCCTCGACATCACCGGAGGCAGCCTCCTGTACTCACCAGAAATGGTATATAAAATAATTTTGACCTGTGCCATCCTGCACAACATATGTGTAAGAAGGAACATTCCCCTATATGAACCCAACCCACAAATGCCTGAAGAGGAGGATGCTGTCCATCAGCATGAGGGGGACCATCCAAACACAGCTGCAGGATTGCGTCGGAGACAACATATTGCCCAAAATTTCTTTTAACTCTACTCACCCATCACCACTGCCTTACCATATGTAAATAAACACCTATACTAATCACTATCTCGTGGTCTGGATAATCAGTTTTGCATAACATTATCTCTAACTATCAGAATCAGAGTGTAGCCTCATGGAAATACCGATTAGGACACAGAACATTCCTAAACTAGTTTGATGCGTATGAATGTACAGCCACATTCACTCACACAGTAAATGACATATATCCTGTCCAGTTCACTTTGGAAGGGCAATAGCAGAGGACCACACCTATTTCACACATACATGTTGGCAACATGGTTCATCGCAGCATATGGCACACAACTAAGACACCATCAGTCAAAAAGGGAAAAAAATGCCTTATACATGAGGCAGTGGATGTGCTATTGCATTAGTAACAGGAATGTATGACCAGACCCTTGACAGCAGTAAGTCATACATCACCTATCTTTGCAAGGACTAGGTGTGACTAGATTTCCATATAAGCAGCAAATTCATAGCACAAGTGCCCCAGGTATGAATAGCATTGCTCACATGACATTCCCTTCACATGGCAGCCCATGTCCTAAGTCCTGACACACCCATGTTCCCGGTCTCACCCCACCTTTCTTCAGAGGTTCCTGGAATGGTAATATGTGTCCCCAGATAATCCCTCCTCTACACACTCCCAGACTCACAATGTAAATCCAGTGTGCTTCCCTCTTTAGTATGGTATGCCATAGTCATTGTACTTCTGTCTGCATGGACGCCAGGTTAAATAAAGCACTGGCTTGTGGTCTCTAAGCCCTGTTATCACCTGTACATTTCCTCCCATGTGAAAGGTACTGTTGGCCATTTGAACTTGAATCTCACCTACAGGACTTGTGAGAGACTGATGCTGCACACACCCGTGAGCACCTCCATGGAGACCAGTCATTTGAACATGCACTGCCCTTGCAGCTGCTTGGAACAGCATAGAAGCAGCCATTTAATCTATAACACTGTTATGCCTTGCCGTATAAATCAGCTGTGTAACACAGCCCTTGGGTTAATGTGTTACGTTCCAACACACAGGACAAACACACTTTTCCGTTTCCACTGTCTTGTTCCTCCTTTGACCACTCTCAGTCTGACCACTGTGTATTTACCTTGTGAAATGTTTGGATCCTGATTGACCCTGCATCCTGTTAGCCTGACTGGCTCCTGTTATAGCGTTACCCTAAATGTTCCTTTGGCCTACATTGGTATCATAGTTGCTTTCCCAACCCTCATAGTCCTCCTGGGGTATTGTGTCAGGTGGGCCTACAATGCATACTCAAATACATTGTATAGCATAATCAGTTTATTTATTGTACCATGGGGGGGAACTTGTCTCCAAATAGCCGAATCATGGCCTATCCCTTGTCTGGGTTTCATGTATGCATGAGTGACAGATAGTGACAGTGTACCATGGCTATATGCATGGATTGGGTATGGTGCCTCCAGCACAACAAACAACGTCAGATAATGTGCATGAGACGTCTACACATGTTAGGACCCTGACAGTCCACACGCTGATTCACATTGCTCCCAACAGATTGATGGGGCTTGTGTGGTGTATAGCTGTGAGAGTAATCAGCACAGAGGCACAGATGTTCCCAGATGCTGTGGGAATTTTAAAGGCCAACCTGTGTACAAATGTTGTGAGGAAACCTGCTGGTAAAAGAATCCTGAGACATTAACTTTGTCAGCACGCCAAGGTTGCCCTGTTGACAGTCTCATAACACGTCTGCAGTGACAGGGTTGGACCATCCCCATGTGTGTTCTCAAATCCCTATTAGCTTTCCTTCTATTGATCTGCAAAGGATACTTTGTAGATACAGGAAATAGCTCCACAGACTCATGACTACACATGCATGTAACTGTGACAACATAGACCCCAATAATTATACAGGCTAAACATTGGCCCACACACATGAACTGGACACCGCTGTGCATTTTACCACTGGAAATATGTGAATACGTGCTGCTTGGTCTGCTGGTCCTCCACTGCCACAGGAGAGACATGGTTCTGTTATATGACTCCAACTGTGGTGTAACATTACAATTGTGTATTATATTTGGGACTCCGTGGCACAAACACGGTACCCACATAGTATGATCCCATGCCGACTCATGGTGGGTTAACAAACAAGTGCCTAGGAAATAGTATCCAACAATCCAGGACATGTGATGGCTAAGTTTTGGAACATTGACATGAACAACCGTCTGCTATCTATCCAGTGCATGCTTTGTCATTGGTGGTGTTTATGTTCCAAAAAACCAAGGAAGTGCACACAGCAGTTCTTGCTATGTGTATGACTAACACATGTCCTCTCTCATTTCCACACTGACTTGCATCTGAGGGTTGGACACTCTGACTCCACATGCATACAAGCAGATTAGCAAAAATGCATCTTGTGATGTTCACACAGTGGGTCAACAACAATAGTAGTAGCCAAATCACACACATTGACCCATAGGCAATGAGTTATTGTAGTGAGTTGCGTCTCCTTGCTATCCTCTCTTGACGCAAAACATGCCCAAACTGGGTAATACATAATTGTATCCCACACGTTTGGCCATCTATTGCGTCAGTGAAGCGTGAAAATCCGGTACACCAAGTAGAGGATCATGGTCCGCAGTAGTGTGATCTGTCACATGTGCCCATACAACGTAATGCCCAATGTGGGTGCAATCAGCCTATCTCTGTATTTTCACAACTGTCATGTCCCATTCAAAATGAGAAATGACCCAAACCCTGTTAATGACAGAAATGTTGAAACATATGCGTAAAAAAAAGATGCACATGCATCTAAAAATGACACATATGCGTTGAAATATGACGCACAATGCCCTGAAACATCCATTGGCCCCGAACGGTAATTCCTACACTGTCCCCCGGAAATTGGTTAAGTATAACACATATTTAACAATATGGATGCGGGTTATTTCTTATCATGTGTGTAAAAAAAAATTACACACAGACTGTAAGGGTCATTAGATTTTCACGCATAACAAGAAAAATGCACTGCATTTGAGGCAGGAAGTGATGTAATAGGATATCCTGTTTACAGATTTGGTACAGTGGGTGTACTTTCACTTTCACTTTGCAGTCTGTGATATTTCCTGACTGTGTGGCTGTGTAAAGACTTGTCTCTTTGTGCATATTGTGATTTTGTCTCCAGTGTGGTCTTTACATTGTCTTTTTGTGTATAATAACAGTCTGTGGTATCCTGTCTGAGTGTTTTTGTGGTCATTTGTGTTGTCAACATTTGTCTTTGTTGTGTTGGGAGTATGTTGTGGGTAGTGGTAGTTTAAGTATAGTTGGGCTATGTTTGTAGTTATTTTGTATCTTCCCGTCCTACTTTCCCTCTATTCTCCTTTGTTCCCCTTTATCCCCTCTTTATTTTTGGTGCAATAATGTTGGGCAGGCCTCGTCTTGGCAGGATGGGAGAGGAGGAGCTGGGTGGGTTTATTTGGCTGGTGTGCCACTTCCTACCCCTGATAATAGAGGCAGGTGGTTGTGTGATCCAAGGCTATCACAATGAGGCAAGGAGGCTCCGGTGTGCAAAGGTGTTGTACCATCTGCAGAGAATATACAACACACCGCAAAATGACCACCAGCTGAAACACCGCTGGGTTGACCTTGTTGCCAGGGAGCAAGATCTGCTGGACCACCTGGGGATTGTGATTGGTGGCCCTGTTGGTGAGTACAAATCAGAGTAATGTGCAAGTTTAAATGCTCTGTAGTGACAGTAGCTGATTTTTTCATTTTCTGCCGGCAGTGCTTTTGAACATGTGGAATGCTAGTGAAACATACAGGGCCATATTTCTACTTTGTTAGCACCGCAATTGCGACCTGTTTTGAAGCAAGAGCGGCGCAAACTTACAAAATACTTTGTGTCAAACAGCAACACAAATGCAGTGCAAAATATGTATAGAAATGGGCCACAGTTGCCTGTGAGGTATACAAATTTCCTACACATTACTGTCATTTGTTGACGCAACAGCTAGACTAACTTTCTAAACATAACAGGAGCCTGAAAATTAGTGCTGGCTTCACGTCAATTGATGATGGCAATGTGGATCAAACATATGTGTCATGTGTGGTCGTTGAATGTATCAGGAAACATATCTTGGAAATCTAGAAATTTTCCTGAAATATTGTGTTTCTCAATTGTTTTCGGATACGTGTCTGAACTGGATTCTGACGCATACGTAACAAGTTATAGCTTACCTCAGGTAACATCTTAGACTGATATTTTGAGTTTGTAGTGCCACATTTCAATTAGGGATGGCTGGCAAAAGGTATGCACACAGGTTCATATCTCTGTAGTTTGTGCAACTCACCATAGCTGTGGCACATCAAATGAAGAAAATTATACAAATTGAGGGCTAACAACTGTCCCTGACCCCCTGTACATTGTACCTGTGTGTCTAAAATTGGTCTTAGTCACATTGTCTGGGTGACTGGTATTGCAGTCCTGATGGAAAGTGTCTTTGGATGTCTCTCATGGATACACATGATGAGAGGAATACACTCCATGATTTTGTCTGCTCCCTAATGAAGGAGCATGTTTGCCACCACATGATAGTTAGGGCCACTGCATGTGTGCGGATATGTGTATATCACTCACTGGGTCTGTACATGTTTGCAGTGGTATGTAGGATGCAGTTTCATCATGTCTGAGAGGCTTTACTTTCTGAGTTAATATTACAAATAGTATTTGTATTTTGAAGTGTTGTACAGTGCACAGACATTGAGCACATTTCTCCCTTCCATGCTTTACAGGTGGACCTGCACCCTACACTATTGGAGAGGTGGCTTGATTTGCAGACCCAGACATCTCCAGTAAGTGTTGATATTTCTGTTCTGTGCTGTGCTTGCTGATGATGTGTGATTGACTCCTGTGTGTTGGACACATAGCAAGGTGTAATGCGCTGGTCAATCATCTGTTTTGTTCTTTGAGTGGAGTATCATTTTATCACCATCTTTGAGTTGGCCAATCCTTATCGTATTGTCATATTTTGGGATTCTAGGTCAGTCCTGTAGGCACGGTAATGTGAATAGGGATGCGTTATGTGGATTAAACTTGAAATCAGAAAATGTAGCAGTGAACCATATCAGTTAATTAGTCAGCCAGTCAGACCCTGATTCTCCCAGAATAGGGATGCAAAAGTCTTACCCATAGACTTCAGCTTCCCTATTCACTAATGAAAATGTTGGACTGTATGTTTAACTTCCTAGCGGCATGTAGCTTGACATGGTGTGCTACGACTGTGAGGCACTTGAGTACAATGGCCTAGGTGTGCATGCAGCTCATGGCCAGAGGTGTGCTTGCATCTATCTGTTTGTTGTAAGTCATGGCTTACTGGTAGGAAATAAAGTAGACAATGGTCTGCATTTCCAAAGATATGTGTTGATGGGATTGTCCAAGGTTTGGGTGTATCCTATTTGGAGTTCCTCCTTACCTGTGGTGTGCTGGCCAAACCCATGTACAGCTTTCCAAGCTTCCTGGGTGTTCTTATTGTTAGAAATTATTAGTTGCTTGTTCACCCCCCCTCAGACACAGGGGTAGGGTTGTGAATAGTGTACCTAGGACTGATGATCCAAGTTTGGTACACAGACATGTAAATCAATAAACCACTTGTCCAAACCTAGGATACCCACTCATGATTAGCACATGCATTCTATACTGGCAACTCCATTTACGATTCGCATATCTTGAGGCCCTAGATTGCCATCCAGAACATAGAAATTTGTTGGCCTGTCAGTGGTGGAGGATATGCAGCATGATTTTTACCTGACAACTGGCAGAACTATTATGCCAAAGTCATTCCAGTTGTTACCCATCTTGTAGGGTTTGGATGTGCTATTTGATGATAGGACATTTGTAGGCTGGCTTGCCATGTACTTACTCAGGGACTATCAGTGATCTGTATGATGATATGGGCTGTTACAGGTACATTAGATGCATTGTCTGATTTACTTCTTGAGCCATTTCACACAATGCAGTACCTAATGTTTGATTTTCTATTTGTCTTAACAGCTGCCAATATGACTCCCATCCAGCTTCGAGAGTTTCAACGCAGGGCAATGCGTTACCGCCACATTCTGGATGTGGAGTCTGGGTACCGCAATATGGCAAGCCGATATCGCCTTTAAAGAGCCTCCAGAGTGTGGAAGGCATTTGCACAAGGGGGCCCTTCTGTGCCCACCACAGCCACCACCACCAGCACCACCACTACCACCCAGGTGGCACCAACAGCAGCTGGGATCTTTGCTGGACCATCTGAGCAACAGCTCCAGGACCAGTCACAGCACCACCTGCACCTCAGCCTACTGACTTGGCACCGACAAGGGCCCATACTTCATCGACTTGCACCCAGACCAACCCTGCTGCAGCCATAGACCCTGCAGCTTTTGCCCAGATGCAAAGGAACTTGGACCGGATCCTATGGAAAATGACCAGGCTGCAGCAGGAGGTGGCACAAGTTAACCGGAGGGTGCGTGCCATTAAAAAGACCCTGAGGACGGCCAACTTGTAGACTTCTACTCAGACATGATTCCCTCCCCTCCCTCCTCTTTCCTGATTCTTTAACTTAGTGGGTTTAGGGGGCTTAGTGTTAGGTTAGTATAGGCTGTTAGTTTAGTTAGTAGTAGTGGGTGGGGGGTGAGGGTTTCATACTTTTTTCTATTGTGTGTGTGGGTGGGTGGGTGTGCACGCATTGTTGGGGTTTTGGTGTTTTAATTAAAAAAATAATTATATATATATATATATATATATATATATATATATTTTTTTTTGTTTAGTATTAGATAGTATTTGTTTAGGTTAGTATCTGTTGTCCTCCATGTGTCCCGTCTTATAAGAGGGGTGGGGGGGTTGATGTTTAGATCGTTTTGTTAAATGTGATAAGTAAGTTTAGTTTAGGCTAGTTAGGGACAGTTGTGGATAATGTTTAGTTAGAGTAGAATAGGTTAGGTTAGGTGTTTCACATGGTTTTAGCTTCTGTTTTTACTGTTTAATAAATATCTAGGTAACCCTTTACAGTATGTGTCACATGCTTGTAGATCAGGGCCTTGCCATGAGTGAACAGTGCCTCTTTTGTATTAGCGTTTGTGTCCCATGCTGCAACCATATCCCAACTGAGCTGTTACATTGGCAGCTACACCAAAGCTCCTTAGCTAGGATTCAGCCATCCATTGCACCCACCACTCACAGTTACTATGGATCCCAAAGTGTGGTTATTTTGTGCTGTATGTTTTCAGTGTCGCATACTTTGCTACCAAATTTGGTATTGGGTACACTGTGTAAAGTCTGCCTGCAGCCTGATGTCCAAGCAAATCCTTATAAGGTGAGTGGTAGTATGCTCTCATGTAGTATGGTATACATAACTCACACATATCATTTGTTACAATGTTCAGCACAGTTACTTATTTGTATAGAAACTCATACACATCCCTTCATGCTGTTTGGTGTGTTTTAGGTAGAAATTGGCGAAAATGTCACATACGTAAGTTTTGACTTTCAGTAACAATCGAAGGCACTATTTTCTGGCTTAGACGTCCCTTGAGGAGGCGTTATTCTGTACAACACAGCATTGTGGTGGATAGTTTATATGTTGCTCAGCAATAACCCTCAGGGAGGGCAGATGATGGTACAATCCAGGCCACTGTGCATAGTTATCAGCCAAGAATCGTTCAGGTCAGGTGTATAGACAATCAATGATCCTTGAGCTGAGGTTAACATCACTGATGGCCATCACGGTTGATGTGTCACATTACACAGAGACAAAGTTGTTGTGTAAGTGCAATTTATTTAAAAGTGCTGTAGTGCTATATGTACATTGTCCATGATTGTGAGTCCATTAGTGTGACACCTTCCATTCTGATGCTACACAAGTGCAAAAGGACATGTCATTGGACATGCTGGGGTGAAGTGTCAGACAGTGCAGAGGGACAGGATTTGCCAATCAGTTAGTGAGAGACAATCACAGGGGAGGGTGACAATATAAACAGTGGGTTGAAGAACAGTGCTTGAGTACAGTTGTTGCAAGACTGGCATGTTACAAAGCACAGGACCATGGTAATAGGTGGCCATGTGGCAGGGACTAGTGCTACCGGGTTCTCTTAAGGGTGAAGGTGATCTGCTCCAAGTCTTCATCTTCTGATGTGTGTGTAGTCTCCTCTGCCCTTGGTGGTGGTGGTTGTGAAGGGGCAACACACACCTCACTGTTTAAAGACGTGGAGTCAGACATCCCGGTAGCTGCTAACTGTGGGGTTCTTAAGGGCAGTACTGCAGCAAGGAGGAGCTGCTGGTTCTTAAGAATAGCAGCCACATCACGGTGGTAGGCAGCTAGGTCGGCCCTGAGGGGTTCAATATTGCATTTGTGCACGCGTTGACAGGATTGTTGTTGTAGGTGTTGGGTGAAGTCTATTACAGCTGTGCTGATTTCCTTCAACCGTTTTTCAACTTCCTGCAAGATTGTTGTTCGTCCTTGCATAGCTGCTGCCTGTTCTTCAGTTGACATCATGCATGAACGCACCCCTTCTAGGCTGCCTGCCATAGTTTGCGTCTCCACCCACACCTCCTCGGCCAGCTCCCGCTCTACTCCAACTACAGTTCGCTCAAATCTGGTGCCAGGGTCGTCAGAGTCCTCAGCTGTGTAGGAGCTAGCAGGTTGTACAATTGGGGTGGTGGGTGGGTCCTTTGTGATGGCTGCTGTATCTCTGCTCCTCCTTGTGACTGAAGCTGGGCTCTGGAGGGTTCCAAGGACATCTTGGAGGGTATGCTGGCTGATGTTTGTCAGTTCGCCATCCACGTCATCAGGGAAGTCCAGGACAGGCATATCCGCAGGAGAGCCATTGTCCTCTGCAATGAGATACGGTACAATTAGTGTGTCTGTGTTGTGGGCTTTGTAATGTGAAATGCCTGCCTTCCGATTATTTTAACATTGTGATTTTGGTTCCTGTTCATTGTTCCTGTCTTTCATATTAGCATTCTCCCAGGCCTATGCCCCACCTGCATGTCACATGTATTGTGGTCAGTTTGTGGACTTGTCAGCATCACATCCTCTAGGTGTTGGTTCAGGCCAAATTGTGAATTGCCACCTTCTTGTCCTACTCAACCCTCCGTCTATTTCCATTCTCATGGGGAGGCCTTTCACTGGCTGTGGGTGCTCTGATGGCACAAGCACCACACTTAACAATCTTGACCTGCCCCAGTCTCTGATCTTTCACATCCACCTATATGTAGGTGAGATGTGGCATATACTATGTCTAGCTTTGTTATGGCACAATATGGATGTCAGCATTGGTAATGTGTACTGCTGATGTTGGGGAATGTGTGGTACATTGAATTACACTGATAGTCATAGCAGTGCTCTATTTCTGCCTCTACTGTGCAGGTGTATTTCTGTAACCAGCTACATCTGTCCTCCCCCTCAGTGCTGTTGTCTGAGCAATATGACATTTGGGATGTTGCATGGTGTCATTGGAGCTATTGTGACCCAGGCACAGGGTGTACCCTGACATATGCAGCATGGGTATGACATTAGTGATGTGTACCTCCTAATGTTAATGACAATGGCTGATGTTTGTAGCAACTTTGGACAATCACATTTGACAGGATTGGAACATTTGTCTTGATTTCAGGGGATTGATAACGTTGTCATCCTGAACCCTCTAATTTGGGTGTGTTGGATCCATGGGGACGTTACTGCCATTAGCTACTTGACCTGCACACACAGCAGAGGTGGTAGTGGCAACTGTTGTCAATGTTACATTCCACTTGCAGGTATGGCCAGAGGTTGTTAATTGGGCCCTAGTTAATGTAGGGAGAATCATGGCTGACGTGTGACGGGCTGCCAGTTTCACGTTGTACCCTGCCCTCCTGGCCTGGCTTTACCTTTGCAACATCCTTGGCCTGGCAGCATACCCCCATGCAAAGGTTGTTGGTGTTGTGTAGTAGTGTGCCCCAGGTTTCCTCAGGATGGGCCATGCCCCCTTGCCGTGCCCCTTTACCCATTCCACTCCCTGAATATCATGACTTACATGCATTTTGTAGTAGGTATGTCCACCCCCTGCTTACAGTTAACATTTGTGCGTTTTAATTCCCCATGCGACTTACCCTGCATGTGCATTGTCTCCTGGTAGTCTGCCCTGTCCTTGAATCCCTGTGACAATCTCCTCAGGGATGACGGCTGCCACCATCTCCTCATTGTGGTCCAGGGCCTCCTGCGGTGCTGGACTCCCACCTCCAGTCTGCAGTGCTGCCTCCTGTTCCTGGCCATCTTTTCCTTGGTCCTGCGCTTGCAGTCATGCCAGCGTTTCTTGCACTTGATGACTGTTCTCCGTACTTCTGCCACACTGTTGATCTTGTCAACAATGTGTTGCCATATTGCCTCTTTCCTACTGATTGGCAACTTTGAGGTGACAAACAGTTGGTGCTGGTGTTCCGTCACCTCTTTAACCAGAATTTCCTGCTCCTCTGCACTGAAGCGACACTTTCTTTTCTTCTTCTCCCTGTCCTGGGTCTCGTGTGGGTCCTCCTGGCTGGTTCCTGGTCTGTTGTCATCTTCCTGGGGTCTGTGCAAGCATCTGTGTCAAAAAACGGCACGTATCCGGTTTGCGGCATCGTAAACCAGCTCACAGTCATTTTCGCAGCGTTAATGTCGTTTTCCTTTACGACGTGACGGAGTGGTTTGAGTAAAAAAATATAACTCACACCTGTCGTTTGCGCCGCCGCTTGTCAAAGTATAAATTTGACGCCTGCACAGCGCAAAGAAATGGCGTTAGCTGGCGGTAATAGTTTTTACGCAAAACTCTGTCGGCGCAGTTTGGCCTCAAAAAGTATATTTATGGCCCCAAGATACTCAGAGCCAATAAATGAGCTGCACCTTGCAATGGGTTTTCATTGTATAACGGGTATACAGCAATTCAGTTGGCATTCCCCCAAGTCTCCCAGTAAAAATGGTACCTCACTTGTGTGGGTAAGCCTAGTGCCTGTGACAGGAAACGCCCCAAAATGCAACATGGACACCACATTTTTACACTGAAGACTGATGCCTTTTTTGCAAAATGCCTAGCTGTGGATTTTGGCCTGTAGCTCAGCCACCACTTAGGGAAACCTACCAAATCCACACATTTTTGAAAACTAGGTACCTAGGGGAATTAGGATGGGGTGACTTGTTGGGGATTGCACCAGATTCTGCTCCCCAGAATACCTTGCAAATCTCAAAATCTGTCTAAAAAACAAATACATTTTCCTCTCATTTTGGTGATGTAAAGTTCTGGAATCTGAGGGGAGCCACAATCTTCTTTCCACCCAGCATTTCCCCAAGACTACCACTAAAACTGGAACCTCACTTGTGTGGATAGACCCAGTGCCCACGACAGGGAAGGGCCCAAAATTCAACAGGGACACATCAAAATCATCTATTACAAAACAACCTGTTTTTGCAAAGGGTGCACCTATGTTTTAGGCCCTGGGCTCAGCAGCCTTCTAGGGAAACCTACGAAACCCAGACATTTCTGAAAACTAGACATCCGAGGGAGTCTGGGGAGGGGTGACTAGCATGGATCCTCCAGCCTTTCTTACCCAAAATCTCCTGCAAACCTCAAATGTAGCTAACAAATCACATTTTCCTCACATTTCTGTGTGGGATCACCGCACCACCACAAAGTGTAGAAATTGAGGGGGAACCAAAAGGGGTCCACAAGGGCAGTTTATTCCCCCCAAACTTTCTAGGCTGACTCTGCTTTGGGCACCCACACAAGTGGGACAGAATTTTTATGGGTATAGATGCGACAATACTGGGTGGTAAGAATTTTGTGGATTCCTTTAGATTTCATGAGGTTCCATCACAGAAATGTAGGGAAAATGCGTGATTTTAGGCAAAGTTGGCAGTTTGCTGGACATTTTGAGTAAGAAAATGGTGTGGGAGGCATGTGAAAAACACCACCCTGGACTCACCCAGATGTTTAATTTTCAGATGTGTCTGGTTCTGGTAGTCTTTTCTCGGTGGCAGGCTACCAAAGTCCAAAAAGTGCAGCCACTCACCATTGCAAGGGGGATGATATTGTGAGGAAGCCAAGCTCTTTTGGCCCAAATGTAAAATAAGAACACAAAAGAGTCTAATGTCCTCTTGCTTGCCGCTGAGATGAGATGCTTTAGTTTTCGGGGAGGCTGGAAGACTGTTACCCCTTTAAGTTGGGGTGGGTGGGGGCATTCCAATGACCATAGTGGTTACCAGCCCTCACCCCTCTATTTTTTGTTTTTAACTCCATGGCATCTAGTGGACTATCTGCCCCCTGAGGGGCAGATCAGGTTTAATTACCACATCTGCCCCAGCGGGGCAGAACAACTTTGTCCCCAATTATTTGGGGTGGGGGCACGGCCTTACCCCCATGCGCTTTAAAAAAATAAATCTTCCCTGCTGTCTAGTGGGTTTTCTGCCCCCCTGGGGGGCAGATGGGCCTAACAGACAGAGGCCAATCTGATCCCAAGGGTGGCAGAAACAGAGAAAAGTACTGCCCCCCTGAAAGGAAACGACCCTTGCCCAAGGGGCTGCCCCCCAAACAAATAACACACACACAGAAAATAATCCCTGGTGCCTTGTGGTTTCTGCCCCATTGGGGGCGGATAGGCCTAACATAAATAGACCAAAAAGGGGAAGAAACAGCCATAATTAATGCCCCCCTAAGAGGTGTGACCCTTGCCCAAGGGCTGCCACCCAAACAAAAACAAAACACCCACAACATAATCCCTGGCGCCTAGTGGTTTCTGCCCAAGTTGACGGCCGATGGGCCTAACATAAAGAGGCTGATCTGCCCCCAGTGGGGGCAGAAATGGTCATAATAATTCTCCCCACATGGGAGCGACCCTTAGCCAAGGGGCAAACCACAAACTAATAACATGCGCACCCAAAATAATCCCTGGTGCCTAGTGGTTTCTGCCCCTCTTGGGGCAGATGGGACTAATATAAATAGGATGGTCTGCCCCCAAAGGGGTCAGAACAGTCAAAATTAATGCCCCCGTAGGGGAGCGACCCTTGTCCAAGGGCCTGCACCCCCAAAACAAAAAATATACACACACAACATAATCCCTGGTGCCTTATGGTTTCCCTCTTGGGGCAGATGGGTCTCACAAAAATGAGCCAATCTGCCCCCAAGAAGAGCAGAAATGGCCAAAAGTTATGTGCCCCCAAGGGGGAGCGACCCTTCCCCAAGGGGCCGCTCACCCTTAATAAGATACAAAAACTCTTTCCTTTCCCCTGATTCTACTTTGATCTCCCCGATTTCCCTTCCCGAGGAGAAACTCACCAGTTTCTCCAATGTCACGCTGGAAACAAATTGCATGTGTGTTGACATTGTTAGATGCTGTGGGGAGGGGCCTGGGTGGCAGCGGAAGCGCTTCGGCTGCCATACCTACCCATGGGGGTGCATTCATTTCCTTTATTTTTGCCAAGCCTAAACAAGGTGTTTGTTGTGTGGTTTTATTTAGAAATATAATTTGTAGTGAATAAGACATGCTCTAAATAAAGCCTCCATACCTTATATTTGCCAATTTTTTGTTCCCCAGACACTCTTTAAGTCAATCGACTTCATCCAATACTCTTACCTTTCTATAGCCAACTGGGACACAAACAAATCTGAATAAATCAATTTGGTGTCTGTTAGAAATACATTCTTTTTGTGGGGTGGTACGTTGAAGTAATAGGACTTACCATCTTTAACATCATGCCCAGTAAATTAGGAAACCTTTCTACATGTTTTAGAACTCCCCCCTCATGGAGTTGGGCAATTTTCCCATTGTGTATAATTATAAACTGTTCATAGGGTACCATGTCTGTGTAGAAAACAATGTCAGTAATGGTGGTAAAAGAACATTTGCCCATCATTTTCAGTGTTCATGTAAACATCCTAACTTTCAAATACAGTATAATATTCAAGCTCAGAAAACATAGAATCAACTGTTTTTACATCCAGTCATCAGAAACAACCCTGGGTGTAGTACTATAATTCACTGGTACTTTTAAAGACATAAAGAATTTGAATAATTTCTGTAGGGCCGAAAATATGAAACAGTACTTTATTCCAAACAATCCTATCAGCAACTGGAACAGCTGAAATGTTCAGAAGGGACAATTCTCTTCAGACTTTGAGTGAGGATAGGTAAGGTTTTAAGAACTCATCCATTAGTTCAGCAGCAAAGCATTCAGGAAGATAATAGCCATGTATCAGCAGAAAGAAAACAATGACAAAAACCAATCCAAAGCAGAAAGACACGCAAAGTCAGAAGTATCTACAGATAATACCATGGATGAACCAAATTGCTATGTTGAAGCCACATGTAGAGCTTATGTGCTTTTGATAAGGAACTGTAGATGATGCCGAAGAATTTGAAGAAAAGTAGTCAATGTCGGCAAAGTAACCAGAAGCAGTCTGTGCAAAAGCTGGAGTTGGTGAGATGAAAGGGAACTGGTAGATGTGTCCGTTGGTGGTTTGTAATAAACAACTCCATCCGTTTGTGTTGCATTTGAAGAGTGCATATCTAAATGTAAGGCAATACATTTCCTGTTGATGAAGTGTTGACAGGAATTAACAGAAGTTCATTCTCCGCCCTCCAAAAGATCATGAAATTATTTCAGCATTGTTGAGTGCTTGTAGAGGTAACTCCTGGGTGTAGTGAGAGGGGTGCGACATTACCAAGGAGTCCTCGTGGGCAACTGTGCAGTATTGACCACATGATGCATTTTGACATTGTCAATTGAAACAAAGCATTTGTCTTTAGAACTAGGCAGATGTGGTAGAATGAAAGTTCTGGTACCGTGTGTTCCCAGGACTGGAACCGGTACTCTGTAGGATGGGCCATACTTCTTCTTCACAGGTATTTTTCAAGAACTAGACATCCAAATTTAGGAATCCAGCCTGTAGATGTTGGCAAAACCATCATTCGCAAGGTGGCGGCATGTACTGATGAACTTTCACCACAGAACTGTTGCGTTTCCTGTAAAACAGTGACACGTTCTTTTATGTCAAAAGGTGTTTCTGCCGCCACCGGACCAGGGCTAGGGCCATCAAGATCTGGGACA
The DNA here is from genome assembly GCF_031143425.1 of Pleurodeles waltl. NCBI lineage: Eukaryota > Metazoa > Chordata > Amphibia > Caudata > Salamandridae > Pleurodeles > Pleurodeles waltl. The sequence continues at coordinate 807,537,536 of NC_090448.1, read as the reverse complement.
TATATAGATATCCAAACAGGACTTTGTAGAGAGTATGTCCTACCAAAATCCTTCTGAGCAGATTATTTAGTGCTCTTAGGACTCCATACAGGTGATGGAGCCAACTACGACCTGAACCTAATACTCTAGCTGTTAAGGATTGCTTCCACAATCGAATTTCCCTCAGAATGATACATAGATGGGAAATGTATTTGAATACTGATCATTGCCATTGTGTCCCTGAATGCTCTGGAGGCAAAAGAAGGGCCTGGTCCGAATGGAATGCTGCAACTGCATATGTCCCAATAAAGGCCTACAAATCTTTAATAACAGTTCGAGCCTCAGCCTATTGTTGTAGTCACACCTATAGAAGTCTGGAGCATGAATCAACAGCAACAAGAATATGTTTGTATGCACTATTCAGTTGTAGGGGACCGCAATGGTCCAGGTACACACATTGTAATGGTTTGTTAAACCAAGAGGGGTGTCTGCGGTGGGCGTTTGATGGTGGATCCCTTCATTTGTTGGCAAATGTCACAACTAAGGATATACTGCTTGGTCTGTATAGACCAGGCCACCAATAGAGTTTTTACAAAAGTGAGATGGTAGCCGCAACACCAGCATGGGCAGAAGCAACCCCTTCATGTGCTGCTTTGATAAGATCTAATCTTTGGTCTTAGTTGAGGATCACACGATCACCCACCCCTGGTATTGTTGCAAATGCAATGTTTTTGGAACTTAAGTGTTAGGAGTATTTTGCAGGATATGCTTTTGGTAAGGGCTTGCCAGCAGCCGAAGCTTTCATAGCAGCCAATGCTTCATCATCCAGCTTCATATGGGAACAAGTATTCGCAGCAACAGAAACCATAGCTACTGCCGTTTTGACAGCTTCATCAGTCAAAGTGTTTCCCACAACGTGTATTCCAACATGCTGGTGACCCAATGTATTTAATACATGAGCCTGTGGCAGCTTGTCTTCGAGGTCTGCTGCCTTCCCCCACAAGAATTTGTGTTTCCTTTGGAGTCCCTGAACCCATTTAGGCACCAGTGATGACAGTATTTATTAACGGACTGAACAGAGTAATACAAATCACAAACAATCAAAATAGAAAGTTCAGGATCAATGTGTTACAGTGCCAACATTAGAGCCTTAAGCTCAGCAAGATGTACTGTGCAGTTCCCTAGGGTCTGCATGTGGGTTTGTTGAGGGGGGAATTTACCGCCCCTCATTACTCCACAATAGGCTACGCAAGCCGCAGAGTATTGGTGTTTGGACCCTACAGCTGGTTGAGCTGGACCATTGGTGTAAATGATGATTCTATTTTATTCAAGAGGTAAAATGTTGGTGGACATGGGGTATTCAAGTTCATATTGAAGAAATTCTTCGGTCTGAAGTTTTGGATCAAAAACATAATCAACATCAGTGGCCGTCAGGGAGGTAGCCCATTGAATCCAATGTGGATGTAATGCTTTTGCATTCAGGATGCTTGCTTTGGTGATGGTCTTAAGGGCTAGTATTGGGGTAACAAATATAATATGTGTCCCTTGTGCTAGTGGTCTCTCCTTTATGATTTCCATTTAGACAGTAGTCAGTATGTTTTCTGTTGGTGTGATTTATATGCTATGGGTATAGTGTCACCTTCATTGAATGCATCGTAGGTGAACCCGATGTCACCAGAGATGACCCGGTTTACCAACTTTGTTTTGTTGTCACATATGTGCAAGTGTTTCGCTTCAAGCATGTCTATCTGTAGGTTCTGAGAATCTGTGTGTGTTTTGGTGTCCGATGTTTGTTTAAAAAATCAGAACAAATTCAATCATATAGTGGTTTTAAGGGTTGTACATACTTTGGAAGGTATGTTCTGCCAAAATTGAAGAAACCCAGTAATGACTGTAGTTTCTTGATGGTATTTGGTGGTTTTAATAGTGCATATTTCTCTAGGAATTGTGGAACCAGCCTATTTACCTCACATGATAGTTTGTATGCTAAGAATAGGACACTTAGAAAAGCAATTTTTGTTTTATTGAACTTGAATTTGTAGCCCTGTGCGGCAAATCCAAAAACTATGTTATCCAGTCTGGCTAATGTGTGTTGAGATCGTTGTCTGTCAGATAGATTTCGTTGACATAAGATGACAGCTCAGGATCAATATCATGCAATATTGATGTTACACAGGCTGAGGACAATCCATAACACTTCTTATACCCTTGAGGGAACCTACAAAATCTTCTTTTAGAGCTGAGTGCTAAGAAGGTGCTTAAATCTCTGCTTTCAGGTGCTAGATTTTGGCAGACAAAGCATTGGTACTAGCCAAGATTGTTTGGTATTTTTTGCTCACTATGTTGTTAAGTGCTGTACTAAGTGAATTTTGTATTGCAATGTGCATGTGTGATGGTTTAAGTGTCTGTAATCTAAGACTATTCCATAAGAAAGGTCTGGCTTACCTATGAGAAACAAAGGGTTATTAATTGCAGAGACGCAAGGTTCAATTACTCCCTGGTACTCAAGTATTCAGAGAATTTCCCTCATTGGTGTTTTCACCTCATGTTTAATGGGATATTGTGGTTGTATTTGTGGAATGGACTTTATTGGTATAACATGATAAGGGGAATCTCTATCCTACCCCACATAGTTGCGGTACAGCGCTGGGGCTTGAGCCAATGCCCAATCTGTAGAGTAAGCTTCTTTTACTGCATCTGGAACAAGAACTGAGAAAGGAGGCAAAATGACATCTTCCCCTTGTGGGAGCATACAGACAAATTCAGGTGGTCAATCCTTTTCTGCCACTAGTATGTGGTAACTTTGGTAGTCATTACAGCTGTTATGACGGAAGCACCGGCAACAGGTTGGCGGTGCTTCCCAGGTCATTACGACCGTGGCGGAAGTGCCACGGTCGCACCGCCGGGGCCGGCGGTTTCCCGCCACGATGGCCCCGGCGGTAGTAATCCGCCAGGGCAGCGCTGCTAGCAGCGCTGCCCTGGGGATTACGAGTCCCCCTACCGCCAGCCTTTTCCTGGCGGTTTGAACCGCCAGGAAAAGGCTGGCGGTATGGGGAGTCGCGGGTGTGCAGGGGCCCCCAGACAGGGCCCCGTGCAGCTTTTCAATGTCTGCTATGCAGACAGTGAAAAGCGCGATGGGTGCAACTGCACCCGTCGCACGGCCGCAACACCGCCGGCTCCATTTTGAGCCGGCTCCTGTGTTGCGGCTGAGATCCCCGATGGGCTGGCGGGTGTAATCTAGGTTTTTCACCCGCCGGCCCAGCGGGGACCTCCAAATGGCCGCGGCGGGGGTGAAGCTGCATTGGCGGCCGCCCGGCGGTCCGATCTTGGCAGGCTGCTTCAGCCACCCGCCAAGGTCGTAATGAGGACCTTAGTGTCAATCTTCCCCAGAAGATCACTTTGATGGTGCGCTCAATTATTATTATTTTTTTTGTAAATCCTGTCGGTGGGGAGACACGCCTGTCCACAGTTTCGACTTCAGGAAGTTGTTAGTTGGTGTCACATCCGGAAGTTCCAGAAGATTGTGCTGAACTATTGTGACCTCTGCTGCGCTGTCTTGCAGAGTCACTGTCCATATCCTGTTCTCAAAATGTGTGGCATGTTTAGCCCAATTTTCTGCAAACATTTTCTTTTTGAATTGCATGTTTTTGCTGTGGAAATTTCTCTTACTTTTTAACCGACACCTCCGATGAGCACTGTGACTCCTTTGTCAGTTTCACGTACTCGTTTCGGTGATCGTCCACCCTCCTCTTTCACTGCGTTTGTCGAGTAAGTCCTGAAAGAAACAAAATGGGCGAGTGTCAGTATATTGGCATCTGTCAGGGATTTGTAAAGTGTCCCTACTTCTAAGATCGTAACGTTTATCTAAGGTCTCCGAACATGGAGATTCTTCTCTTTGCCTTTGTTTATCTTTATTCATTTTCTGTTTATTCCATCACTTTTTAGAACCCTCTTGTGCTTGCTTGAAATAATCCTTATTAGATTTACCTTGTAATTGTGGTTTACCTGGTCTGGCTCACAGACTACCCCGACATATACTAGTATAAATCTCGAGGATAATCTTAGGTAGCTCACGTTCCTGTTCCTGTAGAGGAATGTCCTGGAGCTGCTGGCGTACTGCCAATGCTACTGCTTTCCCTTTAATATTACTTAATATAATTGAGGACACTGTGGCTAAATTGCCCCTTAATTGCATCCCCAAATTCAGGGCAGGCGCAGCTCCATATTCGTCTTGAATTTGTTTTAACATTTCCTGGAGATTCACAAGTGTTGGTGTACAGTGTGTGGTCATATAAATTGCATCAAATACTGCACCCCAAATGGCACAGTTATCTTCTGAGGAAACCATCCTAAAATGCAAGAACATTGTGAGAATTCTATGTTATCTTGTGGTCACATATATGGAAAACTGCTTCCAGCGCATTTATTTTTTGTTAACCAAAACTGACTTTCTTCACCTCTGGTTGATTCCTTACCCATTATTGAATGCACAGTCACAGGGTTTAACGCAGTTGTATTCAAATGTAGTACTGCTGGAGCTGCCTTTGCTGGGGCGGTATTAAAAGTCTGCATTACAAATTGTATTAAGCGTCTGTACCTAGCTACTAAATTACTGCGTAAACAGTGTAACTCCACTACTGGCATGTTTGCTACATTTAGATGTGGGGCATATGTGGCTAGTTATGGCCTTGTAGGCCTTTCATTACTTAGGGGACCTAATCTGCTGTTGTGTATAATGTGTGGGAGGGTGCCTTCAAACCAATTTTGGTGTTCTTGATAAGAAAGTGCTATTTCTACACAAGCATAAGCTCTGTATTGTGTAGGTGCATCTGCTATTGTGTAGTTGTGGAAAAGTTTTGTGTTTCCATCTGCTGCTAAAAAAAGGAACCCAGGAATAGAAGATTTCTGTGCCTCTACTACAAATGTAACATCTTTACCCTCATCAGTAAATCCAGGAGCTAATAGATGTTTTGTGAGAGGTTGTCTTATATTTACTGGAATTGATACCCATTGAGAGTCCACCATATTTTCGAATGGTAAGTTCAGAGATAGAAACATCAATTTGGGAAATCATTTTAAGGTTCAAGCTTGAACAACCTACAGCCTAAAACTGGTACTCACTATTTAGCTGAGGAGGCTATTGTGTGACTCCTAAAGGCACATGCTATGGTCCTATGAGCTAAAATAGAGGCGCTCAATATAGGCGTTAAAAGGAACCCACGACAAAAGATTACTTATTGATCCCTGGTTCTCACATGCCATACATTGATACCTCTAGTATAGAACCCAGGCTTATCTCCGACCATTCCTCTATCACTCTATCACTCATATGTGGTGCCCCATCCATTAAACATAACTTCTGGATACTGAATGAAGAGATTTTTAATGTTAGGAACATAAGGCTAAAATTTGCACTGAAATCCGAAACTTCCTGGAATCTAACCCAGCCAATGAGATTTCACCATCTTTCTAGATGGGAAGCTTTGAAAGCTACCTTCAGAGAAACGCTTATCAGCATTAGATCCTTTATGAACAAACAAACCAATGACTCAATGAATAACTTGGAAAAATAAATTAAATAATTAGAACTCCAACACAGACAAGATGTAATTAATACACAGCTATTAACCAAGCTGAACAAAAAGTATACAGAAAAAGAGGTTATTGAGTAAAAGGGCAGGTGTCTGGGTACAAAAACAAAAAATCATCATATTTGCAAATCTAATAGAGCAGGTAAGATGTTAGCTGCATTTCTGAAATTTAGAGAGAGCAAATCTTTGATACCGAGTATCATTCTCGACCGCAAACTCTCCATTAAACTCCAGGTCAAAGCCTTTTGCCTAGCTTGCTTCCACATGCTGTGTATGCTCCGCAAGATCTTTAAGTGACTCCCCATCAGCACGAGGAAGGCAGTGATGCAAGCTCTTATCACCAGCAGACTGTACTACAGCAATCCACTCTACCCAGGCACCACCACCACCGAAGTCATATAAAGACTGCAGACGATCCAGAATGCAGCTGCCAGATTGATCCTCAACCTGCCGGAGTGAACCCACATTACCCAGCACCTGCAAGACCTCCATTGGCTCCTGATCCAGAAAAGGTGCCACTTCAAGCTCCTGAACCATGCCTACAAAGCCCTCCATAACCAAAGAACCACCTACCTGACCACCGCCTTCACCTCCACCAACTGACCAGGAACCTCCGCTCGGCACACATCATCGTCGCAAAGATACCACGCATATGTCGCTGCCATGCCAGAGGATGCTCCTTCTCCTACCTTGCAACCAATGACTGGAACCGCCTCTCCCTCCACCTCTGTGCCACACCCTCACTGACTCACTTCAGAAAGGTCACTTCTTGACTAGAGACATGCTTAACTTTAATGTTTAAAGACTTTGCCCTTTTAAATTCCGATGCTGAAGCCTGATGCCTTGCTGATCGACTGATGTCCTGAGGACGAAGACTGATTCTGCTTTGCTGATCCACCCTGAGGATAGGTATATCCGAATTGTGATTATTATGCATATTTGCTTTTTCTTTCTAGGTACCAACTGCGCTATTTTGACAGAGCCATATTTAGTGGTTTTTCCAAATTCGTGTTACTAAATTGTTTTGCATGGAGCCCAGTATGCAGCAAGCATCTGGATACCCACTCAGGTTGATTTACACCTGAATGATTGATTGATTTATATGAGACTCAGATAGTACATTACATAGCAATCCAGATAGAATAGCTGAAAGCTTCAAAAATTTATATTTGGAACTATATGATAACAACAAACAGTTTGATAATGAGCAATGCAAAGAATTCCTAAAAAATGTAGATCTCCCTACTGCCAGTGATGAGGAAAGAGCAACTCTGTCATATTGTTCTACTAGGAATCTTGGTCAGCCATAACATGATAAAAGACATCCAAAACCCTGGGTCCTGATGGGTTTAATGCTTCTTTTTTTTTATATTCACTTTTTATTGTTTCCGGTTGAAGCAAACAGTAAACAAACAGTGACAATAAAAATTGCTTCTCAATCAAGTACCACTGTTCCACCCACCTACATTTTCAGTAATTACATTGCTGTTTGCTTATTTGTAGGTACATCATCTCCTACTCTAGACAAATCATAATACTCCCACCATTTACCCCATATATTTAGGAATTTTTTAGGACAACTTCTCACAGTGTAAATTGGTTTCTTATGCTTAGCGCACCAGTCCATGCCTGACTTCCACTTTGCAAGGGTATGCGGTTGTGTCAACTTCCAGTCCTTTGCGATATCCCGCTTAACTACCAGCGTCGCCAGGCTCACTAGGGCACATCCCACCAAGTCCTTTAAGTCCATCAAAGATCTTTAGGAGTGTGACTTTTGGTATTAACATTATAGGTTAGGCCAGCACACATCCCAGTAGGCTGGGTCAGTCCAACCCCCCCCATCCAATCATGTCCAATAGTATAGATGAACATCCACCGCTCCCATACCCCCATCATAGACAGAACAGCGACAGTTGGCGAATGTGAAACATAGGAGCTCTCCCTTCCAGAGAAAGGAGTGAAATTGCAATGTAATTTTGGTAAACCAAGCTTGAGCGATGAGGAGCAGGAAATTCTGTAGATTACATAAGAAGCATAGGAGAAGTGTCATTCTTGTGAGTGGGGTGTGGCTAAGAGAGCGTGTGAGCTCAGGTACTGTCGATATGTAGACACCTAAGTGCTTAAAGCTAAGCCGGCGGATTGGGATGTTGGATGTGGTGTTGCTGCACAAGGGGACTGGGAGCAACTTGATTCAATTCACCTGGAGTCCTGAAGTATTCTTGAAAAGGTTTAGCATCTTGAGCAGGTGTGGGCCTTAAGTTTAGGGGTCAGCAAGGAAAAGCAGGATATTGTCTGCATAAAGAGCAATACTATCTTCCACCGAATCACTCCACCTCCATACTCACAACTGAGCTTCTCAACGTATTATATGGGCTTTGGGCTCTTTGGCAAGTGTGAAAAGGGGAGGGGATAAGAGGCACCCTTGCGCAGACCCACTGGAAATTCGTGGGATAGTATGCCGTTAACAAGCACCTGTGCTGATGGGCGGGAGTATAGGAGACTCACCGTTTGACGAAAGCCGGTGCCAAATCTCAAACACTGCAGCACCATATCTAGGTAGCCCCAGCCCACAGTGTCAAAGACTTATACAAAGTCTATGAGCTGTAAGGCTGTCACCCCTTTGACACTGTGGACCTCAACAAGGGCAGCAAGGAATCTGTGGCTACAACTGCATGTGCTGTAAATAGGCATAAAGCTACCTTGGTCCAGGTGAAGTACTAAGTTGAGTATTGGTTGTAGTCTGTTCGGCAATATGTTGGCATACATTTTAATAATGGTAATAATTAATGACATATGGCAGTAGGAGGCTGACCGGGATGTTGAGTAGTCTGCTTTAGGAAGAAATATAATGGTGGCCAGATCCGTCTTTGGGGGGAAGAGACCCTTATCTCGAGCCTCACTATACATGTTGCAAATGTGGGGAAACAATGTCGTGGAGTTCGGAGTAATACTGAAGGGAGAATCCACTACGACCTGGAGTTTTGCCGGGCCTAAGGTCGTGAATTGCAGCCAAGACCTCATCCACATGATGGCTGCATCTAGGATGGGTCATTGGGTCCGTGTAAGATGAGGGAGAGGGACACCCAGTAGAAGAGTGTGTGCAATCTCCTGGGGAGGCCTAGGTTGCTGGGTGTGTAGCTGCTTATAGTTATCCACAAAGACAATTGCAATTTCTCCTGGGTCATGGTTGAGGACCTGGTAGGGTCATTAATGGATGGTATAAAATGGGAGCCAGAATTTTTGGTTGCGAAGCTGTATGAGTGTGCTACTTTTATGCTCGTGCTCATAGACTCGTTGGATGGACGCACGCCAACATTGGAAAGCCTAATGGAAGACACATTGGCATAGGGAAGCCCAATCAAGTTCCAGTTTACAGCTTCAGGACTCTATCGCCTGGGAGGTGACGGTTGTCTCTAAACAAAGTATTCAGGATTGAAGATCTGCAATGTGGTGATAACGTTCATGATCTACGTGGATAACATATGATTTGATAATTCCGCACAGCACTGCCTTACTTGTTCCCACAGGGTGCTCGCAGCACGAACAGTACAGTTAATTAGTTTAAAATAGGATTTGCAGTCAAGGAGATTTTCATCTGTAAGTAACCAGGCATTAAGTTGCCATATTGGCCTTCAGGATTGCTCAGGTATGCTCAAACGGTGCAGCAGAGGGACATTGTCTGAGATACTTCAGTGTAGAGGCCGAAGTTAGGGGCATGCAGTGGGCAGAAGGACTATGGGGGTCATTCCGACCCCGGCGGTCAAGGACCGCCGGGGCCGGGGATGCGGGAGCACCGCCAACAGGCTGGCGGTGCCCCGCAGGGCATTCTGACCGCAGCGGTTTGGCCGCGGTCAGACCAGGAAAACCGGCTGTCTCCCGCCGGTTTTCCGCTGCCCTGGGAATCCCCCATGGCGGCGCAGCTTGCTGCGCCACCATGGGGGATTCCGACCCCCTCACCGCCATCCTGTTCCTGGCGGTTCCGACCGCCAGGAACAGGATGGTGGTGAGGGGTGTCGTGGGGCCCCTGCAGTGCCCATGCCAATGGCATGGGCACTGCAGGGGCCCCCGTAAGAGGGCCCCACTTTGAATTCCAGTGTCTGCTTTGCAGACACTGGAATTCGCGACGGGTGCCACAGCACCCGTTGCACATCCTCCACTCCGCCGGCTCCATTCGGAGCCGGCTTCCTCGTGGGGAGGGGTTTCCTGCTGGGCTGGCGGGCGGCCTTCTGGCGGTCGCCCGCCAGCCCAGCGGGAGAGCCAGAATGGCCTCCGCGGTCTTTTGACCGCAGAGTGGCCATATGGCGTCTCCCGCCGCCCGCCGGGGTCAGAATGACCCCCTATGTGATCAATTTGAGACGTAATTGTTTGGGCTGCTGAAGTGTTGTTTATACATCAGCTCTTGTTGGTGCCAGGTACGGCACTCATCACACAGGCCAAGGGAATCCAACCAGGAGACAAGGGTTTTAGAGAATTTGTGATGACTATGGGAAGGGGGGCCTGAGGCATCTATGTCCTGGTTTGGAGTGGTTTTAAAATCACCCCTAAAAATCAGCACACCCATTAGAGCACAGTAATCACTTTGGCAAGATCTTTGAACGTTTGCTTGTCTAAATAAGGAGGGATGTAGACACTAAAGATGCTGTATGGTCTCCACTCCAAAGTGCAAATGACTCTGACAGATCTACCCTGAGTGCCATGCATCACCTTGATGTTTGTGGAGTAATATTGTTGCCCCCCCGGACCCTCTACTAACACCTGCGCGATGTACACAGTTATAACCAAATCTGTGCAGAAATGGACATTGGTTACCTGTGAGAAATGGGGTCTTTGGTTGGCAGTCAGGTTACCCCCTGTCCAAGCAAGGACCCTCACTCTAATCAGGGTAAGTCACACACAATCCAAATTATATTGTGCCAACCCTATGGTAGCTTGGCACTGACCAGTCAGGCTTAACGTAGAAGGCAATGTGTAAAGTATTTGTGCAATAAATCATGCAATAACACAGTATAACACCACACAAATACACCACACAGTGTTTAGAAAAATATAGAATATTTATCTGGATAAATGAAGGTCAAAACGATCAAGATTTGATAAGTACATGTTGAAATATCACTTCAGAGAATGATAAAAAGAGTATTGAGTCTTTAAAAAGCAACAAATGTCTCTTGCAATCACAAAAAACCTGGTTTACATTCAAATTCTTGGGCCGCAGAGGAGGAGATGCGTGGAAAACAGGGAGGTGTGCGTCGGTTTCTCCGGGAGCACACAGACAATGTGTTGATAATTGTGCATGCACGGAAGGCTTTGCGTTGATTTCCAATGCGCTGACTTGGATCCTCTTCGGGTTGCGGGGTATTCGGGCACCCTGGGGACGATGCAGAAAAAACCTGGACGTGCAGGATGAAGTCACAGGAGCTCCGTCGATCCGGTGGGTGATGCTGGGAAATTTCTGTTACACGGCAGGAGTTGCGTTGATTCTTCTCACAGGAAGTCAGGGTGCGTTGTTCCGGGTCGGCTATGCATCGATCCAGTGGGCAGTGCGTTGAAGTTCCAGTCGCAACGCTGGTGCTGCGTCGATCTCCTCTCAGGGAGATGGGCTGCGTCTTTCAGGTTCAGCATGCAGTGATTTTCTCACCACAATGCAGGCTGTGCGTCGCTTATGGCAGGCTGTGCGCCGAATTTTGATCGCACAAGGAGTTCTTTGCAGGAGGAAGTCTTTTTGGTCCTGAGACTTCAAGGAACAGGAGGCAATCTCTATCCAAGCCCTTGGAGAGTACGTCCCAGCAGAGCCAGGGGGCAGCAATGCAGCACGGCAGTAGTCCTTTGCAGAAAAGCAGTCAGGTGAGTCCTTTGGGCAGCCAGGCAGTTCCTCTTGGCAGGTTGCAAGGTATGGTTTAGAGTTTCTTCACCAGTGGTATCTTGTCCAGAAGTGTCTGCGTTGGTAGGGTCAGAGGCCCTATTTAAATACCCAAATGTGTCTTTGAAGTGGGAGAGACTTCAAAGAGTGGCTTACAAGTGCACAAGGCCCCCTTTCAGTTCCATCCTGTCAGCCAGGGTCCCAGTAGGGGGTTTGGCAGTCCATTGTGAGAGGGCAGGCCACTGTCCTTTCAAATGTAAGTGTCAGGCCCTCTACCCTCCCAGCCCAGGAAGACCCATTCAGTATGGAGATGTGTGCAGGGCTGTCTGAGTGAAATGCACAAGGGAGCGGGTAACTAACCAAGCCAGATGTGGATTGTAAGGCACAGAAGGATTTAATTACAGAGAAATGCTCACTTTCTAAAAGTGGCATTTCTAAAATAGTAATATTAAATCCAACTTCACCAGTCAGCAGGATTTTGTATTACCATTCTGGCATACAAAACATGACCTTGTTACTCCTTTCAGATCAGAATCTATTCACTCATACAGTATATGAGGGTAGCCCTAAGGTTAGCTTGTAAAAGGAGCAGACCTCACAGCAGTGTAAAACCAACTTATGAGTTCTACACTACCAGGACATATAATCTACACAGGTATATGTCCTGCCTTTTACCTACATAGCACCCTGCCCTATGGGTCACCTAGGTCCTACCTTAGGGGTGACTTATATGTAGAAAAGTTTAAGGCTTGGCAAGTACTTTTAAATCCCAAGTCAAAGTGGCATTGAAAACTGCACACACAGGCCTTGCAATGGCAGGCCTGAGGCATGGTTAAGAAGCTACTTATGTGGGTGGCACAATCAGTACTGCAGGTCCACTAATAGCATTTAATCTACAGGCCCTGGACACATGTAGTGCATTTTACTGGGGACTTACAGGTAAATTAAATATGCCAATTGGGTAGGAACCAATGTTACCATGTTTAGGGAGAGCGCATATGCTCTTTAGCCCTGGACAGCAGTGGTAGAGTGTGCAGAGTCCTAAAACCAGCAAAAACAGGTTCAGAAAAATGGAGGGTGGCAGACAAAAAGTTGAGGGGGGGAGGGTGACTACCCTAAGGCTGTCAGGTCTACCAGTGCCCCATCCATACATTCCTCATCTTCAGAATATCTTTAGGTGTCAGACTGGATCTGAAAAACCTTTTTTGCAATGCTCCTGTGTGCTGATAGGTGGCACCATGTGGCTGTGCAGTGATGAAGCAAAGCAACATATAGGTGCCACCCCACACACTGTCTTCAGTTTCTTTATTTCAGTGGTCTTCGATGTTGACCCGTATCTCCACTTCCAACTTTGTTAATGTTCTGAAAACTTAAAAATTGCCTTATTTAGTGTCCCAAAGAAGATGACTCCCATGAAATTACAGGATATAAGCCAAGCTGTGATTGCAGGAAGCAGATGTCAGACACAGACCCACACAAGGTGTGCCTCTGGTGTTTGGGCTCTAGTCACAACTCAAAGGTGTGTGGTAAATCTGCCCTCATACACCAAAGGTGATAAAGATGAAACAATATTGACAATTAGAGGGAGAGGTTGCAGTCAAAACGTAAGTCCCCTTTCTGCAGTGATGCTCACAGTCTTGTTCAAGAAGCAGGTCCTTGTGAAATCCTGTTCTCACTTGAAGTCTTCCCGTAAGTTGAGGGTGCACAAAAAAGCTAAATGCGACTCAAACCTATCACACTAATCAAAATCAGATGAGAAGACACATAATGCCAGTCAAAATATTATACACCACAAGTGTCTTCTGACTGCTTTGGTCTCGGCATGTCCTAAATTCCCTGGGTCATTGTTGACCGATAGCAAATAGCATGCGTGAAGGTGGCCATGCTGCAGCTCTTTCAGATGCTTTTAACCTCCCTCTAAGCCCTTAATAGAACTACACAGCGCCACAAGGGGTTCCATTTGGATGTCCACTACCAAGTTTCCCTTGGAACTGAATGTCTCCTTTGGGCCCTTCCTCAGGCTGGCATTGGTGCAGACTTCCTCCCTGGCTCCTGGTCCATGTGAGTCTCCTATGTGGCAGTGTCAATGCCAGCCCTAGACCTGACTCCGATATTGAACCATCAATGGCTCACTCTAGGCCAATTTCTCGCCAGAGCTTTGCAAAGATAAAACTATCTAGTTTGCACTCAGACTCTCAATGTCACGATCTGCACATCTCTTAACCCCGAAGGCTGCAGTACTTGAAGAGATGCCTGTTTTTTTGCTGGTTCTGGATTGGCCAACACAAGGCTGACCCCTTCTATCAGCCACGGTGCTGCCGAATGGAAAAAAGCCAAGTGAATTCTGCAGGGAAGAAGCAGGTGAACGTAGAAAACTGAAAACAGGAGTGAGGATCACCACCAATACTGAAGTGTTTGCAACACAAGGAAGGAGGAAACTGCAGTGCTTATATACCATGAAACAGGAAGTGACAAAACAGGAAGAACGTACCACACCATCTTCGATTGGGAAAGACCACATAGAAATGAATGAGAAAAAAGACCAAGTAGAAAAGGAAACAGAAAAGGCATTCTGGGAAGACAAACATCAAGGAAGAATACAATATGGAAGACCTACAAGAAAGAAGTCATGAAGATAGAAGAAAAAGAAGACAAAAGAAGAAAAAAAAGAAAGGACCCAAGTAGGTAAGTAGGAAGGGAAAGTCAGGGAGGCTGCCAGGGGCTGCGGCACGGGCCAAAGCATGACATGTGCCTCCTGGGCCACACCACAGCACAAAATGCCAAACGGGCACAAAAAAATGAGTTGCAGCAGTTCTGGCGTCCCGAAATGCGGACTGCCGGCCTGACCGCAGTACAAAAAAGGGACACTGTGGTAGTCCGCGGCACCGCAGCAGGCCCCCTCCCCGAAAGCCCCAGGCTTGTCAGCAAAAAGAGAGAAAAAACTGCTAATCAAACGGGGGGCATAAACTGAAGAAGCATCTTCCCATGAACAGTCACTGAGGGGATAACCTTTCCAGTGAATCAGGAATTGTAGCTTGTTCTGAAAGATGCGTTAATTACAGATCTCCTGTATCTCATATTCAGGATGGCCATCCACAGAAACAGGAGGAGGGTATTGAAAACGTCTATGGTAAGGATCAGGAACAAAAGGCTTGAGCTGCGAAACATGAAAAACTGGATGAACTTTCCAAGTCTGAGGTAAACGTAGTTGAATAGCAACAGGATTCAATAATTGGAGTATTTAAAAGGACCATAAAATCATGGTTCGAATTTGTTTTGAGAAAAATGAAAAGGCAGAAATTTAGAAGAAAGCCATACTTTGTCTCCCGGTTGGTAAGATGATGCTGCCCGACGTCAGATATCAGCCCTTCTTTTCATAGTTTGTTTATAAGCCAAAAGAGTGGTACGGATCAGGTCCTCAATATGGCAGAGTCACTGAGCAAATGGTGTAACCACAGGAACAGGAGATAGCACTCGAGGTATAGTGGAAAAGGTCTTGGGATGGAAGCTGTAGGTGCAAAACAAAGGTGTCGATCCTGTTGCACTATGCACCATATTATTGTAGGAAAACTCAGCTAAAGAAAGGAAATCAGACCAGTTACTTTGTGTGGCATTACAGAAACAGCGTAGATACTGTTGGAGTTCCTCATTCAAGTGTTCAGTTTGACCGTTAGTCTGTGGATGAAATCCCGTTGAAAGGGAGACATCAATGTGTAATGAGGTACAAGCCTTCCAAAAACGTGACAAATATTGGGTTCCTCGATCTGAAATTATTACTTGTGGAAGACCATGTAGATGAAAGATATCTTGCATTTTAAATATGGCTCATTTCTTTGGCTGTCGGTAATATATTTAAGGCTGTTAAATGCGGCATCTTGGTAAATGAATCGATGGTTACTATAATGACATGATTCCCTAAAGAAGACGGTAACGAACATATGAAATCTGTGGACAGGGTGTGCCATGGAGCAGAGGGAAAAGGCAAGGACATCAATAATCCTGCTGGCTTGGTCCGAGGTGTCTTAGTTTGAGCACATACAGGGCATGATGTTATATGGGATTCGGCATTGGTCTTAAGGGTAGGTCACCAAAAAGTAAGTAGGAGCAACTCCTGTGTCTTCTTGATTCCACGATGTCCAGCCACAGGAGAATCATGGCACATCTGTAAAGCCTCGGTCTGTACTTTCTTGGTCAGCACAAATAGAGTATTTTGATGATAGAAGTAGTCCTGATTCTTTTGTAATTGAGGACTCAAGATATTCCATTCTTCAAGTGGAAGATATTGGTATTCTGTCTTAACAGGATCAAGAAAGGCCTGGGCAACCCCGATGATTCAACTGGGTTCTATTATTTTTGGAGAGGAAGTGTTCGCGCTTTCTGGATAGGGACGAAATAATGCAGCAGCTACAGGTTCTGAGATCCAGGAATGCAGGTCACTACTAAGTCATTTTGGCTGAAAAAGAAAGCCCATCTTGCCTGCCGGCTATTTCGACACTGGAAATTTCAGAGACATTGTAGATTATGGTGATCAGTTCTTGCTCCGAACGGTTCTTTGGTGCCCATTAGGAATTGTCTCCATTCTTTATAGGCAGCCTTGAGAGCAAGTAATTTCCATTCTAACACAGAATAATTGCTTTCGGCTTCTGTCAGTATGTGGTATAAGTAAAAGACAGGATGTTCCAAGCCATCGTCTTCTTGTTTCTGAAGTAAGACCGCACCAATAGCTCTATCAGAGGTGTCAGTGACCACTATAAACTTCTTAGTTGTATCCGGGTGCCATAAGATAGGAGCTTGGGTTAAGGTCCATTTAAGATTTTGAATGGCCATCTTTACACTTTCAGTCCAAAGAAATCCCTTCTTCCGATTTTCTCCTTTGATGGTCTGAGTGATAAAACTTTGTTGATGGGCAAAGTCTTGTATGAATTGCTGATAGAAGTTGGAGAGACCTAGGAAGCATTGGGTTTTCTTAATAGAAAAGGGAGAGGGCCAATACAAAAAGGCTTGTACTTTGGATCCATAGCTATTCCAGCCTGATTGATGCAGAACCCAAAATACTTTACTTCTGTCTTGTTAAATTCACATTTTACAGGTTTGCTGTATAGCTGATTCTGTCTGAGTCATTCCAAAACCTGAAGTACATGCTCAGTATGCTGTTCAGGTATATAAGAATATACTAGGGAAATCGTCCAGATATATCACCACATTGTGATTCAATAAATCAGAAAAAACAGAGTCCATGAATCCTTGGAATATTGAGGGTGCGTTTGTTAAACCAAAATGCATGGCTCGGTATTCATAATGGCCAAATGGAGTACAAAAAGCTGTTTTCCATTCATCTCCTTCCTTGACACGTTAGAGATGATAGACACCCCTCAGATCCAATTTAGTAAACCACTTGGCACCTTGGACTGCGTCAAGTATATCCCTAATAAAGGGTAAGGGATATCGATCCTTGATGGTTATCTTGTTCAGTCCACGAAAGTCAACACAGGGATGCAGATCTTTTGATTTCTTTGGAATGAAAAAAGAGGAGCCCCAGCAAGAGTAGATAAGGGGGCGATTAAAACATTCTGTTGATTGTCATCTAGGTGTTCTTTAAGTACCTTCTTTTCTTGTTTGGACAACAAATACATCCGTCCAAATGGAACCACTTCTCCCGGAATCAAAGGAATGGCGCAGTCATAGACCCGTCGTGGAGGTAAAATGGGTTTGCTAGGCTTCTGGAACATATCACAGTATTCTTGATAACAACTTGGTACTCACTGCATCATGTTAGTAGATCAGCTCGGATCTTTGGAAGAAAGGATTAAACCTTAAGGAGACCAATAAGAGTTTGTGGAGTAACAGTTCTGATGGCAAAACTGTGAGGATAAAGATATTGTTCTTCTTTCCCAATTATTATATGGGTTGTGTCGAGTTAGCCAGGGAATAATACCATGGTATGATTTGAAGAGGATATTAGATCAAAGGTAATGTGTTCCAGATGTCTTCCAAAACGCAGACAGAGGGGGAGTGTAGTATTTAACACTGGTGCTGAGGGTAGTGGGGAACCATCTACTGTGTGGATGTGTTCCGGCATCTCTTTAGGAACTCATGGTATACCTCCTTCTTTGGCCCAAGTCTCATCCAAATTTACACCGCTTGCTCCACAATTCAATAATGCAATTACCTGCTCTTCTTGATTCGGGGAACACTGTACAGTAAAGGACAGTATAAACAGAGCTGTGGTATTCTCTTTAAAGGAACATATTGAAGGTAAGTCTACTCTTCCTGTCCCCTTCCTCCTCATAGGGGGCGGGAGCTGGCATTTCCCATAGGTCTGGAAGGACGGACAGGACACATCCACCCTTGCAGCAATAAAGACAAAGGCCCATTTGTTGCCTAGCTTCTCTTTCTGACTCAGAAAAAGGACCACGGACTAGGTCTATCTGCATGGGTTCTTCTTCTGTAGACTTTTTCGCCTCAAGATGGACTTCGTCAGAATGACGGGCTGTGGAATGGCATAATCTGGTATGATACTGTCATCGAATCTTTTGCCTTTCCATCTTATGTTCCTGCAACCGATACTCTATGTTCCGTGCTTGATCATCAGTTCTTTCAGGGATCCTGATTGAGTAGAATGCACCAATTCATCCTTTATTTCATCTCGAGTTCCTCGGCGAAACAGGGTTACAAAAGTATGGTCCACCCAAGAGGTCTCTACTGATAACTGTGTAAATCGGGTTATGTATTGCAATACATCCTGATTGCCTTGCTGTATATCGCATAATGCTTCTTCAGCAGCAGCCTCCAACCCAGGTTGTTCAAACATCTGCTTAAAGAGTTTAAGAAAGTCAGGGTAATTGGATAATACAGGATCCTCAGCAGAAACCAAGGGGGCCGCCAAAGCTAGTGCGGGGCCAGACAAGGCACTGATCAAACAACGCACCTTGGCTTTGTCAGATGAAAATTGAAAGGGTTGAAAGGCAAAGAAGACTGTCAAAGAGTCAAGAAATTCCTTTACTTTATGAGGATCTCTGGAACATCGTGGTGTCGAGGTGGACACATGAGGTAAATCCATAGGTTGAGAAGTGAAGGCTTGCCGTAGTGCGGTATTCTCAGCATGGTGTTTTTGTAATTTTTGGGCTTGTTGTTGCACAGTATGAAGCATGGATTGGGCATTCTCTACGACATCAGCATGTTGTCTCTCTATGGTTCTGACGCAATGCTGATTCTTTTGGCTTTGCAATCTATCACGATCTGCACGTCTCTTCCCGCTGTAGGATGCAGTACTTGGCGGGATGCCTGGTTTCTTTCTGGTTCTGGAGTGGCCAAGATAAGGGTGATCCCTTCTTTTAGCCATGGTGCTGACGACTGGAAAAAACGCAAAGGCAGACCGTACCCTCCAGAAGGAATCCCATAGGAAAAACCCAAGTAATGGGAAAAAAAACTCTATCACAGGAACTCCTGAAAAAGAGGTGAAAACAATAAAAAAGGCAAAAAATAGAAGTGAATTCTGTAGGGCAGGAGCACGTAGAAAACTAGAAACAGGAGCGAGGATCACCACCAAGACGGAAGTGTTTGCAATGCAAGGAAGGAAGGAAATGCAGTGCTTATATACCATGAAACAGGACGTGATAAAACAGGAAGAAGGTACAACACCATCTTGGATCGGGAAAGACCACATAGAAATGAATGAGAAAAAAGGCCAAGTAGGAAAGGAAGTGGAAAAAGGTATGCTGGGAAGACAAACATCAAGGAAGAAGACAATATGGAAGACCAAGAAGAAAGAAGTCATGAAGATAGAGGAAAAAGGAGAAAAAACAAGGAAAAAAGAGAATGAACCAAGTAGGTAAGTAAGAAGGGAATGTCAGGGAGGCTGCCAGGGGCTGCGGCGCGACCTAGAGCACAAACTGTGCCTCCTGGGCCGCACCATAGCAAAAAATGCCAAACGAGCACAAAAAAAACAGGCAGCAGTGGTTCCGGCGTCCCGAAATGCAGGCTGCTGGCCCAACCGTGGTCCAAAAAAGGGACGCTGGGGTAGTCCGTGGCATCATACTCAATGCAAGTACTATCAGAAGCTAGTGACCCTATTCGATTCTGACTTTGGTGCAGTTAGAGTTATGCAAATTGTTCCCAAAGACACCAATGACGAGAAGGTAGAGAAGCTGCACCCCTTCACTATTCTGAAGATATATATACCTAGATTTACAGAATGCTAGTGGGCTGGATACATCTCCAATGAATGAGCTATGTTTTACACTTGGGCACTTCTTTTACTGTAGCTGTGTGACGAGCAGCAGAAGTGCTTAACTGATACACAATGCTAGGATTCAGTGAAGTATGTCTTGCATGCTGACTTGCATACCACAAACTGTGTAGGCAGGACTATTGAAACTAGTATCAGGCCCAGACGACCTGCCTGGATGAGCCCATCCAAGTTTTGAGGAGATACTCAAGCATTCTTGATTGACATGCCCTTTGAAAGCTCTAGATTGTTTGGAGAGAAGGTTGTTTATATGCGGCTCTAATCTGTCACTTCCAGGGTGGTATGGAGTGTCTGCAGAACTACATGGCACCATCTATTGGCATGCAGGTGTATTGCTGTAAACATCTCCTAACCAGTCTGATGCCTGGGGAAAGATAGTGTCCACAGCAAAGAGCGTGACTGAAAATGATTAATTGGTTCAGTGCATACATTTTGTTATAGGGAGGTGGTCAATTTGTCCAGTTCTTGTTTTACTAGCAAGGCTGGTATTTTCATGACTAGTTCTGTAAAATAAAAATGCAAAACTAGGTACTTTTCTTCTTTTTAGTATTATCAGAATTCACGGAATAGAAGCAGAAACCACTCCAAAAGTATGCTGGATCTTTCTAAACTAACCATAAATGATTTTAAAAGTAGACAGAGGGAGAAATGCCATGGTGAAAATGAATGAAAAACATTTTACATACACTTCTATTCAGATGCCAGTGCCTGGTCTCTTCATAATCTCAAAATATGTGCAAATTACTGGTATGTGGTAACCTTATCTACAGCAGGATGTTTCTTATTGGCATGTAGTGTCTAACAACATTATTGTACATTTATTATTTTGCATGATGCTGATATATTTTGAATTCAAATGAATGGTGCAGATTCAATGTTGTATTTTTTTAAAATTAAGATTCGCTCAAAACTTTTAAAGAGTATGACAAAAAAGTAGTTTTGTTTTGGGGGGGGTCATAGTTCAGACAATTTTTGAGTTTGGATATTCCTAGAGATCCTTGTATAGTGTTTGAAATGGGGTCCTCTGCAACTTCCACAATTCACAACTCTTTCAGGGACTGATTGAGGCCCTTTTAGGGGGAGAGGCTTTGGGTTATTTGAAGATGTAGTTACGACTCCTAAGCACATTCATTTAGGGAGTTAATATCTATTTCCCACACTTTAATAGGATAATTTGGACCCCATGCAGATCTTCAAGACCACCACCCATACAAGGTCACAAAGGCCGGTGATTGTTGTGAAGCGTTGACGATATGAACTGCTTACAGAATAAAATAAGTCATTGTGTGCCATACTGTTTTTCTGGCTCCTTTTATTACACATTTGAAGATGAACACAAGTGGGGAGATGAAGGTAACAGCAGATGGGTGCATTCAGAGAGTTAAAATGGGGCATAAATATGACATTCCTCTCCAAATAGACAGGGTTTAGACAGGTGCACTTTGGAAAGTGGCAGTTGTTTATTGTATAAAGTCCCTGCGCCTCTGGAACAGAACAGTCTGTTGCCATGGGTAATATTGCAATGTTAATTGGTGATCTGCCAGAGTTCAGTAGAGTGAGGAGTTTAGAGCACAGCTATCTGAGGATGTGGGGAGAAAATGGGGCAAGCTTGATGTAGTGTCTATGTGCGCTATGGCCCTTGTGGTTCTAGGCAGACTCAACAGAGGGATTACGTAACTTTCTGGGATGTGCTAAGTTGTAGTTATTAATGGTTATAACATAATCAGTGTGCAGTGTGTGATCATCTGCAGAGGAATAAAGACGTCTTCTACCGCGCTTCGTGTATGGCGTAGTTCTTTACATGCTCCTGGGCTGGGGAGGATGCTACAACTGGCAACGGCTAGGGGATCTGTGCACTGAAGAAACAAGACTGCTCTCTCTGTGAGTTTTCAACGATACAGCAAACTGCTTTTGCGTGCCACGTGCAACCAAATCAATAAGAATTAATTGGAAGTTAGCATGTGTGAAGTCAAAGCTCTGCTCCATCGTATATATACAGCCCTCAAAGAAGTGGAAGGCCCTGTGGAGGAGTGCATTTTTAAAGCCCACTAGAATCTGTTAGTAAAGCTGAAAAAAGAAATACTGTGTTGCGCCATAACACAGAGCCATCATCTATAAAAAGCAAAACATAAAGGCAGTGACAACCAGGTACGATGCAAAAAGCTAAATGCCGAGATGATCAAGTGCAAGAAAAAGAACTGTTACTCATCACCAAGAAAGTAGATGATCTTGGATTGGACATGATGACTAAAGTGGATGCACATGGCCAGTGCTTGCAGAGGTTACAGGTCCAAGAGAACAGTAGCAGTCATCTGAACAGCAAATGCATATGTAGTAGAAAAGAGCATGAACTGCAATGCAGTTGTGTTTCTGAAATCACCACTGCCATTCAAAACTGCCAAAAATCAAAATATTGGTGCTAGTTGGACCACATGGATCGAGACGTTCAATTACTTCCTAGATACCCTAGAAAAAGTAGATCACAAGAACATCATTAAATATTTAAAGAATATTGCCGGTGATGGAGTAGGAGAAGTGCTGAAGAAAATCTCATAGCATGATGCAGTATCGTATTGTCAGACCAACAAAGCATTAGGTTCCAAGTTCAATCAGATGCAGAATGTCGACTATGAAAGGTACATTTTAAATAAAGCAAGACAGCAAGCTGGTGAAACAATGGATTAGTTAATTGAAAGAATTCAGATGCTCATCAAACACTGCAAGTTTAGTGAATTCAATGACGAAGAAGCCATACACCTAAAAGTCCTTGAGGGCTGTCCTTCAGACTCTTTCAGAAGACAAGGTCTAGAGAGAATATTAATTGCTCCAACAGGTGATGAAAGAGCAGATCGAGAAGCTGCTGATGTTGAAGCTGGAACAGGAAAAATTATTCAGTGTTGGTCATGAAAAGCAAGCACAAGTACAAGGTAGATATACCGCAGTCGCCGTCTTCAAAGAAGAAAAAGTTGTGTTTCTGATATAGGGTTTTGTTTCCCCATGAGTGTAAATGTCCAACCATAAGACAGACGTGCAAAGGCTGCAGGGAAGAAAAACACTTCATAATGGTTTGCAAAGTGAACGAGAAACCAAATACATCACATTGAGAAGAGAAAATGCCAGAGGGTTACAGAAGTATTCTCGTCAAGCCGACAAGGTCAAAAAACAGCACCAGTTACGACAAGTAGAAAGCAGACAAAGTCAGTTGTTAAGCTACCTATAAAGGCTCTGCAACGTCACTATCAAGTTCCAGTGAAGAAGATGGATGTACGATTATGATGTCAATTAAGGAATGAAAGGCGCAGTTCGATTTGGTTGCTTGCAAGGAAGAACAATAGATAAAGACAAATCATCAAACCAAACAACTGAATTCATTTGAACACTGCCCCAAGATTTCATTAAACGTCAATGGTTGTCTCATAACCTTTATCAAAGACAGTGGCGGGTCGATTAATATCATACTAGTTGAGAAGATCAGTAGGTTATCTCCCGTGCCACGTCTCAACCCATCAAACTTGAAGGTATTAACGTGGGCTTCTTCTAAACTCTTGCAGAGTCACAGGTCATTCATAGAGACAATGGACATAAAGCAGTATCAGTGCAAGTGCCAATTCACATTCTTCAATGAACTTCATCCAGCGCATGCCTACTCAGTTTGGCACTGCTGCTGACAAGCGACTTATATCTCTCAATCACTACCTTCACACTCTATCTGAACTTGTCAGTCAGTTTCTATTGTTGTTTCATGGCCTAGGAAGGCTCAAAACAATGAAAGTACAACTACACATTAATGAGGACATTTGCCCTGTTGCCCAACTGCACCGAAGAGTTGCTTTTCACTTGCAAGAAGCCATTGAGAAAGAACTCCAAGAGCTGTTGAAGCATGACATAATTGACCACTCCACCGGTCCTACCCCAATGGGTTTCGCCCATAGTTATGGTGCCAAAAAAGGACAGTGGAGGTGCAGTGTGAATCTTTGTTGATATGTGCCAGGCCAACAAAGCAATCAAGAGAGAAAGACATCCTGGTCCACACATAGTGGACTTGATCGTGCAACTGAAGTGTGCCAAAGTCTTCTCCCGTGGAGACCTGAACAAGGGACACAATCAACTTGAGTTGGAAGAGAAATGCAGGTACATCACTACTTTTTCAACTCATGTTGGTTTGTTCAGATACAAAAGGTTGAGTTTTGAAGTGGCATCAGTTGCAGAACAATTTCAGGATATACATCAAATAATTCAACCTGTTATGCTTGTTTTTAATTATAGTGACAACATACTGGTATATGGACCAACACAAGAGGAGCTTGACAAGGCTTCTATACAAGTGTGCTAGTTAATTGCTAAAGCAGGTTTGGTCACATATTCTCTGATGGGGGAATGACTCCTGACCCAGATGCACTGTCAGGTACTTGCCTACCCACAAGATATCACCATGCTTTGATCCTTCTTAGGCATGGCCAGTTATCACTCAAGGTACATTCATGACTTTGCTACAGTGAGTTTCCCTTCAAGACACTTGACAAAACAAAATGTCCCTTCCCAGTGGTCTGCTGAATGTGATCAAAGCTTCAAAAGAATAAAACATGCAACTGAGAATGCAACCGAGATGGCCTAGCTTGACTCCAAGTTACAGACTGAGATCACAGTAGATGCGAGCCTGGTGGGGCTGAGGGCAATCCTCAGTCCTCAAAAAAATCATACAAATGGTACTAGACCTGCAGGTCTAGTTACTTAAATAATCTACTCGACCTAATTATAATGTTCTTGACCCATAAACTGGTTTCAAATGTTGATATACTGGGCAAATATATAAATTCATCGAACTGCCATTTTCTTCTTTATCACATATGAGAGCACCTTCAAATACACAAGTTCAGCATGTCTGCTGTACAAAAAACACTTTTGTTTGATTTAAAACGAAGAAACCTTTGTGCCATATTTAATACAAATCTAGTCACAAATAGGATACACATGACGGCTGATTTGCCACTTAGTTCATTACCTTCATTCTTAGCGCGGGGGCAGGAATGTTTCTCAAACCATGTTTAAAAGTTATTACTGTTAATAACTACATACCTGAAAGCATGAAGTGGTAGTACACTGATTTACAATCAGCAGATTTTCCATTGAAATGGCCACAACATTTCCCACTGACACGCTGTTAAACTGGTAAAACTTTATAGTGAATAACATTGGACAATCGAGTTCTTGCTAATATTAGTCACTTGTTCATCACCAAGTAAAGTATTCTGACTTATTTTGCTCCTATTTAAATCTTTGTTTGTAACACACTTCTGAATTTTATTTTGAAATACTTGTACTATTCTGTTTAAATGTTATGTGTTAGAAAAAAACCTGACCTACAGCCTTTTATTTCACAATGATTATTAGACAGCTCACTTGACAAAAACTTCTAACTGTAATAAGAGAAAGAAAAGTAAACATCATTTTCCACAACAAGATAAGAAACAATTAGTAAAAAGATAAAATGACATGACCCCTGTCCTTGAACAGATGTGTCAAGATAAAAACAAGATTTAAAGACGTCTTTATGGTTCATTCACTTTCTGACTGAACAGAACACCTGTTTCTTCCAACTTGAGTTCACTTGTCAGAACGGACGAGTAGGTGATAAAAATAGTTCGACTTAATGAAATCTGACTTGCCAAAGGTAGTGGAAGATTAGATTTTTCAAGGTCTGATCCTCGCTCAACATAATGGTCCGAATGCTCAAAGGCACATTGTGGCCTATGCCAGTCAAAGCCTGTCTGACACAAAACTTGCCTAGACTCAGCCATAGAAGGAGAGTTTGGCTGAAGTGTGGGCCTGTGAACATTTTCTTGTATTTCTATAGGAAAACCTTTCACTAGCATTACAGACCACCAAGTGCTGCTCACTGCTTTTGTAAACCCGAAAGCTAAGATGCGCCCACGTACGACCCTCGACCCCAGGGTAGGTCGCTCCCCTGTCCTCACAGCGCCACCAGATCCAGATCCCCTGTTCTGCCTTCTCTTTTGCCTGCATCGCTGACTGTGCCCCTAGTGTCTGTGTTGCCGTTTGTCTGCGTTCGCGCTCCCCTTTTTTTCCTTCTGTATCCCCGAGTGCCTGTGCTGTGTGATCGCGCTCCCCTTTTTTCCTTCTGTATCCCCGAGTGCCTGTGCTGTGTGATCGCGCTCCCCTTTTTTCCTTCTGTATCCCCGAGTGCCTGCATCTTCTGAGTGCCGCCCCCCTTGCCCTCCCGCCGTCTCCCCCTCGTTTTTCCTGCTTTCTGCGCCTTTTCGGCACTTTGTCATTTTTCTAGGCCTCCTCGCCTTCGGAGCCTTTTTCCCGCCGCTTTTTGCCGCTTTTTTCCCCCTACCCGCCCTCCTCCCGCCTCCCAGCTGACCCCGCCTCCCCGGCTACCCCTTAAATGGCGGCCGCTGCGAGGCGCGGCGGGCCGTCTGTGCCCGTCCGCGCCTGGACCGCGCACAGCGCCCGAACCCCTGGCCCCCGCGCCCCCCGCCTGACCTATGACTCCGCCACCCTCGTCAACCTCAACCCCGGCCGCACTCCGGGCTGCCACCGCGCCCACCCCAAACGGACCCACGGACCCTTCACCTGCAGCAACTGTCACTTCACCTGCCTACGGACCAGCACCGCTCCCGCCAAGAACGACCCCCCCGGAAGCTATCTCCACTGCATCCTGGTCAACACCCGATCCGTCCACAGGCACGCCATCGAACTGTGGAACCTCCTCAACTCTACGAACCCGGACATCGCCTTCCTCACCGAGACCTGGATGAATCCATCCTCGGCACCCGACATCGCCATAGCCATCCCCGACGGCTACAAAATCATCCGGAAAGACCGCACCAACCGCATCGGAGGAGGCATCGCCATCGCACACAAAAACTCCATCCGCATCTCAACCGACACCGACAACTCACTCCCCGACGCCGAACATCTCCACTTCACGATCCACAGCGACCCCAAGACCACCCTCAGAGGCACCCTCATGTACAGACCACCAGGACCCCGCACCAAGTTCAGCGAAGACATCGCAGATTTCGTCAACCCTCACGCACTCTCGTCCACCGACTACATCCTCCTAGGAGACATCAACTTTCACCTGGAGAACCTCACCGACAACAACACCACCGCCTTACTGGACAACCTCGCCAACCTGGGACTGAATCAGCTAGTCAACACCCCCACCCACTACGCCGGACACACACTCGACCCCATCTTCTCCTCCAGCAAACACATCACCTTCAGCCACACCACCGAACTCACCTGGTCGGACCACAGCTGCGTCCACTTCATCTTCAAGAAGACCACTGTGCACCACCACACCCAGCAACCACCAAGAAGACACTGGAATCGTATCACCACGGATCAGCTCGCATCAACCCTCTCCCAGAACCGACCCACCAGCACCACCGACCCAAACGAAGCCGCCAACAACCTCACCAACTGGATCTCCGACTGTGCCAACCTCCTGGCCCCCCTGAAAACTCAAGCCAGCACCAACAACCACAAGAAAAACTCCTGGTTCACCCCCGACCTCAAGGACTCCAAGAAAGAATGCCACGCCCGCGAGAAGACGTGGCGCCTCAACCAGACCGAAGAGAACATGTCAGCTCTCAAGGCGCCACCCGCCAACACCACCAACACCTCCGCGCCGCACGAAAAACAGCCTACCGGAACAGACTTGACAACAACGCCCACAACAGCAAGGAACTATTTGGCATTGTCAAAGAGCTCTCCAACCCGGACGCAGAGAACAACTCCATCCCTCCATCACAGGACCTCTGCGACTCCCTCGCGACCTTCTTCCACCACAAGATCACCGACATATACAACAGCTTCCCGACCACCGACGCGAACCCCCCCCCGGAACCCGCTACCGACATCACCACCATCCTCACCTGGAGCCCAACCACCACCGAGGAGACCACCCACGTCATGAACTCGATCCACTCCGGATCCCCATCGGACCCCTGCCCGCACCACATCTACAACAAAGCCGACGACATCATCGCACCGCACCTCCGAGATGTCATCAACGCCTCCCTCATCACCGCCACCTTCCCGGAGAGCTGGAAACACGCAGAGCTCAACGCCCTCTTAAAGAAACCCACAGCAGACCCCACCGAACTCAAAAACTTCCGGCCCATCTCTCTCCTGCCGTTCCCCGCCAAAGTGATTGAGAAAATTGTCAACACTCAACTCACCAACGCCCTGGAAACCAACGACTCCCTCGACCCCACACAGTTCGGTTTCAGGACCAACCACAGCACCGAAACCGCCCTCATCGCAGCCACGGACGACATCAGAGCCCTGACCGACAAGGGTGAGACCGTGGCCCTCATACTCCTGGACCTCTCCGCAGCCTTCGACACGGTCTGCCACCGCACCCTGATACGACGCCTCAGCAACGCCGGCATCAGAGGCAAGGCCCTCGAATGGATCATCTCCTTCCTCTCCGGAAGGACTCAGAGAGTCCGCCTGCCCCCTTTCAGATCCACAGCCCCGGAGATCATCTGCGGCATACCTCAAGGATCCTCCCTCAGCCCCACTCTCTTCAACATCTACATCACCCCCCTGGCGAACATCGCACGCAAACACGGACTCGACCTAATATCATACGCCGACGACACCCAGCTCATCTTATCCCTCACAAACAACCCCACCTCAGCCAGGACCAGATTACATGAAGGAATGAAGGAAGTGGCGAACTGGATGACAGACAGCCGCCTGAAACTGAACGCCGACAAGACGGAGGTCCTCATCCTCGGCCCCACTCCCACCGCATGGGACGACTCCTGGTGGCCCCCCGCCCTAGGCAGCACTCCCCAACCCACCGACCACGCGCGCAACCTCGGCTTCATCCTGGACTCATCCCTCACCATGACCAGACAGGTGAACTCGGTGACCTCGGCATGCTTCAACACCCTACGCATGCTCCGCAAGATCTTCCGCTGGATCCCCACCGACACCAGGAAGACCGTCACCCACGCCCTCGTCACCAGTCGCTTGGACTACGGGAACACCCTGTACGGGGGCATCACCACCAAGCTACTGAGGAAACTCCAACGGATCCAGAACGCTGCCGCAAGACTCATCCTGGACATCCCTCGCCACCACCACATCTCAGGACACCTGAAAAAACTCCATTGGCTCCCCGTCAACAAGAGGATCACCTTCCGACTCCTCACCCACGCACACAAAGCCCTTCACAACCTCGGACCCAAACTCATCAACAACCGCGTCTCCTTCTACACTCCTCCGCGCACCCTACGATCTGCCGGACAGGCCCTGGCAGCCGTACCCCGCATCCGCAAAGCCACCGCCGGAGGAAGATCCTTCTCTTTCCTGGCAGCGAAGACCTGGAACTCTCTGCCCAGCCACCTTCGCGCCATACCTGAACACCTCTCCTTCAGAAGGCAGCTCAAGACCTGGCTCTTCGAGCACTGACCCCCCCCCCCAGCGCCTTGAGACCCTTTATGGGTGAGTAGCGCGCTTTATAAATGCGAATGATTGATTGATTGATTGTGAGGTGGGGGTTCCTGCAGTAAGAGTATGACTATACAATTGTGAACAAGCCAGGGAACTATCAAAACCCTGTTGATTACATTTCACAAGTACCACTACATCATCATAGTGTGACATCCAAAATGGCTGAGGAGTACATTAACTCTATTGTGAGGTCCAGCCTTTCAGCGGACCTGATCATGAAACAGATTATCGCTGCTTTTAACACTGATAAGAACATGCTCATCGTCAAAGACATAATATCAACTCAATCCTGGAAGATGAGCACTCGACCTACTGATGACGATTTTGAATTTCAAAGATTCAAAAAAGTACAGGATGAACTGTCCATGACCAAGGAATGTATATTGAGAGGCTTGAGAATTGACATACCTGAAAGCCTATTACAACAAGTCATTGAACTAGCCCATGAAAAACATTGTGGCATTGTACCCAACAAAAAAGAGCCCCAAGAGACCAAGGCCCATATTTATACTTTTTTAGCTCTGCATTTGAGCTGCTTTTTGACACAAAAGTGGCGCAAACTTACAAAAAAGAATTGTATTTTGTACGTTTGCACCGATTTTGCATCAAAAAATGACGCAAATGCGGATCTAAAAAAGCATAAATATGGGCCCAAGTGTGGTTCCCGCGCTTAGACAAGCAAGTTGTGAAGGAACTAAATGAATGCCATTTTTGCAACTGCCTTTCTACAAAAGTGATGCAATATCCATTGACAATATCTAACCTTTCTGCACAGGTTTGTGAAAGAGGTGCAACTGTTTTCTTTGTGCCCTTAGGAAACAGACATCATCTCATGGTAGTCCTAGCTGAATATTCAAGTTTTCTTTTGGTAGAGGAGCTTTCATCAACAACCTATGACAAGGGCATTCAGTGACTCGACAACATCTCTGCAGCTTTTGGTATCCCTGCCAATCTCAAATCTGACAATGGTCTACCATTCAGTAGCAAAGAATTCAAGGAGTTTCTGGTCAGACTAAGGGGGTCATTCTGACCCTTGGACCGCCAGGGCCAACGACCGCGGGAGCACCGCCAACAGGCTGGCGGTGCTCCCATGGCATTCTGACCGCGGCGGTACAGCTGCGGTCAGATACGGGAAACCGGCGGTGTACCGCCGGTTTCCCGCTGCCCAAGGGAATCCTCCATGGTGGCGCTGCGAGCAGCGCTGCCATGGGGATTCCGACCCCCTTACCGCCAGCCTTGTTCTGGCGGTTTTGACCGCCAGAACCTGGCTGGCGGTAACGGGTGTCGTGGGGACCCTGGGGCCCCTGCAGTGCCCATGCCAATGGCATGGGCACTGCAGGGGCCCCCTAACAGGCCCCCACCAAGATTTTCAGTGTCTGCCACGCAGACACTGAAAATCGCGATGGGTGCAACTGCACCCGTCGCACCCCTTCCACTCCGCCGGCTCCATTCGGAGCCGGCATCCTCATGGAAGGGGGTTTCCCGCTGGGCTGGCGGGCGGCCTTCTGGCGGTCGCCCGCCAGCCCAGCGGGAAACTCAGAAATACCGCGGCGGTCTTTTGATCGCGCAGCGGTATTCTGCCGGCGGGACTTTGGCGGGCGGCCTCCGCCGCCCGCCAAAGTCAGAATGACCCCCTAAATGTCAAGCATCAAAAGAGTACACTTTTGTGGCCCCAAGTCAATGGTGTTGTGGAACGATTCATGGGTTCTCTCAAAATGGTAATTCAATGAGCAATGATGGAGGGGATTGAGCTAAACCAGGCCCTGTGTCAAGCCCTCTGTGCTTATCATTCAACTACTCACTGCACAAGTGGTGAAAGTCATGCCACCTTGATATTTGGGAGAGCCATCAGAACCAAACTTTCACAGTGGACAGTGGACCGATCTGCCAATAAGGTTTGTGCCACAGACACTTTTCAAAAATGCAAAATGAAAACATATACTCACCGGCGTCAACAAGCTCAGGAAACAATCTTCGATGAAGGTGGCTGGATCCTGGTCAAACAAACGAAAGATAAAAACAGACACTCCATTTGCTGTCAATCCTCTGAGGGTGGTGATGGCCCATCGTCCTGAACAGTCTATCACGCAGGACTCTTCATATTCAAAGCACTTACCTCAATGTTTGTTAGTCCTGCAATTATGAATGAAGCGATCCCTCCTAACAGTTCAGATCCTGCCTAACAGTTCAAACCGGTGTCATTGGTGCACAACCAGAGTGTATCTCATACCACTCTATCTGGCCAACTGGTGTGAGCGCCTCTACGACTTATTGAAAACATATAATGCAACTGTTTGTACTTTATATTTAACTAGGGGGAGATGTAGTATTGTGAGACTATGTACAGTAGGACCCTTGTGGATCTATGCAGACTCAACTGAGGAATTTGTAACTTGCTGGGAGGTGCTAATGTGTGGTTATTAACGGTTATGACGTAATAAGCTTGCAATGTGTGATCATATGTAGAGGAAATAAAGACATCTGCTACAGAGCTTCATGTGTGGCATGGTTATTTAATGATCTTGTGGCTGGGGAGAACGGTACACTTGACAATGATATGATGTTAATATGATGGCATAGAGCAGGCCACTGCCTATTAAACATACAATGAATGGATAACCTTTGATATACAGGCCCTTTCCAGGGCTCTTCCCCATTGTGGGGTGAGATCAGTAGGTTGAGGGCCAGGGACCACTACAAGCACAGCAGGAGGGTGTTGGGGTTACAGCAGAGTGTTTACCACCAGGGAGTACTTTCATTTTTGACACAAGTACTCAAGATGCAATGGGAAACATCCTGGTACAAATTACAGCGTTCTGTCAGGTATGGTTCAAGGAGGACAAGCAAGTGCAGAACTGGAATATAGCCCAAGGGTGAAGGCAGCAGGAGCAGTGAGGAATAGTGTTGGGGCAGGGGGCAAATGCACACACTCCAATGAATTATGATTGATTGCAACATTAGTTTGCAGGTTACCGTGAAAAGAAGAGGATTCAAGTTGTTAATGAATGGGCCACAAAAGGTTAGATGGGTGGAGACTCTTCGCTCAGCAAAAGCGTGATATGGGCCAAGTTAATGAAGGAGATAGATAAGAGGAAAATGGAAGGTCCATTAGCGCAATGGCCTTTGCAAACCTGATCATTTGGCCGATTGGTGTCATACCAAAGAAACAAAAAAGTGAGTTTCATCTAATACAACACTTATCCTTGCCCGAAGGGTTGCTCAATCAATTATATCTCTCAGGAGTTGACGGCATTGTCCTGTGCTTCAGTGGATATCGATTTTGTATTGGTAAGAAAGACTGGCACAGGAGAAAACAGACATTAAGTCCACCTTGCCTATACACCCCGCAGACTATGAACTGCTTGACATCTAGTTTGAGAGCTGGTTCTTTGTGGATAAAGAACTCCCAGTGTAGTGCTCTGCATCATGTGTTACTTGAAAAGTTTAATACCTGCTATGGATATTTGAACCTTATTCAGGGATCCATTTGGTTACCAATTACCTTGGTGACTTCCTTTTGGATAGTTCTGCTGAGCCATCTTTGTGTGCAGGGATGTTGATAACATATCAGGAAGTGATGCGAACACTGGTGTTCGCCTGGTAATGAAAAAGACAGTGGGTCCCAGGAAGGTCATAAAATGTTTTGCACTAGGATTGATTCTGTCAGAATGGACGCCCAGTTGCCTGAGGTGAAGCATAAAGTTTTGCTTTAGATGCTAGATGAGATGTTGCACTAGAAAAAGGTGACTATCTTCGAGATAAAAGTCTTACTGGGTCACCTGAACTTTGCATGTTGGATGAAAAAGGCAGGGTGTTCTTTTTGCTGATGTTTGGAGCTGACTTTGGTGAGGCACCATCTGCCTGCATCACTGTATTTGCCTTTTTGCAGGGATATATGTAGACATGTAAGTCTAGAGAGTTTTTTTAAGCATTAGATTGGAGTACCTTTGGAAGAAGTCATGGAAAAGAGCAAGTGGTCTACAGAGAATTTCTTTGATGTAGCTGGAGGTGGTGGTTTTGGGTTGTTTTGGCAAGGAAGATGGTGCACAGATCTTTTGAGTTTCTCCTTGGGTTATGGCAGTGACCCTGTGGGGGTACAATTTCTAGAATAAGGTGTCTTTCAATGTGGACAATATGGCAGTGGTCAACAATGTAAATGGACAAATGGTGGGAGATTTCAACGTACTCCACACTCCAATAGTTTCGAGTTTTTGTGTTGGATTGTCTGACATATAATGTTATTTTTCTGGCATGGCATGTACGTGAAGGCAACAATGACATTGTGGATGCTCTATCTCGATCACAGTGTAGTCATTTCTGTGGTCTGGCACCGGACGCGGACCAGCAGAAAACAGGATTGCCCTTGGAACTTTGACATGCAGAAGGAAAAGAATGATGAGGCTCATTGAAAGATCGCTGGCACCATCAACACTTAAGACTTGTTTCAAAGCATGGCAGTAATTTATTCGGCCAGAAACTCATAGGCAGGCGTGGGTGGGATGTTGTGTGGTAGACGCGGAAATGATGTGACAAAATGTAATTATGTGCTTGATCAAAAAAGCTTTGTTACCAGTGTAGCTTTTACAGGAGGATTTTCTGGGGTTGGTAGCTGACTGTGTGTGTGGGGGGGGGAGAGATATGGGGAGTTAAGAAGATACTGGAAGGCTTGGTAAGAAAAAAGAGTTTTACACCCAGAAACCGACGGCCCATTATATTGACCTTGTTACATATGTTAGTACAGGTTCTGGACAGAGTGTGCATGCTGAGGGGATGAAGTGGCATTGCTTTCAGTGGTGATGGTATAGTTACTCTTCAGAGGGTTTCACTTTTCAAAGTTGTTAGGTGGAAAGGGGAGAAAAGAGTGCTTAACAGTGGGACGGAAGTAAAGTACAAGTTTGAGTAAGA
The DNA here is from genome assembly GCF_031143425.1 of Pleurodeles waltl. Taxonomy (NCBI): domain Eukaryota; kingdom Metazoa; phylum Chordata; class Amphibia; order Caudata; family Salamandridae; genus Pleurodeles; species Pleurodeles waltl. The sequence goes on along the minus strand of NC_090448.1, from coordinate 807,503,455 downwards.
AAAGCTAAGGCGGACAGGGTAGGCAGCAACTATTTGAAAAATACCCAGAGGAGACGTTGTGTCCTTTGAGATGGTGGCAGAAAATTGAGAGGGGAATTGTGGGTAGGGGGACAGACGCTGTCCTCGTTTTGGACTTTCGGGATCCTTGTAAATTACAAAGATGTCCCTTGGAGGATCACACAGCTAAAATCTTTCTCCGAACTCCTCCTTAGATTACAGATCAGAAGTCTCACCCTACGGCTTCCCAGGGTGCTGGATTAACAATTGGTCTGAGTGGGGATCCCTATTTTAAATAGTATTGCAATCCTTTTCGTTTTAATTTTAAGAATTGTTTTAATTTCAATTTATTTAAAAATTTCAACAGCAATCCATTTCAATACTTTCCCAGGCATAGTAATGACTGTTATTAACAGCTGTTCTTCGTGTAAGCAGCAGCTCTACATAGACATAAGGTATTCCAGGGCCCTAGAGATGATGCTCATGCATTTTCCATTTTTTCAGGGGATTTCCATCATTGGATGTTGTACCAAAATGGTTAAACTGCAACTCAGGAAAGCGATGCAGGCTGTGTGATTATGCAAGAGAATCCATCAAACTATTATTACGTACCTGCCCAGGTCTGTTATGTGAAAGAAGGAGCTGATTTAAACATCTGCTCCTCTAGAAAGGCAGTAGTGATATCAATGCAAGGAGCCAAGGGCATGCTTAAGCAAATTCCTGACTAATGCTGAAAGAAATTGAAAATGACATGGGCAAACCGAGGGGCTTCTTTACAAGCCTTGTGCGCACCGGTTGCGCATTGTGCAGGCTCATATCTGCAAGGCCACACAAAGCCACTTTTTGTGGCTTCTCATGTCGTGTAGATATGGTGTAAAACAATGCAGCACAAGTTGTTGCGTTGCCTTACAGGCAGGGAGGTGTCCATGGACAACCCACGTGGATTTTGACGCATTCCCAAATTTACAATGCATTGTAAACCTGGGAATGCGTCAAAATCTTACCACTCCCCAGTGGAGGTGCAGCGAGGAGAAATATCTTTATTTCTCCTTGTTTTCCCTCTTTCTATGCATGCTGCAATAGAAAGATGAAAAAGCCTCTATGGATTCTTTTTGTCCAGGAAAGTGTCCCTTCCTGCAGAGAAACAATTCTGTCTGTCATGGTGCAAGTGTCCCTGCATCGGCTTTAGGCAGCCCTTTGTGCGCCAGCACAGGGGGAGAGGACAGAAATGTGCCATGCCTTGTGAATACAGTGCATTTCAGCCCTTTCTTTTTGGGGCAGGGCAGCAAAGTCACTTGCTGCATTGCCCTGCGCTATGGGGCTTGTGACTAAGCCCCCAATTTTGGAAAGAACTTTCAACAAAGTAATTTTAGATTTGTTTTTTTAATATCAATCATTCTCGACATGGTAATGTAAGCTGATTTTAAATGCAATGGTTTTAATTAACTGAACATTTATACATTTTTGTACCTTTTTGTACCATACTATGATCACATTTGGTGGGCCCTAATTGTACATCCTTGGGCTTCCCACCTTAGCAGATTTAGAGGTATATTTACAAAATAATGACGCGGTCCGGCACCGCAAGCAATATTGCAGCGCCAAGCTGCTCCATTAAGAAAGTGTAGGGATGCGTTGTATTTATGGCAATACAACACATCCCTGTACTTTCTTCAGTGCTTGCAGAGAATTGGCAGCCTAGTGGCAACACAGGAACCCTTGCACCATGGTACAAGGGTGCCTTTTGTGCAGGGATGATTGTTTATGTGCAGGAATGGACACCCTCCTGCACATAAACAATCATTGATGTCATTTTCCTTCTTCTATGTGTGCCTTAGAATGTGGCACATAGAGAAAGAGAAAAAAACAAGGAGAAATAAATATATTTCTCCTTGTTGCATCACGTTTACACCACCCCTGGGGTGGAGTAGGAATCTGACGCATTCTTAGCCCTGTAAAACTGGGAATGCGTCAGATTCTGTGGGTGTTGCGGGGAAACACCCACAGCAACACCCATGGTACACCCCTTTCACGCAGAGTAATGCGTGGAAGGGGGGCATATTTACAAGGCCAAGAAAAGCCCAGTGGGACTAGAGGCTTGTAAGTAAAATATGCTCCTATGTTCAATATCCTGATCTTGATAAATTGCTTTGGTGAGAAAGAAAGATGTCAACCCTGTAATGAACTCCAAGGATCATTAGTACCTTAAAATATAACATTTTAAACTAAAGTAAAACAATGACATTTACCAGTTAAGGTTAACTGAAGTAACTATAACTGCTCCTGTGTCATGCACTGCTTATGGCCTCACATATCACAAGACTCATGACGTTCTATGACATCCTTGATAATATCAATGTGACATCTAAAATTACATCAATGATGACAACTCTTTACATGGCAGTGGTGCAACTTATAGATACTTTGGTTAACGATAACTGGTGAATTTAAGTGCTTTTTTTGTTTTAAAACATTACATTTCAACTGACATTTTCACCTATGACTTCACCTTAACGTTTGCTTTTTTCAGTGACTTTCTGTATTTTTTTTACGTAAAGTAAGGTGTTGTTGCCAGGCCCATCCATAACATAGAACAATATATAAAATATGAATCTATATATGTATATATAGATTTTTTTTTTACTGAAAAAAAACCCCCAAAAAACCAAAAGGTTACAGGGACGTTATAGTTAGGAAATATAATTTAAAAAAACCCATAAAAATTCACTAAAAAGCCAAGGGTTACAGAGACAGTATAGTTAGGTTCAGATTTTACACACACAAAACCATGGAAATTCAGCAGTTATGGTTGTACTTATGTCGAAAAACTAATACTTGTGCCATAAGGTAACTAACTATAAGTCACACCCCCGCCAAGCACAATTTTCTCATCAATAATTTTATTGCAAATGCTGCAGTGATATCATCAATGATGTCATAGAAGATGTCATAACTGATGTAATATGTGGGTTAATTGGCAGTGCATGGCGATGGCATGAGTTAAAGTTCTCTTATAGTTATAGTTTCTTGCTGAAGGCCGAGCACTACTGCGGGGGGTTGGCCACAAGGCACCCTGATCCCCACGTGCACCTAACCTGGCACGCAGCAAACCCCACACTGAGCACTGCCGTGGCCATGTGCAGCAGTAGATTGGCTGCAGGTCCTGGCCTGTGTCCAGGGCCTGCGGCCAACCCATGACCCCCCACTGCATTGAGCCAACCTCACACTGTGGGTCTGTGAGTGGGTATGTGAGTGGCTGTATGGATGTATGGCTGGGAGAGTGTTTTTCTGCGGTTGTGTAAGTGGGTGTGTGAGTGTATGTATGGGTGTATGAGTGGATGTGTGAGTGGTCGTGTAGGTATGGAAGTGGTTTTGTGAGTGGGTGTGTGAGTGGCTGTCTGGGTTTGTGAGTGGGTGTGCGAGTGGTTTGTGGGTCTGTGTGTGAGTGACTGTATGGGTATGTGAGTGGTTCTGTGGGTATGTAACTGGGTGTATGAGTGTGTGAGTGGGTGTGTGAGTGGCTGTCTGGGTCTGTGACTGGGTGTGGTAGTGATTTTTTTGGTCTGTGAATGGGTGTGTGAGTGGGTGATTTTTTTTATAATTGGATCTGAATCCGTATATCTGTTACAGATTCACATGGGGGCCACCCTGAGCGCAATGGAGGATTGGAGGATCCTCCGCTGCCCCCCAAAATTATTTTTTGTCAAATTCTTGCCCATGAGGGGTCCGTCAGAGATCCCTCTATCAGTCGTATGGGGTCAGGGTACCTTTAGCCTGATCCCCTACATCCTATTTTATCTTTATTGCCGCCCCCTCCTGGAAACCATGTCTCAATTGATAAAATGGCGACCTCAAATTTTTCAGAAGTTGCGGCCAGCCAATCATGGCATTGCTGTTTGAACGTGGAACTGCGGTTGATCTGCGTCTATAGATGTACATAAATCTTTTTTCTTTAATAACTACAAACCTACTGAACAGATTTACCCCAAATTACAAAAAGAGATCGTCCAGGACCTAGATCTAGCATTCTGCCAAATTTTTTGTAATTCTGTTCAGTGTTTCTCATGTTTGATAGAAAAATGTTTTCTCATGAGTTTCCCACAGAGGTTATGGAAGGTGCTCCAGAAGGTAAAATGAGAGCATGTTTTCTGTAAATTCACACTATCTTTCTCAGTCATATGAGAATGAAATCTGACATTCTCAGTAAAACATGCACTTCCAACTCGACCAACCTGCCAGTTGATTCCCTTGTGTTCTACTACAGCCTCCCAGACTGTTCTAAAGAACAACTAGAGTGGTAACAGTCTTGCTTATGTCAAAAGTGTGACACACCTGAAGCTATCTTGATTGAATCAAACTGGTAAAACTTAAACAAATGAGGGGGTTCATTTTGTCATAGAAATTATGGTTAGTGCTGTAGAAAGAAAGAAGAGGACATGTTTTAAGTGAGTTCTCATATATCTTCCTCTTCCATATCATTAAAACATTCTGACATGCAGACTGAAACATGCACTTTAAACACCAGCAGGAGACTGCCAGTTAACTCCCTGGTGTTCAACAGCTTTCAGTGTTCTACTGAGCAGCTAGAATGCTAACTTTCTAAATTTATGCCAAACGTGTGGCACATTTGAACTCCATCTTGATGTAGTCGAAGTGGAAAACTGAGAAGCATTTTCTACTGACGATGCTGCAGTACATAAGGAAATTATGGAGCTTCATAACAAATATGTCTTCCCAAATGGCCACCAGAGATAAAAACCATAAAGATAGCAAATAATTTAAAAGTGCTTTGTCGCTATCTGAGAACCCAGAAAATGTGTCCTCGTTTTTGTTTTTTAAAGCACGAACCAAAACTCCTGTTAGCGTGTCAGACCTTAATAAGTAAACTTACAAGGTGAGGCATATAGGTCGATGAACCTTTTGACTTGTTTAAGATGTTCTTACCATAGTTCCAGAGCAGAAACAATAATCAATACACAATAATCAATAATCATTAGTCAAATCAATAATCAATGGAGTCAGTAAATTACACACACAATGACCTTTCAGCCATGAATAGCCACACCTTAATTAAAGTTTAGTAAGTTTATTTCCCTATCTTTAACAATACTGAAGTCATGTAAATTAATCTCCAAGTCAATCAGACGCAATTATTAATAATTGTTAACCAAAATAGGCAAGAAACATGATCTAATCGAAGTTTGAATCAAAAGGCATTCCAAAGCATCAGCACAAATCATTAATAAAACCAATTCAATAATACTACGAAATCCATAGAGTTCAGCAAACTAGTTTGTCAACCATTTGTCCCTGCAATTTTGTCAGTCATCAAATAAATTGCCTCAACTAACCCAAGTCAGCATCAGCTTGTGCGGCTTCATGCAAAATAATTTAGAAAACAAATTTGGAAAACATCTACCTAAAGAATACTATTAAGACAGCGCAGTTGGCATGAAAAGGCATGAAAATGTTCTTCAGTCACATTGTCATATATACCTATCCACGGCATGGGTCAGAAAGCAGAATCAGTCTTCATCCTCAGGTCATCAATCGATCAGCAAGCATCGGGCTCTCGTCAGGGAGTATGAGCCCAATGACAGAATCTCAAATCTCTTCTTCTTCCAGAGTCAATCTACATCTCTGGTCTCATCGTCTTCTCAAGTCTAATCTGAATCTGATCTCCTTTGTCACGTTGTTATATCAAAGTCACCCAAACTATCCCCTAATTTCCAATTGGTCAATTAATCGTACGTTATTACTCTGTCCAGTAATTTTCTTATTCCAAATCTATTAAATCTAATATTTCACACTTCACACGTCAATGATTGGTCTGCTTTACGATGTTCTCATCATCCAGCTCGTCAGATATCTAAATTGTTGCATCTTCCTCTCCAGTCAGTGTCTTCATTGTTTGCGTTCTGGGAAAGAGCCTCTATTACACAATTAGTTACAATTAGATACATTCCAAGAACACTGTCTTCTGTTAATTGGTTCTCATGAAAAGCTTCTGCTAAGCATTTTAACAAGACAATGAGCATTTCACAGTTAGTTCACTCTGTCAGCATTTTTCTATTAAACGCTAAGAAATACAGCTTCTGCATGAGGCCTGGCAAAACTAGGCCAAGACATTCGCTAAGTTAAGGCCTACAATTAATAAGCTAAGGCATACTTCATAACCCTTAATATGATATATTACTACATTAATCTAATACATTTTCAATATTTCATGTGGATTAATAATTATGTAGTACATTTCATGAACACTGGTGGCCATTCTTCGAGGTCACATTTCAAACATGCACATTATTTTTCTAGGTTATTCAATTTTCTACAAATTCATTATTCAAAATAGATAAACACTCATTAATAAATTTCTAATTAAGACTTCTGCTTCAGCAATCCCTCCTCTGATGACTAAATGTGTCATCACACCAAATTTACTACCCACAATTTTACAGTTCTATTTCTTCAACATTTTGCCTTCTCCTCTAATTTTCCCTATACATTATTTCCCTTTTCTTTTCTTCTGTCCTCTGATTCTTTTAAGACCTCTTTGATTTAATTCTCTTGCATAATTTGCACAATCCCCATATTTGGAATAGACAACATATAACAATTAATATTCCCTGTATAGTTTTCAACAGTACCCCATTCCAAATACTACCAAGCCAATTTCCCACTGAAGCAAACCCCTTACCAACCTTTTCCCAAACACCTGGTTCTTTCAACTCCTTCAAATCACCACTCACGTTAGTCAGATTAGTAAGTAAGGCCCATATTTATACTTTTTTAGCGCCGCATTTGCATTGTTTTTTACCCAAATTCAACGCAAACTTACAAAATACAATTGTATTTTGTAAGTGTGCGCTGCTTTTGGGTCAAAAACTGACGCAAATGCAGCGCTAAAAAAGTATAAATATTGGCCTAAGTCTCTTTACTATTGTTAGGTATGTAAGAACAGCAATGCCTAGAGTTAATAATTTTACAGACTCTGCCATCCTTCGCTAAAAGAATGTCTAAAGCAAGATGATTTTGAAGAGTCATAGGTCTATCCGCAGCCAATTCAGTATCTATCAGGTGTATAGCCCCTGAAATATTTGTCAGCATGTTATCCACAATAGTAGACAACTTAAAAATCTTCATCGAGTTCAGGATGACTCCCACTGAAGGAATCACTGCACCAAATATATCTCCCACTATCGCAGAGGAGGTCTCCCTCCTCTGTCTCTGTAATTCTGCCATTTTTGTAAACTTTTTCAAATCCCCCACTTGATAAACCTTTGGGAATACTATCCCCAAATAACATGTCCCATACCATCCTCTTGGAAGATGGTAATAAGCATTAAGTCCACAAATATAATATATCCCTGGAATGGTAGGATTCTGCCCATTCATCATAAATGTCCATTTACTCTGACACAAAAACACATGCCTACATTCCCTCGTACCCACAAATAAAGTGTCAGTGCGCGACTTAGGCCTATATATACAAAGCTTCACTACATGTAAAGCATCTGGAACTAATTTCCCTTGTGTTTTAATTGCACTTAAAGCATAATCATTCTTGTAAGTCCTTTTCTCTTAACCTTTTTCTAATTTCTCTTTCAGTGCATTTCTTCTGTCATCAATATGATCTAAGAAGCTCTTCTCTAAAGGTAAGTAAGCATGTGAGGTTGTTTCTATGGGCATATGCTGCCCCAAACGTTAGTGTAGGCTCAAAGAATCCTCTAACTAATAGTATGTCATTATCTTTAGCTACTCTACTCAAATACCTAATAATAGGAACAAACGAAAACACGAGGTCATGATTGGAGTAGAAATACTGAATGTACTCCTGGTTATAGAACCTTGTTAGTAATAGACTACAACTTATCCCATATGTTAATAGAAGACTATGATAGATGACTCCTTCCTCAACTGATGAAGGAATCTGCGTACACACAAGACAATCCCTTGCATCCATCATCTCAACAAAATCACTCAACAAGCAAAAGAAAACGTTAGAAGGAAGCTCTCCTTGTGCATTAGTATAATCATGCAAATATTCCTCATCTAACTTAAACTTCTCTAAAGACATTAGTATAGTAGTCCCGAAAGCAGAAGTATGGTTGGCTTCTTTTGCATCAAGAACAGACATACACACAATCAATACCATAACAAAATCCCACACATATTTGCCAAACCAAAGCTCATATATTTACAACGCCTAGCATCCCTAACATGCTTATCAAAATCAGCCATTATCCGTAAAGAATCAGAAAACAGAAGTAACTTAGAAAACGTGCAGCAAAAATAAAAAAAATAGACAATCTTTCTTTCAGCAGTTCAGTTTCACTTCCAGGAACCCTTTTCCTTGTCAAAATCAGTTAGCAGCTTGTCAAATCAGTTTTTCAAATGTCAGATCAGGTTATCAAAGTCTTTTCCGGTTACTTTCAACAGTCTCTTTTTCAAAAATATTTCTCCGATTGTTTCAATAGTTCAGCTCATGAATCTTCTTCAGGTCACCTCAAAATATTGACTCAGAACTTCTCTATCAAAACAAAAAGACATAGGTGGTCATTACAACCCTGGTGGTTGATGTTAAAGCGGCGGTAAGCCCGCCAACAGGCCGGCGGAATTTTTTTTTTAATTACGGCCGTAGCGGAAACCGCCAACAAAGACAGCCACTTTAACACTCCGACCACCACGGATGTACAAACAAACAGCGCGGCAGTCACCTCCAAGAGACAGGCAGGAGACAATGTACCGCCCACAGTATCACAACCTACCAATCCGCCACCTTCTCCGGGGCGGTTTCACCACGAACAAAAACACGGCGGTAACAGGACTTCGAAGGGAAAACACTCACCTCTGCACCCCCCACGAGGAACCAGGATGCCATGGAACCAGAGCTCCACATATTACCAGCCTTTATCTTCTTGCTCCTCTACCAGGAGCACGAACGCCGGCGGCGACGACCACGGTGAGTACTGCACCTACGACACAGGGGAGGGGGGAGGGAACAGTGACACACACACGCAACACGCAACAGCCCCACCCCCACCCTCACCCACGACAACACACACACTAATACAGCATGATACATTACAGTTTCACCCTCCAACCCCCCTGGAAGAATTCAAAGACAAAAGGAAATGAGGTGAACGATTGTAATATATTAAAATTCAGTAGTCAAATAATATACATACATTATTTACAAATATATACACCAAGAATATTAGTCCAAGGTATTCCACCCTTAAAGTCCATGGACCACTGGGCCCACAATGCATGGGCGAGGCTCACACAAGATACCCGAACATGACGGAGAGAACACTGCAGGGGCATCAGATAGAAATAAAACAGGCCCCTCGGGGAAGGGAAAGGGTGGGCACCTCAGTCGGTTGAGTGCACGACGCCAAATCCATGAGGGGGCCCCATGCCCACTGTTCAATCCTGGGGAGTGCAAAGCCACAGTCTCACAAGTCTCTACAGTGGGTTGGTTGCCCACTGCTATATCCTGGGGAGTGCAAAGCCAGAGTCTCTCAAGTCTCTACAGTGGGTGGTTTGCCCACTGTTCAATCCTGGGGAGTGCAAAGCCACAGTCTCACAAGTCTCTACAGTGGGTCGGTTGCCCACTGCTATATCCTGGGGAGTGCAAAGCCACAGTCTAAGTCTCTACTGTGGGTGGGTTGCCCACTGTTCAATCCTAGGGAGTGCAAAGCCACAGTCTCACAAGTCTCCACAGTGGGTGGGTTACCCACTGCTATATCCTGGGGAGTGCAAAGCCACAGTCTCACAAGTCTCTACAGTGGGTGGTTTGTCCACTGTTCAATCCTGGGGAGTGCAAAGCCACAGTCTCACAAGTCTCTACAGTGGGTGGGTTACCCACTGCTATATCCTGGGGAGTGCAAAGCCACAGTCTCTCAAGTCTCTACAGTGGGTGGTTTGCCCACTGTTCAATCCTGGGGAGTGCAAAGCCACAGTCTCACAAGTCTCTACAGTGGGTGGTTTGCCCACTGTTCAATCCTGGGGAGTGCACAGCCACAGTCTCACAAGTCTCTACACTGGGTGGGTTGCCCACTGCTATATCCTGGGAGTGCAAAGCCAACGTCTCTCAAGTCTCTACAGTGGGTGGGTTGCCCACTGTTCAATCCTGGGGAGTGCAAAGCCACAGTCTCTCAAGTGGATAACAGTCTCTACTGGTTCTGGAGGGGGCTTTGTGCCCAGAGTGCTTCATCCTGCCAAACACAGAGGTAGTGGATGTAAATCTCCACTGGTTCTGGAGGGGGCTTGGTGCCCAGAGTGCTTCATCCTGCCAAGGACAGAGGTAGTGGATGTAAATCTCCACTGGTTCTGGAGGGGGCTTGGTGCCCAGAGTGCTTCATCCTGCTCGTGGCGGCCTCAATAGCGTCAGTGCTTTTGGCACTCATGGGCCTGCGGTGCTTGTGGCGGCGGTGTCTTTGGCAGCGGTGCTTGTTGCAGCGGTGTCTTTGGCAGCGGTGCTGTGTCTTTGGCAGCGGTGCTTGTGGCGGTGGTGTTCTTGGCAGCGGTGCTTGTGGCGGCGGTGTCTTTGGCAGCGGTGCTTGTGGCGGCGGTGTCCTTGGCAGCGGTGCTTGTGGCGGCGGTGTCCTTGGCAGCGGTGATAGTGGTGACGGTGTCCTTGGCAGCGCTTCAGCTGCTGGCGGTCCTGTCTTGGCCAGCGGGGCTTCTGGCGGTCGCCTCCTGGGCAGCAGGGCTGCTGCTGGCGGTCCTGGCTCGGGCAGCGGGGCTGCTGGCGGTCGCCTCCTGGGCAGCAGGGCTGCTGCTGGCGGTCCTGTGTGGGCCAGCGGGCTGCTGCTGGAGGTCGCCTCCTGGGCAGCGGGGCTGCTGCTGGCAGTCCTGTCTGGGCCACTGGGCTGCTGGCGGTCGCCTCCTTGGCAGCGGGGCTGATGCTGGCAGTCCTGTCTGGGCCAGCAGGGCTGCTGCTGGCGGTCCTGTCTTGGGCAGCGGGGCTGATGGCGGTCTTCTCCGCCGTGCTGATCTTCCCAGACTTGCCGGGTTTCTTGTGCCCCTTCCCCACCTTGGAAGGTGTCGCAGCTGACTCCACACTCCCACCTGCACCCATGGGAGCGGCTTTGGTGGCTGTTGTCTTCCCCCTCTCCCACCGGGCACTGGCCAACTTTTGATGCTTGACAGGTGGGGGACTGTACGTGCTGTGGCTCCTTGCCACACTGGCTGCCCTGCTGCCTGGTGCACTCCAGAATCCGGTGACTACTGGCACCACTGGTCCTGCCGATGTTGTGGCTGAGGTGCTAGGTTGGGACCTTGAGAGTCGGGCCCTAGGAAACTGACGGGTGGGGAAGTGAGGGAAAGAGGTCAAGGGTGGACAGGAAAAGTTTCTTAGGAACACTGGGACGGGTAGCTGGAGGGGTTTTGGGAGTGGAGGAAGAGGTTGTGGTTGTAGGAGGTGTACGTTTGGTGACTTTGGGTGAAGGTGCATGCGCTGGAGGCTGTCGTGAGGTGGATGGCTGTTGGGTGGGTGTGTGCCTACGCTTGTGTACCTTGGGAGGTGGCGTCACAGACACACTGGGAGAGGACACAGGGGATGTGTGAATGGTAGTGGGGGTGGTGACTGCACGTGAGCGGGGTGTGGTGGTGTGTGTGCTGGTGATGGAAGTAGTGGCTGTAGATGTAGTGCATGCAGGTGTGAGTGGAGACGAGACTGGGAGTGAGGAGGGAGACGAGGAGGAGGGGGACACAGTGGAGGCAGTGGATGTTGCTATGTCTGCATGTGTGTGATGCTTGCATGAGTGCCTGTGGGATGTGTGGTGCTTATGTTTGCCTGAGCTTCCTTTGTGAGTTGAGGTGTGTGCACGCTGGTCTGATGGTGTGCTTGGGGTAGGCTGAGGTACAGGGGATTGGGTCTGGGTGGAGGAAGTTGGAAGGGGGAGGCTAGAGACAGGGACAATGGCTGCCATCAGTGCTGAGGCCAGAGTCTGAAAAGCTTGCTGAAGGGCTGCCTGACCAGAATTAATGCCCTCCAGGAATACATTGGTTTGTTGCAACTGCCTCTCTACACCACGGATGGCATTCAAAATGGTAGACTGCCCAACAGTGAGGGACCTGAGGAGGTCAATGGCCTCCTCACTGAGGGCAGCCGGGGTGACTGGGGCAGGGGCTGAGATGCCTGGGGCGAAGGAGATGCCCACCCTCCTGGGTGAGTGGGCACGGGGCAAAGGCTGAGGGGCTGCTGGGAGGGCGGTGCTGGAGGGGGGGGTGGCAGCTGTACCTGTAGATGCGGGGGCACAGATGGGGCTGCCACCACAAGGGAGATCCCATCAGAGGACGAGTCCGTATCACTGGTGTCAGCTCCTGTCCCCGCCGTGGAGCTCCCCTCGCCCTCCGTCCCACTGGTGAAATCAGACTCCGTTGTGTTGCCCTCTAGAGCCATGTGGGATGCAGCTCCCTCCTGCTCCGGTGCCCCTGCTCCTCCGCCTGATGATGCTAATGCACACATGTACAGGGAGATCACAAAAAGGGGGGGGGGAGACAGAAGAAAGACATGTTGAGTGCATGCATTACCGCTACCGTTGGCGGACACAACAGACACAGAAGCCCCCTGCACTACGCTGCGCACTTGGGGTCCACTATTCAATCCCTGGGACATGGCCTACAAGGCTATGGCTGATATCTGCACACATGGATGTCACAGGAGCCTGACTAGGTGTAGTTGGCACTGTACCCAGGTGGGGTGCCACAGGGTCTGCCTGAAAAAGGGGACTTAACTAGCACACTTGCCCTGGCCTAGGGAAACCCACAGCCCACCTCCCCCACCCAGACACCTCCACTGCGCGCTGAATCAGCAGAATGAGTGTACTCACCCCCTTGTTGCTGCTGTGATGCCCTCAAGTGCCCATCCAACTACGGGTACGCCACCGCCAGGATCCTGAACATCAGGGGGGTCATGGTGCGACGTGTACCCCTCCCACGTTGGGAGGCCATCCCCAGCTGGGCCTCCACTGTCTTCTTGCTCCAGAGGCGAATGCCCTCCCATCTTTTCCGGCAGAGGGTGCTCCGTCTGTGATAGACCCCCAGGGTCCGGACGTCCTTGCCGATGGCACGCCAAATATCCTTCTTCTGGTGGGCGCTGACCTACATGAATTGTACAGGGGAAAATGAGAAGTTATTACCAACTGCACCCTTCACAGACATTGGCTTGCATCCCTATCATTGCCATGTGGCACATGCACTTGCCGTCGTTTCATGCACGCATCATTCTCCCCACCTATCTTTCATCCACACCACTCCACACAGGCATTGCCCATACAGCATGCTCACAGTGTACTTACCTGTTTTTCTGGAGGACTGTAGAGTAGCGTGTACTGGAGGAGGACCCCATTCATGAGTTTCTCCAACTCCTCCATGCTGAAGGCAGGGACCCTTTCCCCAGACGCACAAGCCATTATCTCTTCGAGACTGAGGTCACAGCAGCACTTGCAGTGTAGGTCCTCTCCTGTCGAAGATCAGGTATCGAGTGATTGAACAGATAGAAAATGGCGGTGACGTCCGTGGCGGTGCGTACCGTCACCGCCGGCGTACATCGTCATTGGCTCCTAGGACTCATAGGGTCCATTGTTAACCAATGCGGAATTGCGCCGCGGTCTTCGACCGCCTACCGCGATGGTGTACAACGCCAGCGCAGTTACCTCACATCCCATTGTCCCACATTACAGGTCAGGCAGCTGCCATTTCAGGGGCCCACATGGCTTTATTTGTAACTGCGTCACACATACCTAGGCCTTGCCTCAACACTCATACAGGCAAATTCGGGTTATGAATGGTTTTCTGAGTAAGCTGTGTTTACGTACCTCTGAGTTGGTTGACTCTGTGCTCGCTGTTGTCCTTCATAGGCACTGTCCGCTGGGACATATGAGTAGATGGCGGCCTCCTCCGGTGTACAGACCGCTGGTGGACCTGTCGACAATGGAGGAAAGACATGTAATCATCACCTACAGGCTTGATCGTGCCACAATCCTGGAACTGTGTGCCCAGTTGGAGCCAGACCTGATGTCAGCTATCCGCCATCCCACAGGAATCCCCCCTCAAGTGCAGGTGCTGTCAGTACTCCATTTCCTTCTTTTCAAACTACAGTGGCCATAGCTTCAGGGATGTCCTAGCCTATGTTTACAACGTGTTGCCCAGAGTGTTATCTGCCCTGCTGAAACACATGCCGAGCTACATCGTTTTCCCTCAGGTGGAGGATTTGCCTACAGTGAAAGGTGACTTCTATGCCCTGGGACATATCCCCAACATCATAGGTGCCATTGATGGGACACATGTGGCCTTGGTCCCCCCCCAGCAGGAGTGAAGAGGTGTACAGAAACCAGAAGAGTTACCATTCGATAAATGTGGAGATGGTGTGTTTGGCAGACCAGTACATCTCCCATGTTAATGCAAAATTCCCTGGCTCAGTGCATGACACTTACATTCTGAGGAATAGCAGCATTCCTTATGTGATGGGGCAACTCCAGAGGCACCGTGTGTGGCTATTAGGTGAGCACCTGGAACCAAATCAGTGGGAATAGTTGTCCGGGTCTGGGGATATTCCTACAGGTTAGTGTGTGTCTAACAGTTGTCCCTCACCATTTGCAGGTGACTCAGGCTACCCCAACCTGTCATGGCTACTGACCCCAGTATGGAATCCCAGGACAAGGGCAGAGGAACGCTACAATGAGGCACATGGGCGAACTAGGAAGATTATAGAGCGGACCTTCGGCCTCCTGAAGGCCAGGTTCCGGTGCCTCCATATGACAGGTGGTTCCCTATTCTACTCACCAAAGAAGGTGTGCCAGATCATCGTGGCCTGCTGTATGCTTCACAACTTAGCTTTGCGACGACAGGTGCCTTTTCTGCAGGAGGATGGTCCAGATGGAGGTGTTGTGACAGCTGTGGAGCCTGTGGACAGCGAAGATGAGGAAGCAGAAGAAGAGGATATCATCAACAGGAACTCTGTGATCCTGCAATACTTCCAGTGAGACACAGGTAAGAAGACAAACCTGCCTACTACATGTACTTTAACACTACTACCTCTCTACTGTCTGTCCTTTTCACCCAGTGTATGGTCACTGAGTTGTCACTTTCCCTTACGATTTCACAGATGTGGGTCCCACTGTGTGACATCTGCTTTGTTTCCTCATGGACTAGAGCTGTGTGACATAGGTATGTTGACATTACAATTGAAACAGCATTTTGTCACTGTAATTGCTAATACACTATTTCGAAATCACAGACAGACTCCAGATTGTTTTGTGCTTTAAGGGTATTTATTTAAGTGCTCAATATTGGAGGGGGTTGTAAAATGGTGAGGGGTGATGGTGGAGGAATGTCCATGGCAGAGTCCAGTCTATTAGTCTCACAGGTGCATTGTCCAAAGGGGCATAGGAAGTGGAGCTGGGGCAGTTTGAGGATGGACAAGGTGACAAGGTGGGACAAAAGGATGACATTCAGGGCGATCTCATTTCTTGGCGGGGGTCTTGGCATCGTTCTCTGTCTTTGTCCTGGATCTTAGGGACTGTTTGCGGGGTGGTTCTCCCTCTGCAGAGGGTGGGGTGCTGGTGTGGTGGTCCTGTAGCGGTGCCTCCTGTCCACTAGCACCGGCGGAGGTGGTGGGCAGTTCATCGTCCAGGCTAGTGTCAGGGGACCCTTGTTGTGCCACAGTGTCCCTCCTGGTGTTGAGGACTTCCTTCAGCACCCCTATGATGGTGCCCAGGGTGGAATTGATGGATCTGAGTTCCTCCCTGAAGCCCAAATACTGTTCCTCCTGTAGCTGCTGGGTCTCCTGAAACTTGGCCAGTACTGTTGCCATCGTCTCCTGGGAATTATGGTACGCTCCCATGATGTTGGAGAGGGCCTCGTGGAGAGTGGGTTCCCTGGGCCTGTCCTCCCCCTGTCGCACAGCAGTCCTCCCAGTTCCCCTGTTTCCCTGGGCCTCCGTCCCCTGAACGGTGTGCCCACTGCCACTGCCCCCATGTCCCTGTTGTTGTTGGGGTGGTGGGTTAGCCTGGGTTCCCTGTAGTGGTGGACACACTGCTGATTGACGTGTCCTGGGGACAGAGGTATGGGCCTGCTGGGTGGGCGCTGTGCTGGTGTTTCCAGAGGGGGCAAGCTCTGTAGTGGCCTGTGCCAGTGTGAGGGGAACCGACTGTACCGAGGTCCCAAATGGGCTGGGCTGGTCGCCTAGATCCAGTTGGACAGAGCTGCTGTCATCACTGTGGGCCTCTTCTGTTGGTGGTGTGGACATGTGTGGACCCTCCTGTGCGGTGATGTTGGGTAGGGGTCCTGCAGGGGTGTAAAAGCATGATTATTGCATCTGGGTTTACCATGGTGTGCAATGGGTGGGTGACCGTGTACCCCAGTGCTTGCATTCCTGTGTGGACCTTGTGTGATGATGGTTTAGGGGGGTGTATGGGTATGTGCAGTGGCCATGCATTGGTGATGGGTGTCCATGCTTTGTTGTTGCATGCAGGGCTTGGTGTTGGGATGTGTGGTTTGTGATATTGAGACATTTGTGAGGAGTAGGAGTGATGGGGGTGAAGGCGAGGGTGGGGGTATGTGATGGCATGCAGGTAGGGTGGGGGATATAGTAGTTAAGGTTGGACTTACCAGAGTCCCTTCCTCCAGCTACTCCTTTGAGGCCCTCAGGATGCAGAATAGCCAAGACTTGCTCCTCCCATGTTGTTAGTTGTGGGGGAGGAGGTGGGGGTCCGCCGCCAGTCCTCTGAACCGCAAGGTGGTGTCTTGAGACCACGGAACGCACCTTACCCCGTAGGTCGTTCCACCTCTTCCTGATGTCATCCCTATTTCTTGGGTGCTGTCCCACTGCGCCGACCCTGTCCACTATTCTTCACCATAGCTCCATCTTCATAGCTATGGAGGTGTGCTGCACCTGTGATCCGAATAGCTGTGGCTCTACCCGGATGCTTTCCTCCACCATGACCCTGAGCTCCTCCTCAGAGAACCTGGGGTGTCTTTGCCGTCCCATGGGGTGGTGTGGGTGATATGTGGGGTGGTGTGTGTTGTGATATGTGGGGTGATATTTAGTGGTGTGTTGTGTGAGGTGTGTGGATATTATGTGGGTGATGGTATTGTGTGCCTGTGGATGCTTGGTTGTAGATTGTAGTGTCTCTCTCTGGCCTTCTGTCGCAATTGTGGTCGTAGGGGTTTGTGGGTGATGTGGGTGTGTGTTTTATATTGTATTGGGCGTGTGGGAGTGGTGTGTGTATGTGTATCAGGTGTGAGTATTTCGATTTGTCCAATGTGGTAGTGTTTTGTATATGTGTGTGTATTTTGAGCGTGGCGGTGTATACCGCCAATGGAATACCGCGGTTGAAAGACCGCTGCGTGGATTCGTGGGTCGTGATAGTGTGGACGTATTTCTGTTGCCGTGACAGTGGAGGTTTTGTTATCACCAGTTTATCACTGACCTTTGGTGTGGCGGACTTGTGTGGGTGTCTCAATTTTGGCGGATTCCGAGCTGTGGGTCATAATGACCATGGTGGAATTCCACTGCCGCAGCACTGTGTTGGCAGTCATCTGCACGGCGGTAAGCAGCTTTTACCACCAATGTTGTAATGAGGGCCATAAACTCTTGTTGCCATTCGTTTGTAGTTGCATACGCCAATTCAGGACCTGCATATCTTCGACTGGCTATTCTCTTTCTTTCAACTTTCGATCACCATTGAGCTCTCCTTCACTTAGTTCTTCTTTTCTTGTAGTATCTACTTCTTCTTCTATTGTTGGTTCGACAACCACCTCTTTCCTTTTCTCCATTTGCGAATTCCGACACTTATCTCCTTTTCATGTACCTTCTGTCGATATTCTCTTCAGGACTGAACTTGAATCCTTTTATTTTTCTGTGGTACTTTCTCTTGACTGACCTGCAACAGGCTCTTGAGGAGTCGGATCACTTTGACTTCGATCCAGCTCAATTCCTTCCCCTTCTAGGTCTGGCACTTGCTCTATTTGTCTCTCACAATCGTCTGCTTCTGGGGGAACCCCCTCTGTATTAGGCTCTCCTGCTGGTTCAGTTGAGATAAGTTCTCCGACACCTTCCTGGAGATCTCTGCGTTCGTCTCTCACAGACTCAGGTTCAGCTTCAGTTCCTCTCTGCTCCTTCTCTTGTTCTGGTGGTGTAATTTGCCTCACAATTGTTGGTACACTCAACAACGCTTCTTCATGATCCAGTGGACATGCCACTTTCTTTGTGTGACTCGCGTGAATCCAGTTCGGGATCCCAGCACACTTCACAGCTGTATTAATCATGAGGATCACTTGATGTGGACCCTTCCAACGAGGCTCCAAACACGTCTTGCGCACATGTTTTCGGACAACAACCCAGTCACCAGCTCTCAGGTTGTGCCCTGGATCATGGATCGGTGGCAGTGTGGTAACCTCCTACTGCTGAGAGAAAGAGCGGACTACATCAGCCAGACCCTTGCAGTAATCCAACACCATATCATCTGTAATGTTGACAAGTGCATTTGCTGGAACTGCTGGCAACCTCATTGCTCTGCCCATGAGGATCTCAAGGGGCGACAATCCTCTCTTCCTGTCAGGTGTGTTTCTCATTGACATCAACACCAAAGGCAATGCATCAGGCCATTTCAAATTTGTAGCTGCACAAATTTTTGCAATCCTTGACTTTAAAGTACCATTCATCTGCTCCACTAGGCCTGATGCTTCAGGGTGATAACTACAATGCAACTTCTGCTCAATGTTCAATGCTGCACACAATAGTTTAATCACCTCATTATTGAAGTGCGTTCCCCTATATGATTCTAAGGAGATCGGAAATACGAAACGCGGTATCAGTTCTCTAAGCAGTAATTTTGCTACTGCGAGGCTATCATTTCTCCGTGTAGGGTACGCTTCAATCAGTGACTAAAGATGCACAAAATCACCAACACATATCTCAAACCTCCACACGCAGGCATCTCAATGAAATCCAATTGCATTCTGCTGAATGGACCTCCTGCTCTTCCAATGTGGCTCAAATTAACCACTGTCTCTTTCCCCGCATTTAATTGCTGACAAATGACACAATGATGACATACTGCTTCAGCTCTTGTCTAAACATGGGTTTGAACCAGTCAATTTTGAACAGCCGAACCATGGCATCCCTCCCAATGTGTCCCTGACTATGATAGTACCTTGCCATCTGGGATAACTGACTATTTGACAAAACCATCTGACCCTCCTCAGCCACCCACAACTCATCTTGTCTTTGGACACATTTAATTTTGCTCATTGACTTTTTCTCTTCCTTCTCAACATTACGCTGCAGAGTTTTTAATTCTTCTAATGTGTCAATCACCTTTAATGCAAAGCTCATACATGTAGCGTCTTTTTCCGGTAACAATTCCCACTTGTCATTGAACGATATACAGTTCAATGTGCAAAACCTTGCGACTTGATCCACATATCCATTCCCCAGTGACACGTAGTCCTGCGACTTTAGATGTGCACTGCATTTCACCACTGCAATTTTTTCACGCAGTTGTATCGCATATAACAACTCCTTTATTTTCTCACCATTTCTCACTGGTGATCCAGTAGAGGTCAGAAAACCTCTCTGTGACCACAATTGACCAAAATCATTAACTATTCCAAATCCCTATTGACTATCTGTGCAGATAGTGACTCTCAATCGAGCAGAAACATGGCACGCTATAGTAAGGGTGACTAATTCCGCTACCTGAGCAGAATACACTCCTCGAAGCCAGGAAGCTTCAAAAGTACCTGTAATTGTGCACACTGCATATCCTGCTCTCAGTGTCCCTGTGCTGTCTCCCAGACAAGAACCATCAACGAAAACAATTTGGTCATTTTCTTCCAATCGGGTATCTGTAATGTCAGGTCTCGGTTTTGTGCACAACTCAGTTACTTCGAGACAATCATGTTCAACATCTTCCTCTTTCTCAATTTCAGCAGTATCACTTGGAAGTAAAGTTGCTGGGTTCAGCACTGTACATCATTTCAGTGTCAGGTTAGGGGCACTCAAAATACTCTTCTCTTACCTAGTCAACCTGGCACCAGTTAAGTATTGGGTTTTCGTCCTTGTCAGTAAAATCTCAATCGAGTGAGGGACCATTACAGTCAGGTAATATCCCATCACCACTCCTTCACAGTGTGAAAGACTCTGACCAACTGCGGCAACTGCATGCAAACAACCTGGTAAGGCTGTTGCAGCTGGGTCAAAAGTAGCTGAAAAATATGCTACTGGGTGATGAGCACCTCCATGGACCTGAGTCAAGACAGACAATGAACATGCATCACGCTCATGACAAAACAATGTGAAAGGTTTCGTGTAGTCAGGCATACCCAACGCTGGAGTTCTGCACAAACTCTCTCTCAACTCAGTAAACGCTTTCATCTCATCCTCATCTAGCACTATGGGAGCTGTGACATCTTTATGGGTCAACTTCTGCAATGGCTTTGAGATTTCTGAAAAATTCGGAATCCATTGGCGACAATAGCCCACCATACCCAGGAACATACTGACATCTCTCTGTGAAGTCGGGGGACTTAGCTGCAGTATTATTGTGATCCTTTCTCTGGATATTTTCCTCAACCCCTTCTCAATTTGGTGACCCAAATATTCTACTACTTTCTGACAGTACTGCAATTTCAGTGATGACACCTATTGACCATACTTTCCCAAATGATTCAACAGGGCAATCGAGTCATACTTACACTCGTCCCTAGTTTTGGACGCAATCAATAAGTCATCAATATACTGTACCAAAGTTGATTGGAAAGGCAATTCTAACAATTCAAAAACAAATTCAAGATCTGGTAAAACAAGGAATGTGACTCTGTGTACCCTTGAGGAAGTCTAGACCAGCAGTAGACTCGATCTAAGAATGTGAAACTAAAGAGAAATTGATTGTCCTCATGTAGGGGCACAGAAAAGAGCGCTTGTGACAACTGTGAACCATTCTGTACCACATGGGATCTGGAACATTATTACAGCTGGGATGGGCAGTACAGGACAACACTTGACCACAATGTCATTTATTTTTCTCAAATCCTGAACAATCCGAACCTTCCCACATGGCTTCTTCAAACCCATTATCGGTGAGTTACTTGGGCTGCTCAACACCTCTCCCTGCTTCACAAAATCTGCAATTATCTGAGCCACTTTTATCAGGACATCTTGTGACATATTATACTGTGGAAGCTGCGAAAACACTGCATTCTGCTTTTAGGTGACTTTAATTGGTTCCACTCCCTTGATCAGACCCACTTCTTTCCCTGTCAAATCCCACACGTTTTCTTGCACTGTTCCCTGCAAATCAAAATGAAGCTCTCTCACTGTGAACATTGGGAAAAACTCAATGAAGGGGTACTCCTCATTTGTAGTTTCGCATTCGGTCTCTGGAGCTGGATCTTCCTCATCATCACTATTTGTCTGGATCTCAATTCCATCGTTTGAACACATGATCAGACACTTTGGGGGTTATTCTAACTTTGGAGGAGGTGTTAATCCGTCCCAAAAGTGACGGAAAAGTGACGGATTTACCACCAGCCGTATTACGAGTCCATTATATCCTATGGAACTCGTAATACGGCTGGTGGTATATCCGTCACTTTACCGTCACTTTTGGGACGGATTAACACTCCTCCAAAGTTAGAATAACCCCCTTTGTCTTACACAGCAAGTCCCTTCCCAGTAGGGATACCGGACTCGAATCATAGAATACATCCTTATGCAGTCCCTGAAAATTGCCAATCTCAACTTGCACTGGATCTGTAATCAGATTTGTCAAAGACTGATTCGCAACCCCCACAACCTGAACTGTTCGACCGGAAAGGGGCAAATTCGAAACTTCTGCACTTCTCACAGTAGAGCGTGTGTCTCCAACTCCAACTCCAGACTCCTACCAACAATGAGACTCTGTGACCCATCACCTTTCCCCTCACATAGGGTCCTCTCTGATCTACTTCTAGAGAAGTTGCAAGCACACTTGGCTCCTCATCCGAACTGTCACTCATCCGTTCACCATTTATTTAATTATCACTGTGTAATGGGAATTGGTGCACTGGGTTACTACTTCTGTCTTGTCTCTGACCTGTGACCTGTTGAGAAAGCATCATCTGTTGCTGCTCCATCTGGGCTTGAGGTATCTGCATTTGCTGTCTAGGTACCATGGGAACCTGCTGCTGCATCGACTGCAACTGTGACACTTGTGCACGGGGCATTTGCACCTGCTGTATGGGCTGAAAAGTTTGCATCTGATTCACATTATTCTGAAAATTTGGATTAGGACCTCTTAATCCTCTCACATTCTGTAATTCACTGACATCATTACTTTGCTGAACAACACCCTCTTGCACCATCATCGGACTCCCCCGCTTCCAGTGTCTTACGGCTCCCCAAATGTGACACAGCAAAAGCTTCTTCATCCCCTGCACATCACTCTGAAACACTACAGTATTCAAATCCGGGCCATGATTCATATTGCCTCCACGACCCCTACCTCTCATCTGAGGCTGAAACATATTTCCCTGCTGCTGTGGCATTGGCTGCACAACATTTCCTTGCACTCCTGTTTGAGCTGCATTAATCTGCATCATCATTGCCTTCTCTTTCAACTTTTTTTCTTTCAACTCAATCTTGTCACTACAGTATTTTGCATACTGCAACACCTCATCAATCGGCTTTGCCTGCCAGCAAATCAAGTGACTCTTAATCATCTGACCTATTTCAGGTCTTAGTCCTTCCACAAACCGAAACACAAAATGCAGCATGTCTTTCGGCTCAATTGCATCTTTGCCACTGTACTCCTTGAATACCTTCATCAATCTCTCATAGTACACATGTATTGACTCCTTTACTTCCTGCACTGTCCTGTCAATCCTCCGCCAATCATTATTTTTGGGTGAAATCCTCGTCTTCAGGAACTCAATTACTCTAAAGTAGTATTTCATTACCTCAGGAGATGGTGCACCTGTACTCTTATGTCTCTCTAGTTCACTTGTTGCCCAATCTATAGCTCTTTTACACTCAACCCACAAATCAGCTGGAACCACTATCTCTAGTAAGGTATTCAAGTCTTCCTACATACATTTCACAAGCTTCACAAACCTGTCTTTCTGCTGATACCACTCCATTGGCTTTTCCCTCAGTTTTGGAAAATTGTTTGTGAATGACAGAATATCACTCCTATTCTAAGGGACATGAACAAAATTTCCCCCTGGGATTACTCTCATTGGTAAAATCTTTACTGGATCCTTGTCCTGCTGTACAATTTCAGTCACCTCTAGAGAACCTCGTTTCCTTCTATCTCTTTTCTTTAGCAATCTGCCTTCCCACTTCTCTAATGCTCTCCAAACCTGTGCATCCTGTAATAGCTCTTTAAGGCGCGCCTTCATTCCGGCTGACCTCTTATGTCAAAATCCTTTGCCTCAAAATCTAATCGGTACCTTCTCTTCGAATGCTTTGTTTTCTTAATTTATATGCCAAGTTTTTCTGCCAAATCTGCCAATCTCTGATGCACCTTGCCCACTTCTCTTGTAATCCTTGGGCATAAGTACCTCAACTCTGCTTCTGTATAGGACTCTAATCTATTCACCCCCATTGTCCCCTCAACTAATTCACCTGCCTTCATGCTCAATTTGACACAATTGATCTTCTCCTCACCCTTGGAAGCATTCTGTGGGGTATTCAGCTTGTCCATCCATTCAGTCAACTAATGAGCTGTCAATCCTTGTAATGAAATGTTACTCACATTCACCGGTGGCACCTGTTGTACCACTGCACCCGATGTCTGCGGTGTCAATAGCTTCAAGCTCTGACCTGCACTTGGTCCATTCACAGCATCTAGAAGTACAACAAGTGGACTAAGATCTAACTATGATCTCGAAAGGTCTGGCCCATGGAAGAGACTACCTGAACTTGCTCATTTGGGCCCCTCCTCACTAAACTCTGAGACGTCTCTCCCTGTTCACTCATGCTTGGTTTCTTCTGCGCAAATAATGGTACCGCTGGACCAACGGTATTCAGCAGCGATATTGCATCTGGGGCTGCTCTGACACCTGTACACTGTGGGAGATTAACTCCCATACTCTGATTCATTACCGGAGTCAAGTCTGAATGTGTCCCTGTCATTGGCGTAAAACTCGGCATTCCCTGCAGCTCTACCCGGTGCAACAAAATCGGAGTCGGCTCAGTCTGGACCAGCATTGGTCTCAGAACCACTTGCTCCGTAGGCACCACTAAGTTCAAAGTTGTCTCTAAAATAGGCACATCAGGATAAATTCTCTGTATCGGCGGTAGATGCATCTGTGCCTGAACTTCTGGAGTAGTCAGCACATTAAGGCTATCTTGCACCACACCCTGTGTCTGGCTAATATTAACCGGTACCAGATTCACTGCCTGCGCCGGGGCTGTTGGATCAGTACTAGTGCTCGGACCACCCTCATCTACTGCATTCGGTGGTGGTGGTTGGTCTCTCAATATCTGCGTAACTAGATTCTCAGTATCTGATTCCTCTTCCACTATGGAAGACTTTCTTGCTTCCTTACACTCAGACGGACTTCTATTAGTTTTTCTGGTCGCTTTCTTTCCTTCCATCTCATCTTCCTGTGTAATTGCTGGAAACAACCTAAAACCCTGCAATGTCACTGATCTCCATTTCTTCTGTTCCCAATCCCACCTTGCTTCCGCTAAAGACTCTTCTACCTTTCTTACTCTCCTTTCGAATTTCATTTGCTGTTGCTGCCTAGCTACCATCTCCCAAACTGCTAATGCCTCAAACTGTGCTGGCTTCGGAAGGGGCTCCGATTTATATAGCGCCATCCGCAATTGCTCCAAAATTCTCAAATTGAACGTCCCATTTTCAGGAAACGCTAAGCTCCTATTTTGCTCTGTCAACTTACATCATTGCTTTAACCAAAGACATGATGCGACACCTCGCTCCTCCATTACAATGTAAGCCGGTATATTCTCTGGCGGTGTAGGTTCTCCTACACTCGCTCTAATGTATGTATCTCCCTTTAGGGCACTCTTCAATGCCTTGAAAAACGTAATCTTTTCTACTTTTGTTTATTCAAAATCAAATCAGGAAATGACTTTTACTCCCAAGATTCCTTTCACCCACGTTCTCAACCAATTGCCTCTCATGGACGGCTGCCAATCCATGCGAGACCCTTCTCACTAATCGACCTATCCTAGTGCAGCTCCAATGACGTCACACTCACACGTACTACGGCTGACAACGTCTTGCGGTTCGTCCTCCAAAACTCCAATCCACACAAAACTAATGCAAAGTATTGCAAGCATTAAACAATAACCAAAACCAAATCTGCTGGTTTACTACAGGAAGGTAACATAATCGCTACGGAAACCTTACAGATTTTCACTGATAGCCCTTTGGCTCATGCAGCTATTCCCCTTTCTCGGTCTCCCAGATTTGCAAGCAAATTTTGACCTGCAAATTTTACTCTCAACTGATCAATGAGTCTGTCCTGGCAGACATAGGACTCGTCAAATCTCAGTCGAAATTTTTGAGCACGAAGCGCCCCACACATGTGAAGTTCGACAACTTCCCTACTCTCATACTGCGGAGTACAAACACTCCTACTAAAACTTCATTTGGAGTACACAAACTCCCTAAATCCTCCCATACGTCACAATTCACCTGCCATTTGAATAAGCTGTGCAAGCGCAACCTATCTCTCTCACTCAATCACTAGAACGCTGAGAACATACCCAACACTACTAGCAGGATCCAGGATCTGGGAAAGTCATTTCTGGGCTTAAGGGAACATCATTTTCTCTACAAATGACATTTTGAAAAACAAAATCCAAATCTCAATAATACTGAACTCTTAACATGCTCCGGACACTTATGGCAAGCTCCTAAAGAGACTAACCATCCTCTGCTACCATGTCTGTTAGTGCGTCAGACCTTAATAAGTAAACTTACAAGGTGACTCGTATAGGTCGATGAACCTTTTGACTCGTTTAAGATGTTCTTACCATAATTCCAGAGCAGAAACAATAATCAATACACAATAATCAATAATTATTAGTCAAATCAACAATAATTGGAGTCAGTAAATTACACACACCATGATTTTTCAGCCATGAATAACCACACCTTAATTAAAGTTTAGTAAGTATGTTTCCCTATTATTAACAATACTAAAGTAATCTAGATTAATCTCCAAGTCAATTTAACGCAATTATTTGTCACGCGGCGGTGGCCGCGGCGGCCGCAGGCTCAGGTCGCCGCAGCGCGGCATTTGATGAATGCCGCGGCATGCATGCAAGCCGCGGGAGAAGCTGCGGCTTGCAGACAGGCCGCGGGAGAAGCCGTGAGTCTGGCTAGGGGTCGCGGCACTCGCCACACCCCCTTCTTTCGTTTCTGCCGCAAAGGCAGATGCGGCAGGAGTTGAGACCCCAAGTGGGTCTCAGACCTGCCGCGCATAGCGCATTTAGTGCGCTTTACATTCAGACACATTATATAACCTTCTGCTTCACCACTTACCAGTATTAACAGGCAAAAGCCGAATACCTGCACATGGTGGTGTTTTTATGCATGCCTTTTCCCTTTCCCAGCATGCTGCCCACTTCCTCTCTTCCCAGCATGCATTGTTTCTCTCTGTTTGGACGCATGTTCTTTATTCACTGTTATACTCTTTTCCCCAATCCAAGATGGTGGTGTTTCTACTTCCTGTTTCCTACTTCCTGTATAGGGGTATATAAGGGGAATTCAGTGGCTTACTCATTGTGTTGCAACACTCCTTTGGTGGTAATCACGCTCCGGCTGTTTTCCTCTTGTGGATCCAGTGTTTCCTGACCTGTCTTCGTCTCCAGTTTTCCTGTACTCTCGGATCTTCAGTTCTAATGCCCTTGTGTCCTCCTTCTGTTTCAGGGAGTTCCTGTTGGAGTTTTTTTACCCTTTTGGGGTTTTTCCTCTGGGACTCCTTCTGGAGGGCACGGACTGTAGTGGCTTGCTATTGTCAAACAGCACCGTGGCTACCGGAAGGGGTCGCCCCTACCTCGGCCAGAGCAGAACCTGCTGGAACCGGGGTCGTTCCCCAACCCTCATCAACTTCGACGGTAAGCCCAGTGAAAACCGTGACAGATTGCAACGCCCAAAAATCCAGTTGCAGTCCGGAACCATGGATAATCCAGTGGCAAATACGGAACCCACCAGCCAGACCCTGCTCATGACGATACAACAACAGGCTCAAGAACTCCAACAGCTACGTACTGAAAATACCGTCTATCGACAAGCCTTTGCATCGAGGACCACTGATGTCCCCTCAGTATCTGCCACTACACCTCGTTTCTCCGGGGATCCTAACAAATTGAGAGAATTCCTGGATGCCTTGACTGTTTACTTTGCTTTTCACCCCTCGCAATTTGTGCAAGACAAGACCAAGGTGGGGTAATTGATTAGCACCTTATCAGGGCCAGCCTTGGCTTGGGCCACGCCTTTAGTGACAAGAAATGATCTCTGCCTGTCTAATTATTCCACCTTTGTCACTACCTTTAAACAGATGTTTGAGCGCCCTGGACTCGAGGCTTCAGCAGAAGAAGCTCTTTGCGATATCCAACAAGGGAATCAAGATGTATTACAATACATCACCCGTTTCAGACAATTAGCAGCAGAAACATCCTGGGTGGAACGTACCTTGGTGACACTGTTCCGCAGAGGTCTCAGAGAGGACATTAAGGACGAACTGGTGCACTCTGCTAGAATAGAGAACCTTAAAGGATTGATGGATCAGACTCTGACGATAGAATATCGGTTGAATGAACGAAGAATGGAGAAAAAGAAGAGTCGTTTGCCATCACATTCAGTGACATCTCGCACCTTCTCTCATCGTACCGGGGAAGTCCGTCCTGAACCTAAGGGGGCTACCGAGGAAGAGCCAATGCAAATTGATACGGCTCGAGGACCTTTATCAGCTAATGAAAGAGAACACAGACGAAGGAAGGGACTTTGGGGGTCATTCTGACCTCGGCGGTAAAAGGCGCTTACCGCCGGTCAGAAGACCGCCATAACACCGCCGTGGTCGCGGTAAACCGCCACGGTCATTCTGACCCGCAACTGGCAAACCGCCAAAAACCCGACACCAACAAAAGGCCGCCACACCAAAGGTCAGCGGGAAACTGGCGATGACCAAACCCCCACCGTCACGCCAACAGAAATACGCCCATACCATTCCGATCCACAAATCCCTGCAGCGGTCTTTCAACTGCGGTATTCCATTGGCGGTAGACACCGCCGCGCTCAAAATACACACACCTTTACAAAACACTACCACATTGGACAAATCAAAATATACACACCTGAGACACATACACACACCACTCCCACACACCCAATTAAATATAAAACACACACCCACATCACCCACAAACCCTTACGACCACAATTGCGACTGAAGGACAGAGAGAGAGAGCACAGCATAGAGTAGACCATCACACAGAGGCAAATCACAACATCACCCACACAATTTCCACGCACAAAACACCATACACCACCACACTCACCACACTCTACAACACATACACCACCCCTCACCTCATCCACACCACCCCATGGCACCCCAGAGACACCCCAGGTTCTCTGACGCAGAACTCAGGGTCATGGAGGAGGAAATAGTTTGTGTAGAGCCTCAGCTCTTCGGGGCACAGGTGCAGCACACCACCATTGCCATGAAGATGGAGCTATGGCAAAGAATAGTGGACAGGGTCAACGCTGTGGGACAGCATCCACGCAATCGGGACGACATCAGGAAGCGGTGGAACGACCTACGGGGGAAGGTGCGTTCCATGGTATCAAGGCACAACATCGCGGTACAGCGGACTGGCGGCGGGCCCCCACCTACTCCCCCAGAATTCACAGCATGGGAGGAGTAAGTCTTGACCATCCTGCATCCTGAGGGCCTCGCAGGAGTAGGCGGAGGAATGGACTCTGGTAAGGCAAATCTCCACTACTTCATTCCCCCCACCCCACCTGCATGCCAAATCATACCCCCACCCTCACCCCCACCCCCATCACACTAACTCCTTGCAAATGGCTCACCATCACATCCCACCCATCCCAAAACCTAGCCCTGCATGCGTCCCCAAAGCATGGACACCCATCACCAAAGCATGCCCACTGCACACACCCATCACCCCCACAAGCCACCGTCACAAAAGCCCCCACAAGGGAATGCCAGCACTGGGGTACACGGCCACCCACCCATTACACGAAATGCCACACACAGAAGCAATAAACATACTCTTATACCCCTGCAGGACCCGAACGCCACCACACCGCCACAGAGGGTCCAGAGATGTCCATCCCACCCCCAGAAGAGGCCCCCAGTGATGACAGCAGCTCTGTCTCCCTGGACCCAGATGACCAGCCCGGCCCATCGGGGACCTCGGGACTGTCGGTTCCCCACAGACAGCCACAGGCTACACCTGACCTAACCCCCTCTGGGAACACCAGCACAGCTCCCACCCAGCGGGCCCATGCCTCTGTCTCCAGGACACGTCAATCAGCGGTGTGTCCACCACTACAGGGCACCCAGGTTGACCCAGCACCCCAACAACAACAGGGACCTGGGGGCAGTGGTAGTGGGCACACCGTCCAGGGGACAGAGGCCCAGGGAAACAGGGGAACTGGGAGGGCTGCTGTGCGACAGGGGGGGGACAGGCCCAGGGAACCGACTCTCCAAGAGGCCCTCTCCTCCATCATGGGAGCATACCACCACTCCCAGGAGACGATGGCTACGGTACTGGCCAGGTTCCAGGAGATCCAGGTACTGCAGGAGGAACAGTACATGGGGTTCAGAGAGGAACTGAGGAACATTAGTTCCGCAATGGGGACCATTGTCGTGGCCCTTAACCAGATAGTCACCACATTGCGGGACCATGTGGCACCACAAAGGGCCCCTGTCACTAGCCTGGACCAGGAACAGCCTACCACCTCCGCCGGCGCTAATGAACAGGAGGCCCCCACACAACGACAGGCCACCAGAACACCACCTCCTGCAGAAGAAGAACCACCCCGCAAGCAGAACCTGAGATCTCACAAGAAGACAGAGTAGGATGCCAAGACCCCCGCCAGCAAACGATACCCCCTGATGTCATCCCACTGTCCCACATTGTCACCCTGTCCAACCTTGAACTGCCCCTGCTCCATCCTTCCACAGGCATATGGACAATGCACCTGTGAGACTGAGAACTGGACTCTGCCATGGACATTACTCCACCATCACCCATTACCGTTTTACAATCATGTTCCTAAATGTAGCACTTTAATTAAATCACTTATTGCACTTAAAAAATCTGGAGTCTGCTTGTATTTTGAACAAATTTATTAGACATAACAGTGCCAAAATGTTCAGTTACATTGTGATGACAACATACCACTGTCACACAGCTGTAGTCCATGGGCAAACAAAGCAGAGGTCACGCAGTGGGGCCCACAGCTCTGAAAACGGAAGGGAAAGTCACAACTCAGTTAACAGGAACTGGGGGGGAACTCAGACAGTAGAGAGGCAGGAGACTTTAAGTAAATGTGAAATGGCGTGGTTGATTCGTACCTGTGTGCTACTGAAAATACTGTTGTATCACTGTGTCCCTGTTGTCTGTGTCGTCCCCGTCGTCTTCCTCCTCTTCACTCTCCACAGGCTCCACAGCTGCTACAACACCACCATCTGGACCATCCTCCTGCAGGAAGGGCACCTGGCGTCGCAAAGTCAGGTTGTGAAGCATACAGCAGGCCACGATGATATGGCACACCTTCTTTGGTGAGTACATTAGGGATCCACCTGTCATATGCAGGCACCTAAACCTGGCCTTCAGGAGGCCGAAGGTTCTTTCTATAATCCTCCTAGTTCGCCCATGGGCCTCATTGTAGCGTTCCTCTGCCCTTGTCCTGGGATTCCTCACTGGGGTAAGTATCCACGACAGGTTGGGGTAACCAGAGTCACCTATTAGCCACACACGGTGTCTCTGTAGCTGTTCCATCACATAAGGGATGCTTCTATTTCGCATGATGTACGCGTCATGCACTGACCCAGGGAACTTGGCATTTACATGGGAGATGTACTGGTCAGCCAAACAGACCACCTGGACATTCATCGAATTATAACTTTTTCGGTTCCTGTACACCTGCTCACTTCCCCTGGGGGGAACCAAAGCCACATGGGTCCCATCAATGGCACCAATGATGTTGGGGATATTTCCAAGGGCATAGAAATCACCCTTCACTGTAGCCAAATCGCCCACCTCAGGGAAAACTATGTAGCTCCGCATGTATTTCATCAGGGCAGACAACACTCTGGACAAAACCTTAGAAAACATAGGCTGAGACATCCCTGATGATATGGCCACTGTTGTTTGGAATGATCCACTTGCCAAAAAATGGAGTACTGACAGAACCTGCACCAGAGGGGGAATCCCTGTGGGTTGGCGAATGGGGGACATCAGGTCTGGCTCCAGCTGGGCACACAGTTCCTGTATAGTGGCTCGGTCAAGTCTGTATGTCAGTATGACATGTCTTTCTTCCATTGTCGACAGGTCCACCAGCGGTCTGTACACAGGAGGATTCCTCCATCTCCTCGCAAGTCCCAGTGGACGGTGCCTAGGAAGGACAACATGGAGCACAGAGTCAAGCAACCCACAGGTACGTAACCACAGCTTGCACAGTACACGATTCGCTATGCATTGAATGGCTTGTATGAGTGGCAATGCAAGGCCTAGGCCTGTGTGACGCAGTAGAAATTAAGCCATGTTGGCCCTTGAAATGGCGGCTGCCTGACCTGTGAAGTGTGACAATGGGATGTGAGGTCAACGCGCTGGCGTGGCACACCGTGGCGGTAGGCGGTCGAAGACCGCAGCGCAAAGCAGCATTGGTTAACATTGAACCCTATGGGTCTCAGGAGCCAATGACGATGTGCGCCGGCGGTCGCGGTACGCACCGCCGCGGTACGCACCGCCGCGGGCGTGACCACCATTTTCTAACTGCTTAATCACTCAAGACCTGATCATCCACAGGAGAGGACCTATACTGCAAGTGCTGCTGTGACCTCGGTCTGGAAGAAGAGACAATGGCTGCTGCGACTGGGGAAAGGGCCCCTGCCTTCACATCTGAGGAATTGGAGAAACTTGTTGATGGGGTACTCCCCCAGTATGCACTACTCTACGGTCCTCCAGACCAACAGGTAAGTACACAGGGAGCACGTCGTATGGGCTATGCCTGTGTTGAGTGGGGTGGATGTAAGATGGTGGGGAGGGGAGCGAATGAGGAGTGCAACGCACGACAGATGAGAGCATGTGCCACATGGCAAGGTTGGGGAGGGGGGGCCACTCACATCGACCATGCAGAAAAGTGATGATATTTCTTTTTCCACCCTGTACATGTCACATAGGTCAGAGCCCATCAGAAGATCGACATTTGGCGTGCCATCGCCAAGGACGTCCAGGCCCTGGGGGTCCACAACAGACGGGGCACCCACTGCCGCAAGAGGTGGGAGGACATCCGCCGCGGAAGCAGAAAGACCACCGAGGCTCTGCTGGGGTTGGCCTCCCAACCTAGGAGGGGTGCCACATGGCAATTGACCCCCCTGATGTCCTGAATCCTGGCGGTGGCCTACCCCGATTTGGATGGGCGCGTGAGGACATCACATCAGACACAAGGGGGTGAGTATCAGCACATTCTGCTATATTAGCGCACAGTGGAGGTGTCTGGGTGGGGGAGGAGGGCTGTGGCTATCTCTAGGCCAGGGCGGTTTCTGTAGGCTAGGCCCCTCCATTAGGCATGGCCCTGTGCCCCCGCCCCCCACCTCTGTAGGGTGCTAAGTACAGCTATCCATGGTCCGGGCTCACCTATGTGTGCATTTGTCATCCATAGACTTGTAGGCCAAGTCACAATAATTGAGTAGTGTACCCCGAGTGCGCGGCGTAGTGCAGGGGGCTTCTGTGTCTGTCCTCTCCGCCAACGGTGCCGCCAATGCATGCACTCAACATGTCTTTCTTTCTTCTCCCCCCCTTTTTTTTGTTTTTCCTGTTCATGTGTGCATTAGCATCATCAGGCGGAGGAGAAGTGGCATCAGCGCACGAGGGTGCTGCATCTCACATGGCCCCGGAGGGCCCTGCAACCGACTCGGAGTTCACCAGTGAGACGGAGGGCGAGGGGAGCTCCACAACGGGGACCCGTGGAGACGTCAGCGACACCGACACGTCCTCGGAAGGGAGCTCCCTTGTGGTGGCGGCAACATCCGTGCCCACCGCAACAACAGGTACAGCCGCCACCCAGCGCACCAGCTCCGCCCTCCCAGCAGCCCCTCAGCTTTCGCCCGTGCCCGCTCGGCCAGGAAGCCGGGCATCTCCTTCGCCCCTGGCACCTCAGGTCCTGCCCCAGTTACCCCTGCTGCCCTCAGTGCGGAGATCATTGACCTCCTCCAGACGCTCATTGTTGGGCAGTCTACCCTTTTGAATGCCATCCAGGGGGTAGAAAGGGAGGTGCATCGGAGCAATGCATACCTGGAGGGCATTCATTCGGGTCAGGCTGCCCATCAGCGATCGTTCAACGCTCTGGCCTCAGCACTGACGGCAGCAATTGTCCCTGTGTCTAGCCTCCCCCCTCCAACTTCCTCAACCCAGTCCCACTCCCCTGTTCCTCTGCCTATCCCAGACACACCTACAGACCAGCCTGCACACACCTCAACACCCAAGGGCAGCTCATCCAGACATAAGCACCACAGATCACACAAGCATTCACCCAAGCAACATCCAGATGCAGACATGCCAACAGCCACTGCCTCCTCTGTGTCCCCCTCCTCCTCGTCTCCCTCCTCCCTCCCTGTGACGTCTCCACTCACACCTGCATGCACACCACCATCAGCCAGTACGTCCATCACCACCACACCCACCAGAACAGTCCGCACACGTGCAGTCACCACCCCCACTACCATGTACACGTCCCCTGTGTCCTCTCCCAGTGTGTCTGTCACCCCCTCTTCCAAACCACACAAACGCAGGCAGCCACCCACCCAACAGCCATCCACCTCACGACAGCCTCCGTCACAAGCACCTGCACCCAAAGACACCAGACTTCACTCTCCTACAACCACATCCTCTTCCTCCACTCCCATACCCACTACAACTACCTGTCCCTGTCTTTCTAAATTGATTTTCCTTTCCAACCTTGACCTCTTTCCAACAACTGACCCACCCCCTCCATCTCATAAGACTCCAATCAGCACCTCAGCCACCACAAGCCCTGCACCTACTAGGACCATCATGCAGGGCTATTGGAGTCCACCAGCTCCTAGGGCAGGAACATCGGCCAGCAGCAAGGGGACAGCCAGCCCACCCCCTGGGAAAAGAACCAAAAAAGGGAAGGGCCGGCGCGACAGGCCTGAGACGGCTGTCCCCAAGGACACCACCCTTGCACCGTCACCTGGCCCATCCACAAAGGGAGGCAAGGGCCCCAGAGTTTCTGCCAAGGAGGGCAAGGGCAGCAGGGCGGACAAGTCCGGCAGCAGGCGAGCTGCCCAGGAGGGCCCCACCAGCACCATTTGGGATGTGACGGAGGACACCCACGGGCCCAGGACTCCAGCACAGGAGGGCACTGTAAGCGAAAGGTCGGATGGCGACTGAGCGGGAATTATTGGCCAGATCTGGTTCCCTAGGAACACAATACAAGCACCGCTGACCAGGGCCCCGCCGTGAGAAGCACTGCTGAACAGGGCCCCGCCAAGACAAGCACCGCTGAACAGGGCCCGCCGTGAGAAGCACCGCTGAACAGGGCCCCACCAAGACAAGCACCGCTGAACAGGGCCCCGCCGTGAGAAGGACCGCTGAACAGGGCCCCGCCGTGAGAAACACAGCTGAACAGGGCCCCGCAGTGAGAAGCACTGCTGAACAGGGCCCCGCCGTGAGAAGCACCGCTGAACAGGGCCCCGCCGTGAGAAGCACCGCTCCGCTGGGCCCTTCCTGTCAAGCACCGCTCCGCTGGGCCCTTCATCTCAAGCACCGCTCTGCTGGGAACCGCCATCTATGCACCGCTCCGCTGGGCACCGCCGTCTCTGCACCGCTCCGCTGGGTCCTTCATCTCAAGCACTGCTCCGCTGGGCCCTTCCTGTCAAGCACCGCTCCGCTGGGCACCGCCGTCTATGCACCGCTCCACTGGGCACCGCCGTCTCTGCACCGCTCCGCTAGGCCCTTCATCTCAAGCACCGCTCCGCTGGGCCTTTCATCTCAAGCACTGCTCCGCTGGGCACCGCCGTCTCTGAACTGCTCCGCTGGGCCCTTCCTGTCAAGCACCGCTCCGCTGGGCCCTTCATCTCAAGCACCGCTCCGCTGGGCACCGCCGTCTCTGAACTGCTCCGCTGGGCCCTTCATCTCAAGCACCGCTCCGCTGGGCCCTTCATCTCAAGCACCGCTCTGCTGGGCACCGCCGTCTCTGAACTGCTCCGCTGGGCCCTTCTTGTCAAGCACCGCTCCGCTGGGCCCTTCATCTCAAGCACCGTTCCGCTGGGCACCGCCGTCTATGCACCGCTCCGCTGGGCACCGCCGTCTCTGCACCGCTCCGCTGGGCCCTTCATCTCAAGCACTGCTCCGCTGGGCCCTTCCTGTCAAGCACCGCTCCGCTGGGCACTGCCGTCTATGCACCGCTCCGCTGGGCACCGCCGTCTATGCACCGCTCCGCTGGGCACCGCCGTCTCTGAACTGCTCCGCTGGGCCCTTCATCTCAAGCACCGCTGGCCCATTGGCAGGGCCGGATCTGTGTCGGGCAGGGCTTCACGAAGCACTCTGGCCAACATGCCTCCTCCATAACCAGTGGAGTCTGTAATCCACCTGATGAACTGTGGCTTTGCACTCCCCCGGATGGTACAGTGGGCAATCCACCCACTGTAGAGACTTGGAAAACTGTGGCTTTGCACTCCCCAGGATGGTACAGTGGGCAATCCACCCACTGTAGAGACTTGAGAGACTGTGGCTTTGCACTCCCCAGGATGGTACAGTGGGCATGGAGGCCCCTCGTGGATCTGGCGTCGTAGACTCATGTGGCTGAGGTGCCCCCCCTTCCCTTCCCCCTGAGGTGCCTGTGGTTTTATTCTCTGATGCCCCAGCAGTGTTCTCTCCAATGGAATTGGGTCTCGTGTGTGGGCTTTGCCCATGTGTTTATGCACATTGGCCCACGAACAATGGAATGTAGCCAATATGTGCCGGACTTTTGGACTATGTACATATTGTTCATGTTGTAATATATTTATTTTATAAATTTCATATTTCACTTAAGTTCAAATATGCTTTAATATACTTCAATTTTAATGATCATTTTATTTTGTCTTTGCATTATTCCGGGGGGTTTGGGGGGTGTCACTCTGACCTGTTGCTCTGCATTGTTGTGTAGGGATTGGGGGGGGGGGTCGCGTATGTGTGTGCCCGTAACCTTTTCTCCTCCCCCCTCCCCTGTGTCGTAGGTGCAGTACTCACCGTTGTCTTCTGCGCCGGCGTTCGTGCTCCTGGTAGAGGAGCAGGAAGACAATGGCTGGTAGGATGTTTAATTCGGGTTCCATGCTGTCCAGATTCCTCGTGGAGTGTGTATAGGTGAGCGTTTTCCCGTTCGTAGTCTGTTTCCGCCGTGTTTTTATCGGCGGGGCTCCCGCCCCGGAAAAGGTGGCGGATTGGTGGGTCTTGATAGTGTGGGCGGTACATTGTCTGCTGCCTGTCTGTTGGCGGTGACCGCCGCGCTGTTTGTTTGTCCCGCCGTGGCGGTCGGAGTGTTAAAGTGGCGGCCTGTGTTGGCGGTTCCCGGCAGGGTCAGAATTCCATTTTTATTACCGCCTGCCTGTTGGCGGGTTGGCCGCCGCTTTAACACCGACTGCCAGGGTTGGAATGACCCCCTTTGTCTATATTGTGGTGCAGCTGGTCACCTAATTCGCACCTGACCCATTCGTCCAACCAAGCCTTTGGGAAACGCCAACTCCCGTCCTCAGTGAGAAGAGTGAGGACGGGATATCGTGAAATACCTTCCCTTTGTTCTTCCAGGGAGGAAGGAACTGCTCTTTTTCTTTTACCAGTTATCCTTCACTTAACTGATGGCCGGGAAGAAAGAACCCTGGCTTTATTGGACTGCGGAGCCAGTGGCATCTATTTAGATGAAGCATGGGCCAAAGAATGACAGATAGCACAAATACCTAAGGAAGTACCAGAACAAGTACACACAGTGGATGGATCACTCTTGGCCTCAGGACCCGTACAATATACCACCCCTACTTTCTGTCTACAGTTTGGGAAACACCAAGAAAACCTTTAGTTTTATTTAATTTCATCACCACACCATGTCATGATCCTGGGAATTCCATGGCTCACACGGCACAACCCTTACATCAACTGGGAAACAAGAACTATTTCTTTATCCTCTCACTTTTGCCAGCACCACTGCTACCTAGCAGGGGATTATTGGTCCCCAAAAGGTCTTTTAGCCGCACCACCTAAGGTGGGATGCTCTATTAATGTCCTACAGGGAGTTCCCAGGCAATATCAGGAATATGCCGACGTATTCCAGAAGCCAGAAAGACCTGAACTGCCACCCCATCGAGAATACGATTGCGCCATTCCTTTAGAACCAGATACAGTGGTTCCTTTCGGGCGAATGTACTCTCTCACAGAACCTGAGAAGCAGATTCTTAAGAAATACCTTGATGAGAACCTACAGAGCGGGTTGATTGCTCCCTCCTCTTCACCTGCAGGGGCTCCTCTCTTCTTTGTTCCTAAGAAGACTAAAGATTTGCGTCCCTGTATTGATTTCAGAGGATTAAACAAGATCACTATTAAGGATCGGTACCCGTTACCCCTCATTAAGGACATCCTAGAAGCAGTCAGAGGGGCAAAGAGATTCACCAAGCTGGATCTCAGAGGAGCCTACCATCTTTTAAGAATTAAAGAAGGTGATGAGTGGAAGCCCGCTTTTAGAACACCTTTTGGTCACTACGAATATCGAGTAATGCCATTCGGACTCACCAATGCCCCTTCCGTTTTTCAAAGGTTCATGGATTCTATCTTTTCCGATCTTTTACAACAAACAGTAGTGGTTTGTCTCAACGACATTTTAATCTTTTCTGTTCACCCAGAGGAACACTCTAAGCATGTTCGCCAAGTTCTAGAGAGACTCCGACAACACCATTTATTCTGCAAACCTGAAAAGTGCGAGTTTGACCAGACGGAAGTAAAATACTTGGGGTATTGCATTAACCAAACTGGAGTAGCCATGAATTCAGACAAGGTGTAAGCTATATTGAATTGGCCATCTCCTTCTTCCATCAAGGAGACTCAGTGTTTTTTGGGATTAGCCAATTTCTATCGACAATTTATAGCAGACTTTGCCCAGAGAACCAGCTACATTACTCAAACCCTTAAAAAAGACCATCTAAAGAAGGGCTTTTGTTGGACACAAGACGCAGAGTTAGCCTTTCAAGACTTAAAGAAAGCCTTTATTCAAGCCCCCATTCTACGACACCCAGACACCAGCAAACAATTCATTGTGGTCGCAGACGCATCCGAAAGAGCCATTGGGGCTGCCTTACTGCAAAGCCAAGACACCCCGTACTAAACCAGTAGGATTACTTCGCCCACTACCAGTTCCCCCAGGTCCATGGCACACCATCTCCACAGATTTCATGTGCTCATTACCCTCTTCAATGGGAAATCACGTAATAATGGTAACCGTGGACTCCTTCACTAAGATGGCTCACTTCACGGCCTTAAGAAAGTTGCCAACGGCAAAAGAATTAGGTCAAATCTTTACACAAGAAATCTTTCGACTTCATGGATTACCTCAGGTCATTATATCCGATAGGGGTCCTCAATATATCTCCCGATTCTGGAAACAATTCTGTAAGACCTTGGGAATCGAAGTGGCCTTATCATCAGGGTTCCATCCTCAAACTAACGGACATACGGAACGACTCAATCAAGGCCTCGAACAATATTTACGTAGCTTCTGCAATGCTACGCAGAGTAATTGGGCTACCTATTTACCGCTTGCAGAATTCTCCTACAACAACTCCATACACAGCGCCTCGAAGGTCTCCCCTTTCTATGGCTTCTACGGTTTCCATCCTAAGGCCTTTCCAACTCCCGTGAAAGATACTTCCAATCTTCCTGCCATCTCCTCCTATGTTCGACAGCTACGGGGTGTCCAACGTGTTATCCATTCCAACCTTGTGGCCACTAAGTCTTGCATGAAAAGGATAGCTGATAAGAGACGTTGTGCGGCTCCTCACTATCAGGTCCATGATAAAGTTTGGCTCTCCTCTAGATTCCTACCTCTCCGACTTACTCAGAACAAATTCAAACCCCGTTTTTATGGTCCCTTCCTGATTCTCAAAAGGATTAACCCAGTGTCTGTGCGTCTTCGCCTGCCCCAGACTTGGAAGTTACATCCTGTATTCCATGTCTCTCAACTTAAACCTTACCTTCCTGATCCTTTTCACAGACAATTCTCCTGTCCTCCCCCTCTGTTGGTTGATAATGTGCCCGAGTACTAGGTCCAGGAGATCTGTGACTCTTGGTTTTTCCATGGACGCCTCCAATATCTTATTCATTGGAAAGGCTACCCTATGAGTGAGTGTTCCTGGGAGGATGCCCCTTCAGTTCATGCCCCTCTTTTGGTCCGTCGCTTTTTTCGACTCTTCCCCCACAAACCTGGGGCTTCGGGGGGGGACCTACTGTCACGCTGCGGCGGCCACGCCCGCAGGGTCAGGTCGCCGCGGCATTTGATGAACGCCGCGGCATGCATGCAAGCCGAAGGAGAAGCCGCGAGTCTGGCCAGGGGTCGCGGCACTCGCCGCGCCCCCTTCTTTCGTTTCTGCCGCAAGGGCAGACGCGGCAGGAGTTGAGACCCCGAGTGGGTCTCAGACCTGCCGCGCATAGCGCATTTAGTGCGCTTTACATTCAGACACATTATATAACCTTCTGCTTCACCACTTACCAGTATTAACAGGCAAAAGCCGAATACCTGCACATGGTGGTGTTTTTATGCATGCCTTTTCCCTTTCCCAGCAAGCTGCCCACTTCCTCTCTTCCCAGCATGCATTATTTCTCTCTGTTTGGACGCATGTTCTTTATTCACTGTTATACTCTTTTCCCCAATCCAAGATGGTGGTGTTTCTACTTCCTGTTTCCTACTTCCTGTATAGGGGTATATAAGGGGAATTCAGCGGCTTACTCATTGCGTTGCAACACTCCTTTGGTGGTAGTCACGCTCCGGCTGGTTTACTCTTGTGGATCCAGTGTTTCCTGACCTGTCTTCGTCTCCAGTTTTCCTGTACTCTCGGATCTTCAGTTCTAACGCCCTTGTGTCCTCCTTCTGTTTCAGGGAGTTCCTGTTGGAGGTTTTTTACCCTTTTGGGGTTTTTCCTCTGGGACTCCTTCTGGAGGGCACGGACTGTAGTGGCTTGCTATTGTCAAACAGCACCGTGGCTACCGGTAGGGGTCGCCCCTACCTCGGCCAGAGCAGAACCTGCCGGAACCGGGGTTGCTCCCCAACCCTCATCAACTTCGACGGTCAGCCCAGTGAAAACCGTGACATTATTAATAATTGTTAACCAAAAGACGCAAGAAACATGATCTAATCGCAGCTTGAATCAAAAGGCATTCCAAAGCATCAGCACAAATCATTAATAAAACCAATTTCAATAATACTACGAAATCCATAGAGTTCAGCAAACTAGTTTGTCACCCATTTGTCCCTGCAATTTTGCCAGTTGTCAAATAAATCCCCTCACCTAACCCAAATCAGCATCAGCATGTGGGGCTTCATGCAAAACAATTTAGAACACACATTTGGAAAACATCTACCTAAAGAATACTATTAAGACAGCGCAGTTGATACCTAGAATAAAAATGTTCTTCAGTCACATTGTAATATCTACCTATCCATAGTATGGGTTAGCAAGCAGAATCAGGCTTCGTCCTCAGGTCATCAATCGATCAGCAAGCATCAGGCTCTCAGTCAGAGATTATGAGCCCAATGACAGAATCTCAAATATCTTCTTCTACTAGAGTCACTCTAAATCTCTTGTCTCATTGTCTTCTCAAGTCTAATCTGAATCTGGTCTCCTCTGTCATGTTGTGATATCAAAGTCACCCAAACTATCCCCTAATTTCCAATTGGTCAATTAGTCGTACATTATTACTCTGTCCATTAATTTTCTTATTCCAAATCTATGGATTCTAATATTTCACACTTCACACATCGATGATTGGTATGCTTTACGATGTTCTCATCATCCAGCTCGTCAGGTATCGAAATTGTTGCATCTTCCTCTCCAGTCAGTGTCTTCATTGTTTGCGTCCTGGGAAAGTGCCTCTAAAGGGAGAGAACATAACACATTATTCACACAATTAGATACATTATAACAACACTGTCTCCTGTTAGTTGGTTCTCATGAAAAGCTTCTGCTAAGCATTTTAACAAGACAAT
The DNA here is from genome assembly GCF_031143425.1 of Pleurodeles waltl. Lineage (NCBI taxonomy): Eukaryota > Metazoa > Chordata > Amphibia > Caudata > Salamandridae > Pleurodeles > Pleurodeles waltl. The sequence continues at coordinate 807,461,981 of NC_090448.1, read as the reverse complement.
GAGCATTTTGCAGTTAGTTCACTCTGTCAGCATTTTTCTATTAAACACTAAGAAATACAGCTTCTGCATGAGGCCTGGCAAAACTAGGCCAAGACATTCGCTAAGTTAAGGCCTACAATTAATAAGCTAAGGCATACATCATAACCCTTAATATGACATATTACTACATTAATCTCATACATTTTCAATATTTCATGTGGATTAATAATTATTTAGTACACTTCGTGAACACTGGTGGCCATTCTTCGAGGTCACATTTCAAACGTGCACATTATTTTTCTAGGTTATTCAATTTTCTACAAATTCATTATTCAAAATACATAAACACTCATTAATAAATTTCTAATTAAGACATCTGCTTCAGCACTCCCATGGGAATATGACCCACTCATATTGATAATTTCTAAAGGAAATGCTTTAGGTATTACAGTGTTGCTAATGTCAAGATGACGTCAGGCATGCCACACTTTTGTAGTAAATATAGAATATTAGCAATCTAGTTGTTCATTAGACTAATGTAGGGAGGCAGAGGTCAGGGGCACATTCTCAGGTAACTGACGGCAGAGAGGAGGGTGCAGAGGCAACAAGTTGAATACGCTGGGCAGGCGGGAGGAGCAGTGGAAGTACAATGGACCACAGAGGGAAAGGGGGCAGGGGCAACAAACCAACCATGCAGAACAGGCAGTAGAGGCTATGGCAAGATAGCAGACCACTGAAAGCTGAAGGAAGAGGCAGTAGCAGTACAACCATACATGCCAATAGACCCGATTAAGGCAAGAGACCCCCAGATGTTTTTAAGTCCAAAAGGGCTTTATTTTATCTGCCTCCTGCCTAAAATTTCCTCTTTTTCAAGTCAATGGGGAAAATCTCCCTCTTACCAAGTTCAAAATGTTGGCAAGTATGGTACATTGGATCATGGAAGACAGGAAGAATGGGGTGGGGGCATGGACTCGGATAACAGAGGGCAGGAGGGAGGTGGGCAGGGGCACCAAACTGGCCTTATAGGGCAGCCATCAGGGATTACAGCAACACAATATACCATAAAGGGCTAGTGGGACAGAAGTGCAGCACGACCGACCATTGAAATCAATAGGGAGGGGACAAGACCAAGCACATGAAAAACAGAGAGCAAAGAGGAAAGAGGAAAGGGCATCAAGCTGACTATACCGGACAGACATGAGGGAGAGTTGCAGCATAAAGGACCATGAAGGGCAGGAGGGAGAGGTCAGTGGCAACACATCTGACCATGCAAGGCAGGAGAGAGGGGGCTGGTGCATGGACCCAGACAACAGAGGGTAGGGAGGAGGTAGGTGGGACAGCAAACTAACTGTTCAGGGCAGGCGGGAAGGGCAGAAGCAGAACAATGGCCACCCAGCACTGTAATGAAGGAGCGGGGGCATGGACTTTGACAATTGAAGGCAAGGAGGAGCCAAACCCCTACCCCAACGTGCATTGCGATCAGCATTTTATTTAATGTTTAAAAAGCCCTAGAAATTCACTGGAAAAAAAAGGTTACACGGATGTTATAGTTATGAAATAGAATAAAAAATACTTTAGAAATTGAGTGTAAAAACCTTTCTTTTTTTAGTTTTTTAGTGCGTATATCTGCATCTATCTATATATATATATATATATATATATATATATATATATATATATCTCATTTTGAGACTTGGCTTCAGCGGAGTCTCAAAAACAAAAGAAAAATAAGGAAAAGGCGGCAGAGTATGTTAACCTTACCCCATTAGCCTTATGTAGGAGTACCCCTGATCCCCCACACCAGGGCAAAAAAGCCTTTTTGCAAATTTTGCTGTGAATAAAAAAAAAAACATAGTCTCCCGTGTTTAAAAATGCTATGGCCTCTGGGTGGGCCTGGGGGTATTATGGATCACAGGACCTTCTAGGGCTTTTACAGGCCCCAGGGACCACCATCTCCCTGGGGCTATTCTCAATAAATATGCAGGGGGTGCATGGTCCCCTGTGCACCGGGGACCACCACCTCCCAGGGGTTAAATAAATAATGATGTAATGGGGAGGGTCCTGTGGACCCCAACCCCTGAGCCCCGGAGACCACTCCCTCCCCGGGGCTACTTGTACAAAGTATGCAGGGGGCCACCAGGCCTCCCTGCATCCCTTGTACCACCACCTCTCTGGGGCTAATTTTATTAAAAGTGACTGCCCCTCCCAGGGCTACAAAATAAGTTACAGAGGGGGCCCGTCGTGGACTCCCAGTCCCGGGGACCAACACCTCCTCGGGGCAAAATTGCAAAACTTAAGGGAAGTCGTGTGCCCCCTCTTGGACCCATAGATGGCCCTGGGGACCACCAAACCTCGAGGCTGGCTCCTGGTACCTCCTGAGGTGCCCACCCTTGGAGGCAGCTGTTAGATTTTGCTAGGCGGAAGCTGACAGCTCCCGCCAAGCAAAAGCAAACATAACTCCGCTTTCAGCAAGCGGGAGCTGTCAAACTGCATCCCTGTAACCTTTATATATATATATATATATATATATATACACACACACACACACACACAAACACACATTTCACTGAAAAAAACAAAGGTTACATGGGTGTTGTAGTGTGGCTCACATTTCACTCATATAAGACCATTGAAATTCAGCAGTTATAGTTACCTGAGCTAACTATAACTTATGCTCCTGCAATGCACTGCCTCTAACCTCACATATTACATCACTCCTGACATGGTCAGTGACATTATGGATTAAATCACTGATGATGAAACATAAAGGGAGAGAACATAAAAATAAGTTAAAGTTCTCTATTAAAGTTTCACAATCTGGAAAAAAAAGCTATTGTTTAAAATAAAACACAAGAGATGTATATCATTGCATAGCAATTATACTAATAATTTAATGATCTTGTATTCCCATTGTTTACTGTTCCCAGCTTGTATACCATTACACTATAACTGAAGGGTGTATGGATACTCATCACTGAACAGTAGGGTAAAAAACAGTCATATAGATTGTGAAAAAAACCATAAGTGCAGAGCATGTTATTTCAAATTAACAGTACTAACCATCACTACAATTATTTACCCAACTGCTTTACCTATGCTTGTTAAATAATATAGTGTATAATATAGTTTTATAATACAATGAATGTGTCTGAATGATAGTAGTAGGTGAAAAGTAATATAAAGGCATCACCCATGGTAGGCCTCATGATGTCATAGAATCTGGTAATCCATTAAACAGGAGTAGAGTATATCAGTGGTCTAATTCTTTTTTTAAGTTTTCCAGCTGTTCTTCAAACATAAGCTTAGCAGTATTTCTTTTTATATTCAGTAGATCTTTATCCTGGTGTGTAGTGTGTGATCTGTGTTTCCAATGTAGTACTTTCTCCATTCTTTTCTTTCAAGAATAAGTATATTTCAAGATTTGGAATCTGTATGATGTCTTAACTTCTTGTATTAGAAGTCCCAGAAGTGTACTATTCCATTTTTCAGTAATAATCAACCTTAGAACTTTAGTTTAAGAAAGAGAAGGTAAGAATTTGGTAGTATATAGGGTAATCTCTGCTTGAATGTAAGGTTGCTATCATTACACCTTCAAGAAAAATAATGGCTATACAGGTATAGGTTTTACCAGAAATAGAGATTTGTTTAGCTTTAAAATTTGTAATTTGTGTTTTCAATTTAGTTCCATCTGCTTTGCATCGTTGTAGCATTAGCATGATATACTTGCCAGTTCTTATTATTTTCAAAGTTGATAGAAGATCGGAGTTACATTTTGTGCAAGTGTTATTCTGTGATGCATCCTTAAACAATTTCTCAAAACTGACAGTTTTGCAGTGTGGTAGAGTTAAGTAGATAAATAGTTCTGAAACCATTTGTGTTTTTGAAGTAAAAGAACAATTTTCACAGTCGTGCTTCCATGAGTAACTTAGTGCAAATAGCTCATCAATAGGTACCATCTCTCCTTCTAAGATATCAAGCAGGACCATCAAGAAAACCTGTGCATCTTCTTGAATATTTTGAGTGGTGTACAGATCCATTGCACACATTTACAACATCTCCAAAACAAGATGCAAAATATGTTTTCGTACTATCACTGCTCAAGCCTTCCAACAAGGTGAAGAGTGCAGAAAACATTATTTTATCCTTTTTCTGTGTAATTGCATGAACCACTTTTTTAATCCAGCAGTTTTGGAAACAGACTTCTCCAAAGAATCCAGTTTTCAGTCAACACTATTGTCACTCCTTGTTGTTCCATTTGATCACTTACTGTGATAGCCAATATTTCTTGCTTCTCCAGTTATAGCAATTGCTCATTAAAACAGGTACATTCTTGAGGAATAGGCATTAGACAACAAATTGATTTTTGTTGTTGAATACATTCAAAACTTAGCTGTGCTGCAGATGTCTAAGAAGGAAATATGTTCTTTATAAGCTGAGCTTGTAAGCAATGTTTTCCTTCTTTTGATAGTATTCCTACTCTACTATCCTTCATAATATTTCCCTATTGCATATCAGATGCTTGATGCATGTTTCTAATTAGGTCATTGTATTGGGAATTCAAACACATGTTTACATTTCCAATGCTTTCTAAAGAATTTTGAGTTTCTTCATGTAAAAGTGTCTTAAACACAGGGGGCCATATTTATACTCTGTTTGCGCCGGATTTGCGTAGTTTTTTTTTACGCAAATTTGACGCAAGACAAACTCCATATTTATACTTTGGCGTTAGACGCATCTAGCGCCAAAGTTCATGGAGTTTGCGTCATTTTTTAGCGTGGACACCTTCCTTGCGTTAATGATATGCAAGGTAGGCGTTCCTGTCTAAAAAATGACTCTGAGGCATGTGCGCCGTATTTATACTCCCGGGCAAAAATGACGTCCGGGAGTGGGCGGGTCAAAAAAAATGACGTCCAGCCGCTTTTGCGTCATTTTTTAGCGCCTGGTCAGGGCAGGCGTTAAGGGACCTGTGGGCTCGGAAGGAGCCCAGAGGTGCCCTCCCATGCCCCCAGGGACACCCCCTGCCGCCCTTGCCCACCCCAGGAGGACGCCCAAGGATGGAGGGACCCACCCCTGGGACATTAAGGTAAGTGCTGGTAAGTATTTTTTTATTTTATTTTTTGTGGCATAGGGGGGCCTGATTTGTGCCACCCTACATGCCACTATGCCCAATGACCATGCCCAGGGGACATAAGTCCCCTGGGCATGGCCATTGGGCTAGGGGGCATGACTCCTGTCTTTGCTAAGACAGGAGTCATTTAAATGGGGGCTGGGAGTCTAAAAAAAATGGCGCAAATCGGGTTGAGGCGAAAATTTTGCCTCAGCCTGACTTGCCCCATTTTTTGACGCCCAAGCTCCATTTTCCCCTACGCCGGCGCTGCCTGGTGTAAGTCATTTTTTTTTCACGCACACCAGGCAGCTCCGCCGGCTAACGCCGGCTAACGTCATTGAATAAATACGGCGTCCGCATGGCGCTTCAGAATGGCGTTAGCCGGCGTTAACTTTTTGGACGCACAACTGCGTTGGCGCAGTTGTGCGTCGAAAAGTATAAATATGGCCCAGGCTGTCCTATTACTGGGGCAAATTGCAATAATTCACCAAAAACAATTACATGCTTTCCTCCAAAAAGTACATCATACTCTGTCTTCAATATCTGTTGCATTCGCAAATGCACAAAGGCGAGCACCGCGCTCACCTCATCAATGATTAAAAGTTTTAATTTCTTTAAAACTCTGGAAACTTTGTGACAAGCTTCATCAGATAACATTTGTTTTTTCAGTTTATTATTGTGTTCAACAGGTTGCATAAGATGACGATGCAATGTAATTCATTTGATGTTGTGTGCAGCTAATCCAGTAGGTGTTGTTACTACACACAACAAAATGGAGTCTGTATTCCTCTGTGGATAAAATTTTAGAACTTGGATTAAAAACCTTTTCTCAGTGCCAGGTTGTCCACTTACAGACAAAAGAATTGGCTTAAAACTTGAACATTTAAATTGATTATTTTTGTGGCGGACTCCATGCCCTATGTTTGCTTTGACTTCCATATATATTTCTTTCTGCTCATTATTTAGTTGTTCCACTAACTGTCCCAAGATAACATTTTCTTCTCTTGCTTGTTGCATTGCTGTCTCCACCTCATTCATCACTACTGTGGCTTCATTTTCGATTATTGGCTGCCCAAGAGGATTATGACTGAGAGGTCCAGAACTCTGGCTGCTTTGTGAACTATCCTTTGCTATCTTAGTAGCAGTTCTTTCCTCTTGTTCAATTTCTTCATTTAACATTTTTAGGTAGTTGGGAAATATTGGACACAATGCTGTTTTTTGCAGCATTAAAAGAGTCTTCATAACAGTAATATTGTCCCAGGAACTCTGTTTCAGAATTACCAAGGTTTAAATAGGTGGAGAAATGGCAAGTAGAAAAATTATTTTTTTTCAGCAGTTTGACAAGTAAGTTTTCTATGGTTTAACAAGTTACCAATAACATGCCAAACCATACAACGGTCTCAACCAACTACAACATATTTCTCTTCATTGATATTTTCCATCACATTGCTTCTGTACCTATAGTGTTACAGAATTTTGTAAAGACACATATTTTCGAAGGTGTGAACTTCTTCTTGGATAGTAGGTATCTAACATATTTGTTTTTACAATATCTGTACTCTCTTGAACAAACTCTGCCAGGAACTGAATTTCTGCGAAAGACTTCAAAACTCTGTTTTGCTTTTTGGCAAGGCCTAGACTGACCAAAACAATGTCCGTAGACTTTGAGTACAAGCTAGCCAAACTCATCCTGTCACAGCACTTAAAGGAACTTTCTCCCTATGCATAAGCATTTGCAAGCTGAAACTGTACAATTTCTTGGATAGAGATTTTTCTGCAGAACTCTTTTCGCAAGGTTCCTTTATCTCTGTTTTCTCAGATTTTATGATGTATGAAGTGACATAGGGAGCAACAGCAATGGAGTTGCCTGCAACAAACTGTATGTCCATATTTGCATTCCATAATTTTAGGATAACAGGATTATAATCATTAATATATTTAACCACTGAATCTATTACAAGTACAAAGTCACAGTTGTGGTTAGCCATGGTGGTCCGCCAATACCGGTCCAAACCAATGCAGTTCGCAGTCAACAAAGTAATACGCAACAACACAGCAGACACACATTGTCACACCTGACACACCTGCAAAGCACACTATAAAATACACCCCTTCACTAGCCAAAATCCTTTGCATCTCTACGCCAAACACCCAAGCCAGAGGACATCAAAAAATCACCAAACCATAGATTAGGCACCCCCCACACCTTTCCCTAAGTACATATTCCACATCCTCAACACACTCCTATTTCCAATCACATCCATGTGCACTTCTCAACCCCATTAACTCACCATCACCTGTTCATTCCCCCAACCCTTTTTTTAATCCCCACCATGTCACCCCAGAAAAATCTCCTTTTGACTGAAGATGAGTTCAGAGTCATGGTGGATTAAATCATAGGAGTAGAGCCACATCTATTTGGAGCCCAGGTCCATCACACTACTATCTCCAGGAAAAAGGAAATGTGGCAAAGTATAGTCAACACAGTGAATGCTGTAGGCCCCACCCGTGCACAAGGGACAACATCAGGAAGAGGTGGAACAACCTCAGAGGCAAAGTACATTCCATGCCATCCTGGCACCAGCTGCAGGTCCAGAAGACTGGTGGTGGCCCCCCACCTCCTCCCTTACAACTCACATCATGGGAAGAGAAGGTCTTGGCCATCCTGCATTCTGAGGGCTTGACAGGAATACCTGGGGGAGTGGAGTCAGGTAGGTCACAACACAAAAATATCAACAAATGTATTGTCATGCATGCTCATTGCTCAGCTTTTACCAACTTCGCCGTCAAACCACTCAACAGACCAGTGTCCACCTGTCCAGAGACCCTGTTTGGCTTCCAACATGTCAAATAGACTCACCTGGGACAACAACAACTCTGCATCACGTGTGTAGTACAATTACAAAAACCTGAACAGCGTATCCTACATGAAATTACTTTGTTCATCACCTCCACATTGGAATGTCCACACCTGAGAGCATGCCATCTGTATACTGCGTAGGTAGGACAAACACTAACAGGAATGCTAAGGTAAGGAGGCACTGCTATTCTTACTCCACTCAGCCACCACAGTGTCCTCTGCTCCAATGACCCTTCTCCCACTACTCAGCCTTTGAACTGTACTCCCCTGAGAGGATGACATCTGTATACTGTGTGGGTGGGACAGGCACTGACAGGAATGCTAAAGCAAGGAGGCACTGCAGGATGACATTTGTGCACTACGTTTAGTACCTGAAGTGACATGACAGTAGATCCCAGGAGGGTCAGTCCCTGTAACTCCTATAACCTCACAGCCCCGTTGCTTCAACATCTCAGGCAGCCATTAGCCCTCAAAGCTGTGTCCTGAGGATTGTGACAACCATCCCGTGCCCCAGTCCACGATCCTGAGTCAGAGCAACACACCTCTGACAATGATGGTCCTGGAGTCAGTGGTAGGGGGGTAAAGTGTGCCAAGGGCGCAGGCACATTGGGATAGGGTGTGTGGGAGGGATGGTGTGTGCCTGCGGCATGAGGCTGCTGGGGATGGTCCTGGCCAGGACACCATCCACCTACCAACAATCCCAAGGCGTAATAGGCCAGGTACTTGCCGAACTCAGAAAGGTGAAGCAGCGGCAGAGGGACTTCCATCGTGAGTCTCAGGAAAAGTGGGAGGCCACCAACACCATCCTAGCCCCCTAACAGGGGTATTCAGGGAGATCACCAGTACCCTGATCAGGGACCGTGAGCAACACCACACCCCTTCCTTTGGCCAAGCGACACCAGTCCCTTCAAAATCTGTTGCAGCCACTGGAAGGGAGGCTCTGTCAGGGGAAGGACCTGCTTCAGACACCCCTGTCTCTGTAGCAGCAGATCCCCCCACAAACATGGACGTCCGCCCAAGACTACAGGAGGTGCGGATGGCAAGACATCTACCACTGCCAGCAGGTGACCTCTTACTCCCTTGTGTGCCACAGATTCACTCTGTTGACTGTTCTTTAACCACTTTCTGTTTTCCAAGGTAGTAGGACACCAGACTTTGGACTTCAAATGATGTGGCATCCACTAATTTGATTTCATCCACCATGACTGATCCCTTCACTTCACTTTGTTGTTGAGTCTCATAGTTATGTCCTGTAAATATGTAAATAAAGACACCTATCACTAAAACACTCCTAGTACCATTTTTCCAACATTTTGAACGGTTGAATTGTAAACCCATGTGATGCACATGAGGAGGACATAAGATGGTAATGGAAGGAGTGATATGCCTCAAGTAGTGTCATGCTGAGGAGAATTAGCAACACAATGACACAAGTGTCTGGTCACACCAAAAAATGTATTGTACAGCACAGTACATAGGCTGTTACAATGTCTGGACTGTCATAGTCAGGATCTGGCATAACCATCTTGAGTCAGGTTAGATGTCACAAAGGTACCGTCCCCCAGACCACAGAAAGGGCTTTGTCAGACCTTGACCTGTAGAATAGGCTTAGAAATTAGTGTATCTTTTCACTAGCTAGAGTCTTATCACATACCAAAATAATGTCTGCCAATTTAACATACGCCATGACACAGGCAGAGGGCAGTACAACAGTCCCTGATCATAGGCCCATCCCATCCCATTACAAGCATCTGGTGGCATGACACAAACCTATGTCAGTATTGTGGCACAGGCACGGTTGCCTGCAATGAGGAAACACATCAACAGCTACACAAAGTTCATACTGGATCATTGTCAACACAATGTGAAGGGAGAATTCATCGATTGCACTGGATGACATGTTTCAAGAGCACATGATCACACACCTGAGACAATTGGACCACCTCATCACATCAAACAAGTGTATTGTGCACTTCAGAATTCCATCCACCCACTGTTCAAGCTGCTTTGGCACAGGACTCATACACTGCATATCTATGACCAACATTACCTGGATCAATCCATGTCCACGTCATTTGTCAGAACAGCAACAGCTACCTACCATTGTCACAGCTCTGAAATGCCCACCTGAGGATGGCATGGTGAAGAGACCGGGATAAAACGCAAACCCTGGAGTTTAGGCATGAAAAATCATACATATGACCCAAACCTCAAGTCAAACATTAGTAGATCAACTCACATTGCAATGAGACTGACAAAAACAAAGCAGATCATCAAGGTTGCAACATTTCCAAGTCTGACTTAGCAAGCAAACATTAGCTGTATACTGCCTACCTTCATATCCTCTGTCGATAGGAAATACCCTACTGAACAAATCCTGACCGCCCTATAGTTCCAAATATAGTCACAGTAATCACATAACATTACATATTTACACTCAAGTGAAGTAGTGATTGATGAGATCTGCCCAGAAGTCTTCACCTTTCTCTTCATCACTATCATCCTCACTTGGCATTTCAGGATTCTTACTCAGTGGTATTTGTAGTTCCCCCTCATCTGGAATATATGCACTATCATTCCTTGGGCAATGTTGTAGAGCATGCAGCAGGCCACAATGATCTTACATACTTTATTGGGTGAGTAGAGGAGGGCTCCACCTGTCTTGTCCAGACTGCAAAATCTGGCTTTCAGGAGCCCAAACGCCCGCTCCACGACATGCAGTGTTCTTCCATGGGCATTGTTGAAGCAGACTTTCCCTGGGGTAGATGAGTTCCTCACCTGTGAAATGCAGGGGTCTGTCAAACCAACAACTGGACATTGATGGAATGAAAGATCTTCCTGATACAATGGACTTGTTCATTGCCATGCCGTGGAACCAAGACAACAAGTGTATCATCAATGCCTCCCACAACATGTGGGATGTGTGACAAACCATAAAACTCAGCCTTCACATGGACGAAATCCTCACGGTGAGGAAACCGTATGTAGCTGTGCAGGTGTTTTAACGTTGTTGAGTGTACATTCTTCAATAATAGACTGAACATAGGCCGGGACATCCCAGCAGATAGGGCCACTGTATTTTGGAAGGACCCTGTAGCCAGGAAGTGCAACACTACAAAGACTTGTATAATGGGTGATATGCTATTTGGATGACGAATGGCAGGCTTCAGATCTAGCTCCAACTGACAACAGTGATCCACGATTGTTTGCCGATTCAGGCGGGGGATCTAGATAATGTGTCTTCCTCCCATGGCATGAAGGTCTGGCAGTGGACGGTAGACAGGAGGATGTCTGATCCGTTCCCTCCTGCGTACCAATGTAGGACAAGTATTGAGTTTATTTCACTCTATTTGTCCCTTGCAACAATGGCAAACTGTGACAAGGCATGTCATAAGTTGAGGACATGATACACACTACACATCACCACTGTCAATGACACAAAATCAACATGCTTCCATTTTGCCTTGTCACAAATGTGTGCACATCATCTATCTGGACAGCAAGACTTTTTGCATAATACTTGGCACTCGGACTGTGACTTGATGTCCCAAAATGTAAATTACCTAGGGTGGGAAGGGGGAGGCTGTGCCACAAAGCAATGTTACCACATGTATCAGGCAATGTACAAAAATGGTGTCCAACTCGTGGACCCACATTACAGGACAGGACAAGCACTTATTGGTATTAACAACATTTTCGGAGTTGTGACACATTTTTAATAGCTATATAATGCGTTTCACGCCTCTAAAATAGCGGGTGCTTGACCTACTCCACTGGACATTATGAACACCCACCACCACTGGAGCTAGTCGTCATGGAGGTAGGCAGTTGCTACCACGGAGGTCACAGCCATAGGCTAACATTGTTGACAGTGGTGGTCGCAGGCCAATGGCTGTGTCCGCGGGCAGTGATGGCTGCGTATGTGGCTGATGTGACTGCCATGTTCTGAAATATCCCTTACTTGACTCCTGACACTGCTGCTAGCAAAACCTCCACGACCTGAGCTGCTGTGGGAGCATACATACCATGTTGAACAGGTGATAAGGCCCCTGCCTTCTCCCCAGAGGAGCTGGAGAAGCTAGTGGAGGAGGTCCTACCCCTGAAGGAACAGCTCTATGGTTCACTAGAGGTGCACGTAGGTACCGCATGTCCACTTTTTATCACTGTATTTCACCATATTTTCCTTCCTCACAGGCTAGATTGTGCTTATGTGTGCCAGGATGAAAAGTCAAGGCCATAGAGATTGAGTCGGTGTGGCATCAATGGAAGAGTCAATGTTAATGTAACTGTGTTCATTGCCAGATGTTGGGTCATTAGACCGTAGTGTGTATGTCTGTTTTGACAGTATCCGGTTGCATGTTATAGTGGATGCATAAAACTAGGTGAGGTGACCACACCGCCATCCCCATACATCACTTGACACATGGATGTTGTCAATGTGAGACCACCACATGTGTCTGCATGACAGCATGAGCTGTGTGTGCATGTTGTATGTGTCAGGTGTGTGTCAAGTGAGCTATTTGTATGTTGCCTGTGATATTTCAAACCACATCTGGCCTTACTAAACTATTGTTCTGAAGGCATATCCTGACTCACTCTGCTCTTCAGGTTACCACATATACCCCACATGCCAATATGTTGTTGGCTACATGATGTACAGTCATGCATGGAAGTGAAGGGAATGGAGCACCATGTAGGTTCTGTCTGCTCAGCCTGCAGAGACCAGGGCCTGTAAAAATATCTCTCAGTATGGGTTAAAGTCTGGGATGGTGTAGAGTATTTTTGACTATGCAATTGTGACACTGTGCCCACTCACTGTATCCAAATAAGCCCCATCATGAGAATAAATCTAGACTCTGTTACTATATGCAGCATATTGAGGTTCTTTCACTGATTATGTGAATGGTTTTAGTAGGGAGACAATGATCTGTATATTATGTGCACTCGGCATCACTGTCAATGTGTGCCTCTGACCCGGACAGGACCCTTACTCCCACAGCACTTTTGACAGCATCACACTGGTCATATTTGTCCTATGCTGGCTTATTGCATAAGTTATAGTCCCATAGGTCAGACAGTGTGATGAAACCAGGGAGGCCATGATATGTGACTCGTTGGTTTGGCCACATAGCAGATAATGGACAATGCATGCCTTTGTTTGTTGGATGCCATCTCTCTAGGATGGACACATATGTCCAGAAGCACGTTCTGTGGCACATGTACATGATACAGAACCCCAACCCCGGAGGTGGCAGGAGTATGCATTTGTCAATCCACATGTCAACACATGGACAGGTTGGACACCTATCCCCACCATGGCAGTCCCTTATCGTTGCCCATGAGTAATGTTTGAGTTTGTAGTCTGCCAGTAGCCTGTAGGAACAATATGCAGGGAATCACTATAAACGAGTGTGAGTGTATAAATGGCTTCATGCCTAAGGAATGTACCATTCAGAAGCCACAGAGGTGTGATGTGTGATGTGTGTCTCATGGTTCCTCAACTCTCAGTCAGGTTGCTAGAGCATGTACCACAAGACGTCAGTTGGTCTACCTAATCAGTGGAGGGGTTGAGCAGGGCGTTGGATAGGTCTGCAGATTGGGAAGTGTTTGTAGTCATGTGCATGTACTCAGTGGCTGGTACGTGGCACACTTCGGCAGTTTGGCAAAAATTAGAATGTTCATAGCTTTGTGTATTGACATGTGTGTGACTGAGCCATTTTGTATGGGACTTCTGAACATAATTTCTTCTCTTCTTTTTTGCATCCATGCAGGTCAATGGTCATCAGAAGAAAGGGTTTGGAGAGCCATCACCAACAAGGTGTGGTCACTGGTGGTCCACAGCCGGCAGAGCACCCACTGCAGAAAGAGGTAGGAGAACATGAGACACTGGGCCCAGAAGATTGGGGAGGGCCAGCTGGGGCTGTCCTCCCAATGTGGGTGGGGTGCCTGTTGGCATTGGCCCCCATAATGGTCCGTGTTCTAGTGATGGCCTACCCGGAACTGGATAGGCATTTGAGGGCAGCACAGCAGCCACAAGGGGGTGAGTAGACAGCAAATTCCTGCCTGTCCCTTTGTCAGGTGACTGAGTGGGGTACTGACTGCTCCCCCTGGCAATTAGGGATGAGCCATGTGTCAGACAGTAGATGGGAGATTGTTTGTGTTGACATGCCATGTGCATCAAAGAGGTCTACCTTGCCTTCTGAACCTGGGATCTGGTACTAACCTGTAGGGACCAGAAATGGCTGTGTACAGTGATCTTTCATGTACTTTTTGTTGCTGTAGTTGGTGTAATTTCTGACAACAGCTCACTTCCCCTGAAAGTCACAGACAAATGGAACATGGGTTATGGATCACTGTTCTCTGTCATTTGTCTGTGTATATGTGTATGTAGACATTTGCCACCCAGAAGCACATTTTCAAGAGTGTATAATGTGTGTTGGTGCCTCACTGCAGTCTGTGATGTGCTTGGGCCCAGCATAGATGTGACATGGCTTACAAGGTTAATGCTTTACAACTGTAGCAAACTTGGTAAGTGGGATATCCATTGAGTAGAATTATGTTCCTTGACTGTAGCCAACATTCCTTGTGCCTACATGTCAGCATGTGTCCTTTTCTCTTTAGGAAACATCCTTAATCTGCAATTTCATGGATGTTTTACTCATGTTGATGGGGTGATGTCTGTATTACCTCACATATATGTGCATGGAAAACTGTTAATGGAATAGCACATTTACAATGTTGATCCATTTCATGTTGTGCTACAGACAGGAGTGTGTCAGTTTTGTTTATTGTCTGACAGACACCTTCAGGCACCGTAGTATGTCATTTTTCACGTAGGACTGCAATAGCAATGAGGGACATGACATTTAGGCCCAGATTGTGGAACCACTCTGTTTAACTATGCCCTTAATGTGGCATCTTGTGGCAAAGTTCACTGCACATGTTGAATGATTGAGGATTGTTCCCTGACTAGTGTCATGCATCATGGAGTGACCTGCAGTAATGTTGACATCACATGTGTATGGGTACAGGCATTAATCCACAGACAGATACCAGAGTTGGCATGTCTAAGATGTAGATAGTGATGTCGCTTCCACTGGACAACAGGTTGGAGTCCTTCTATTTTTCCTTGCAAGTTCTGTGTCACCTCAACAAGCAAGATACAGATGCGTACGACAGACACACTCATATGATGTCCTTGTAAAGGGTGTCAGATTTGGTGGACATCCTGTGGCTGACTGATTCATTGTTATGTGCATTCTTGACACATGTCTCCCTGACATATTTGACCAGACGTCAGTGTTGTTCCTTTCAGTGATTCTTGTGAGGCCTATCAGAGTGACAATGATGCTACCTCCTTGACTCTATTGGGACAGGTGTCACTTTCTGAGCTGCACATTGTTGAAATGTGTCCATTGTGATGTGGGTATTTTCATATTAACTACTCCAGGATGTTTCACTTTTGTATCTGGGATAGCTGGATTTCCTTGGCATCATCTCAAATTGTTGGTACCTCTTGTATGTGCAAAATAGATGTGTGCATAAACTTGTGTGTGAAATATGGGAAGTTACTTTATCAAGTGATTGTATAATTGGCTACAAGTGAACTGAGGTCTGCTGCATGTGGCACAGCTTTGAGGATGGAGAGGTCACCTAGTTGTTGTATGGTCATTGTAGTTGCAAGACTTCAGCCACACACTTATAGTTGTCTTGGATCCCGATTACCTTGTGGGTAACTTTGGTACGTCCAGATGGCATGCATGCATATGGTATGGCGCCTGAAAGTTCCACTTTGATTAAATAATTTCATGGAGCCTACTTGACATGATGGCATTGTTTGTCAATCAGAGTTGTGACTGCGGTTATCATGTATATGTTATGACCCTATTTCTCATTCTTTTTGTAGCATCAACACAGGCAGGCGAAGGAGACGGGGCACAGGCGAGTGGGGAAGCATCTGGCCACGGGACCTTGAGCCAAGATACCACTGACACAGAGGGACCCAGTGGCCTAAAGTTCGAGGGGAGTGCCATAGGGGAGACAGGATCAGCATCCTCATCATCTGATTCCTCCTCCGGTGTCCACTCCCTAGTGGTGGCGGACCCATCAGGGACCCCTACATCACCATCCTTGCCCGCCACCCCTGTTCTATCACTGCTGTCAACATCAGGACTGTGTGCGCTCTACGGGCGACAAAAATGCAAAAACCCAGTCTTTATGCAAGAGCATAATTCATGCTTTGTGTTTATATGCAGTATGTTAACCTTTTGCATTGCAGACTTTAACCTTGAAAAACACTATTAATGATGTTTGCAATAACTGTTCACTTGCAAGGTATTGTTGCAGGCTTACTAAGGGGGTCATTCCTACGGTAGGGGACCGCGGATGCACCGCCAACAGGCTGGCGGTGCATCCAGGCCCATTCTGACCGCGGCGGTAAGAATTTCCCCTGGGCTGCAGAATTCTCCATGGCGGCGCTGCAGGCAGCGCCGCCATGGTGATTCTGACCCACTTCCCGCCAGCCTGGTTCTGGCGGTTTTGACCGCCAGAACCCGGCTGGCGGGAACGGGTGTCGTGGGGCCCCTGGGGGCCCCTGCAGTGCCCATGCCAATGGCATGGGCACTGCAGGGGCCCCCTAACAGGGCCCCACATTGATTTCCAGTGTCTGCATAGCAGACACTGGAAATTGCGACGGGTGCAACTGCACCCGTCGCACAAAAGCAACTCCGCCGGCTCCATTCGGAGCCGGCTTCATCGTTGCTGTGGCTTTCCCGCTGGGCGGGCGGGCGGCCTTTTGGCAGTCGCCCGCCCGCCCAGCGGGAAAGCCAGAATGACCGCTGCGGTCTTTTGACCGCGGTATGGTCTTCTGGCGGTTCCCGCTTGGCGGGCGGGCGACCGCCAAAAGGTGTGTTAGGGTGTGGTCCCTTTCTAGGACCTTCTAGAAGCTTTCCCTGCAGCATGACTGGGTGTGGTTTGTGGGCTGGGCCAGACTATATAAGGGAGCCAGCCCAGCTCCACATGCTCACTATTCAGAGGTCCCGGTGCAGAGCAGCAGCAACTTACTGAGCTCCTGTTCCGGAGGCCTAACTTGATGTTCCAGGCCTGCCCCGCATTATATTGGTGATCCTTGAGTAGGGCGGTAAGGCGGAGGTCGGCTGGGCCCCTGACCCCGCTCTCAAAGACTCTTGAGTTTTGGGCCTACTCGTGAAACTTTCAGAATGCGCGATTCATTGCTCTCATGCAAACCCTGGCATTCAGATCGGCAACAGCTTGCACAATCATTTCATGGCATTTGCATATTCTTGTTTGAATCGGCAGTGTGCGCGATTCATTTTCCACATGTAAAACTTGATGTTCAGATCAGCAACAGCTTGCACAATCATTTCATGGCATTTGCATATTCTTGTTCGAATCGGTAGTGTGCGCAATTCATTTTCCCACATGTAAGACTCGGAGCTGGCTTCATCGTTGCTGTGGCTTTCCCGCTGGGCGGGCGGGCGACCTTTTGGCGGTCGCCCGCCCGCCCAGCGGGAAAGCCAGAATGACCGCCGCGGTCTTTTGACCGCGGTATGGTCTTCTGGCGGTTCCCGCTTGGCGGGCGGCGACCGCCCCCCGCCATACTAGGAATCAGCCCCTAAGTGTGTTAGGGTGTGGTCCCTTTCTAGGACCTTCTAGAAGCTTTCCCTGCAGCATGACTGGGTGTGGTTTGTGGGCTGGGCCAGACTATATAAGGGAGCCAGCCCAGCTCCACGTGCTCACTATTCAGAGGTCCCGGTGCAGAGCAGCAGCAACTTACTGAGCTCCTGTTCCGGAGGCCTAACTTGATGTTCAAGGCCTGCCCCGCATTATATTGGTGATCCTTGAGTAGGGCGGTAAGGCGGAGGTCGGCTGGGCCCCTGACCCCGTTCTCAAAGACTCTTGAGTTTTGGGCCTACTCGTGAAACTTTCAGAATGCGCGATTCATTGCTCTCATGCAAACTCTGGCATTCAGATCGGCAACAGCTTGCACAATAATTTCATGGCATTTGCATATTCTTGTTTGAATCAGCAGTGTGCGCGATTCATTTTCCACATGTAAAACTTGATGTTCAGATCAGCAACAGCTTGCACAATCATTTCATGGCATTTGCATATTCTTGTTCGAATCGGTAGTGTGCGCAATTCATTTCCCACATGTAAGACTTGATGTTCAGATCGGCAACAGTGTGCGCAATCATTTCATGGCACTTGCATATTCTTGTTCGAATCAGCAGTGTGCGTGATTCATTTCCCACATGTAAAACTTGATGTTCAGATCGGCAACAGCTTGCACGGTCATTTCATGGCATTTGCATATTCTTGTTCGAATAGGCAGTGTGTGCGATTCATTTCCAGCATGTAAAACTTGATGTTCAGATCAGCAACAGTGTGCACGATCATTTCATGGCATTTGCATATTCTTGTTAGAATCAGCAGTGTGCGCAATTCATTCATGAATGCCTTCCATTAGTCTGTGGTAGGTGACTTTCGAATCCCTGCAGCCCAAAGAAGCCCACCCCTCACAAAAAGAAGCCCACCCCTCCCAAGAAGAAGACTAGCCCTCTGCAGCCCAACCCCTCCTCTCAAATCCGATCCCCCCGATAATACCTGAATTGCCTGCCTGCCCCCTTGATGACCCTTCCTGTGGAGGTAACATGGCAGTCAGGCTTCAAGTTGGGGCACAACAGTGTGCCATTACTGGCATTTATCATGGACTGGCCAATGGCCTTTGTACAATATTAATATTTCTCATAAATAAACCCAACAGTTGTTTTGTTTGGGGTACACCTTTGTCCTGCAATTTTTTTTCTAGCTTTCTGTTGTCCCTGAAGGACTTTGATTGTGTGCCTGCAGTTGTGTGTGTTTGAACCTGCTGGCTGCTCCAGTTGCTTTTGTTAGCAGTATGTGATTTTGTGTGCAGTGCTGTTGTCACCAAGGAGAAGGGTATATGTTGTGTGCAAATGTATGTGTGTGTGAATGCAATGGTGATGTAATGGCATTGTGCACTGTTTGGTATGGCAAGTATTTCTTATTGTGATGTCCAATGTGAGCATGTATGGTGTGAGACTTGTCCCCCTCTGGCTTATGTATTCATGAGATGTGTGTCATCTTGAGCGTTGTATATGCAGACATTGAGTGTGTTGAATTGTGCTAGCTGTGTTTGCATTTGCCTGTGCATGTGTCCATTTAGGTGTGTGCCCCTTGCAAATGGTTCCTGTAGAGGTATTTCCAATGCAATGGTAGTTGTATGTGCTTTGTTGACTTTCCCTTTCCCATTGTTTAGATGTGCCTGACAATTAATGTTGGTATTATTTGTCCCTGAGACCCATGTAGGGCCATTTCCTGTTGAGATGTTGTTTAAGGGTCCTGTTCAAAGTGTTTTATGTCCCAGTGCAGTCTCATTCCATGTGTGTCCCAGATGGCCCATCCTAATTGTGTATTTATAGTTTTTATGTTGTTCTCTATGTTTTATGCATGCCATTGTGCTTCCATTGTGCTGTGATGTGTGTGTCTATTGCAGGGCTGTTTACTGTTGATGTTGTTTGTGTTGCTTGCCACACCAGTAGGTATGTATGGTGTACGTCTGGGCAGTCCCTGACCAGTGTGGAATGTGGTTATGTGAGCTATATTTGTATATGTGCTGTAGGTGTGTTGTTGCTGTGTGTGACAATGTTGTGTAGCTTTCAGTGTCCCTGTGCTTGAGCTGTGTGGATGTGTGTATTTGTGTAGTGTTGCAGTGCAGTGTGAGTGTGCTGGCCAAAGTGTACGTATTGTGTGTGTGTATGTATCCGTGTTGATGTATGTCATTGAGTGTGTATTGTATGATATGTGTGGCTGCTGCCTATAGCGTATGCCATCATGATTTGTTTGCCAGCACTTGTAAAGGTTGTTAATACAGGTAGGTGTGCGTACGTATGGACGAGGGCGTCCACATCAAAGTTGATTTTGTGGTCTCTCGAGCAGCAGCAGCGGCATTATGTTTGTGAATGGCTCCATGGTGCCCCGGAGCTGCCTGCCGGTAAGTGTCTCCTTTTAAACTGTCAGTTTCCGCCAGCTTGTACATGGTGGTTGTACTGCCATGGTCACATTGGCGGTATGTAACCTTGTAATGGGTCTCGTGGAAACACTGTCTCCACCGGCCTGCTTATATTTCCTCTGCACCATGACGGTCTGTGCTGCCTGGATGTGCCGGCAGACCACTGGCAGTCATCTGTTTGTACAACTGCTGAACTCGTAATACGGCGGTCCGCTCCAGCAGACCAGTGGAGGTTTGACCGCCAACATGGCAGTCACAGGACTATCAAACTTGCAATCAGGCCCTAAATCCTGTCTTAAGAATATGGTTCACAGCATAAGAATGTTCTGACAAGCCACTCTCAAAAAAGAGATGGAATATATAGGGAATACACTGATGAAACCTAGGGTCCTCTGAATATAGTCTTGTTGACCTGTATTCAGCTGCTGGTATTTGGACAGGCCGGTCATCATACCGGCCTCCTACTCCAGTGGGAAATAGCTGAGGAAAGCAGCAAGCCTCTCAACGGTGTTCCCACACACTCATTGGCGCTCCTCTAGCTTGTTTAGTTTGAAACAGATCAATGGCATCCCCAACTACTTCTTTTGAATGAAGTGGATGGATAGTGTAATGTTCATATATTTCTTCTGACTTCTGCATATCTACTTTTTCTATTTTTTGATTGTAGCGCTTCATCATCGAAATAACTCACATCTTCAATAATGTCAACATTTTTGTAAAAACATTATGGTGGTCATTACAACCCTGGCGGTTGGCATTAAAGCGGCGGTAAGACCGCCAACAGGCTGGTGGTAAAAAATTTGCAATTACGACCGTGGCGGAAACCGCCAACAAAGACAGCCACTTTAACACTCCGACCGCCACAGCGGTACAGACAAACATCGCAGCGGTCACCGCCAACAGACAGGCGGAGGACAAAGTACCACCCACAGTATCACAACCTACCAATCTGCCACCTTTTCCGAGGCAGATTCACCGCGGATAAAAACACAGCGGAAACAGGATTCCGAAGGGAAAACGCTCACCTCTACACACCCCACGAGGAACTGGGACACCATGGAGCTGGAACTCCAAATTCTCCCTCCTCTACCAGGAGCACGAACGCCGGCGGCGAAGACCACGGTGAGTACTGCACCTACGACACAGAGGAAGGTGGAGGCAAAAAACAGGGACACACACACGCAACACCCCCACCCACACCCTCACCCACTACAACACACACACTAATACATATTAATACATGATAGTCACACACCCCAAGCCCCCCCAGAAGAATGCAAAGACAAAAGGAAATGAGTGTAACCATTGTAATATATTAAAAGCAAGTAGGCAAAAATATATATATATACACACCATTACAAAATATACACCAAGCATAGTAATCCAAGTAGTGCTCCAATTAAGTCCGTGGAACAAGATCCCCAACCATGACAGAGAGAACACTACAGGGGCATCAGAGAGCAAGAAAACAGGCACCTCAGGGGGAGGGAAAGGGGGGGCACCTCAGCCGGTTGAGTGCACGACGCCAAACCCACGAGAGGGCCACATGTCCACTGTTCAATCCTGGGGAGTGCAAAGCCACAGTCTCTCAAGTCTCTACAGTGGGTGGGTTGCCCACTGTTCAATCCTGGGGAGTGCAAAGCCACAGCCTCTCAAGTCGCTACAGTGGGTGAGTTGCCCACTCTTCCATCCTGGGGAGTGCAAAGCCACAGTCTCTCAAGTCTCTACAGTGGGTGCGTTGCCCACTGTTCAATCCTGGGAAGTGCAAAGCCACAGTCTCTCAAGTGGATAACAGTCTCCACTGGTTCTGGAGGGGGCATTGTGCCCAGAGAGCTTCATCCTGGTAAGGACAGAGGTAGTGGATGTCATTCTCCACTGGTTCTGGAGGGGGCATTGTGCCCAGAGTGCTTCATCCTGCTAAGGACAGAGGTAGTGGATGTCATTCTCCACTGGTTCTGGAGGGGGCATTGTGCCCAGAGTGCTTCATCCTGCCAAGGACAGAGGTAGTGGATGACATTCTCCACTGGTTCTGGAGGGGGCATTGTGTCCAGAGTGCTTCATCCTGCTAAGGACAGAGGTAGTGAATGGATCTCTCCACTGGTTCTGGAGGGGGCGTTGTGCCCACAGTGCTTCATCCTGCCAAGGACTGAGGTAGTGGATGGATCTCTCCACTGGTTCTGGAGGGGGCGTTGTGCCCACAGTGCTTCATCCTGCCAAGGACAGAGGTTGTGGATGGATCTCTCCGCTAGTTCTGGAGGGGGCTTGGTGCCCAGAGTGCTTCATCCTGCCAAGGACTGAGATAGTGGATATCATTCTCCACTGGTTCTGGAGGGGGCCTTGTGCCCAGAGTGCTTCATTCTGCCCGTGACGGACTCAGTAGCGTCAGTGCCCTTGGCGCTCATGGGCCAGCGTTGATTGAGGCGGCGGTGCCCTGTTCAGCGGTGCTTGAGACGGCGGTCCCCTGTTCAGCGGTGCTTGAGGTGGCGGTGCCCTGTTCAGCGGTGCTTGAGACGGCGGTGCCCTGTTCAGCGTTGCTTGAGACGGCGGTGCCCTGTTCAGCGGTGCTAGAGGCGGCGGTGCCCTGTTCAGCGGTGCATGAGACGGCGGTGCCCTGTTCAGCGGTGCTTGAGACTGCGGTGCCCTGTTCAGCGGTGCTTGGTGCGGCGGGCTCCTTTGCAGTGACTCAGCTGCTGGCGGTCCTTCATGGCCCAGCAGGGCTTGTGCTAGCAGTCCTCTCTAGCCCAGCGGGGCTTGTGCTGGCGGTCCTCTCTGTCCCAGCGGGGCTTGTGCTGGCGGTCCTCTCTAGCCCAGCAGGGCTTGTGCTGGCGGTCCTCTCTGTGCCAGCGGGGATGATGGCTGTTGCCTCCTGGTCAGCGGGGATGATGGCTGTGGCCTCTTGGTCAGCGGGGATGGTGACTGTGGCCTCCTGGGCAGCGGGGATGACGGCTGTGGCCTCCTGGGCAGCGGGGATAATGGCGGTGTCCTCCGCCGTGCTGCTCTTCCCAGACTTTCCTGGTTTCTTGTGGCCCTTCCCCACCTTGGAAGGTGTCGCAGCTGACCACACTCTCACCGGGACCCCTGGGAGCAGCTTTGGTGGCTGAAGTCTTCCCCCTCTCCCGCCGGGCACTGGGCAACTCCTGATGCTTCACAGGTAGGGGACTGTCTGTGCTGTGCCTCCGTGCCACACTGGCTGCCCTGATGGCCGGTGCACTCCAGATTCCGGCGACTACAGGCACCACTGGTCCCGGAGATGTTGTGGCTGAGGTGCTAGTTCGGGACCTAGGAGACGGACGGGGTGGGGTAGCTGTGGGAAAGAGGTCAAGGTTGGACCGGAAAAGTTTTTGGGAGACACTGGGACGGGTTGCTGGAGGGGGTTTGGGAGTGGAGGAAGAGGTTGTGGTTGTAGGAGGTGTTCGTTTGCTGACTTTGGGTGAAGGTGCATGCGCTGGAGGCTGTCGTGAGGTGGATGGCTGTTGGGTGGGTGTGTTCCTGCATTTGTGTATCGTGGGAGGTGGCATCACAGACACACTGGGAGAGGACACAGGGGACGTGTGAATGGTAGTGGGGGTGGTGACTGCACGTGAGCAGGGTGTGGTGGTGGGTGTGCTGGTGATGGCAGTAGTGGCTGTAGAGGTAGTGCATGCAGGTGTGAGTGTAGATGAGACTGGGAGGGAGAAGGGAGACGAGGAGGAGGGAGACACAGTGGAGGCAGTGGATGTTGGTGTGTCTGCATGTGTCTGATGCTTGCGTGAGTGCCTGTGGGATGTGTGGTGCTTATGTTTTCCTGAGCTTCCCTTGTGTGTTGACGTGTGTGCATGCTGGTCTAGAGTTGTGCTTGGGATAGGCTGGGGTACAGGGGATTGGGTCTGGGTGGAGGAAGTTGGAGGGGGGAGGCTAGACACAGGGACAATGGCTGCCATCATTGCTGAGGCCAGAGTCTGAAAAGCTCGCTGAAGGGCCGCCTGACCAGAATGAATGCCCTCCAGGAATGCATTGGTTTGTTGCAACTGCCTTTCGACACCTTGGATGGCATTCAAAATGGTAGACTGCCCAACAGTGAGGGACCTGAGGAGGTCAATGGCCTCCTCACTGAGGGCAGCGGGGGTGACTGGGGCAGGGCCTGAGGTGCTTGGGGCGAGGGTGATGCCCAACCTCCCGGTGAGCGGGCACAGGGCAAAGGCTGCGGGGCTGCTGGGAAGGCAGTGCTGGAAGGGGGTTGGCAGCTGTACCTGTAGATGGGGGGCACAGATGTTGCCGCCACCACAAGGGAGCTCCCATCAGAGGACGAGTCTGTGTCGCTGGCCTCAGCTCCTGTCCCCGCTGTGGAGCTCCCCTCGCCCTCCGTCCCACTGGTGAAGTCCGATTCTGTAGTGTGGCCCTCCATGGCCATGTGGGATGCAGCCCCCTCGTGCTCCGGTTCCACTGCTCCTCCGCCTGATGATGCTAATGCACACAAGAACAGGGAGACCACAAAAAGGGGGGGGACGACAGAAGAAAGACATGTTGAGTGCATGCATTACCGCTACCGTTGGCGGACATGACAGACACACAAGCCCCCTGCACTACGCCGCGCTCTTGGGCTCCACTGTTCAATTCCTGTGGAATGACCTACTAGGCTATGGGTGACATCTGCACACATGGATGACACAGGGGCATGACTAGGTGTACTTGGCACTCTACAGAGGTGCGGTGGGGTGCCACATGGCCTGCCTTACGGAGGGACCTTGCCTAAGGAACTCGCCCTGGCCTAGGGAAACCCATAGCCCACCTCCCCCACCCAGACCCCTCAACTGCACGCTAAATCAGCAGAATGAGAGTGTACTCACCCCCTTGTGGCTGCTGTGATGCACTCAAGCACCCATCCAACTCCAGGTACGCCACCGACAGGATCCTGATCATCAGGGGGGTCATGGTGCGACGGGCACCCCTCCCACGTTGGGAGGCCATCCCCAGCTAAGCCTCTGCCGTCTTCATGCTCCAGCGGCGAATGTCCTCCCATCTTTTCCGGCATTGAGTGCTCCGTCTGTGGTAGACTCCCATGGTCCGGACGTCCTTGGCGATGGCACGCCAAATATATTTTTTCTGGTGGGCGCTGATCTACATGATTTGTACGGGGGGAGAGAAACTTATTACCAACTGCACCGTCACAGTCATTGGCCCCATCCCTACCCTCAGCATGTGGCACATGCACTCACCGACGTTTCATGCACGCCACACTCTCCCCCCTTCCTTCTTACATCCACCCCTCTCCACACAGGCATAGCCCATCCAGCATGTTCCCAGTGTACTTACCTGTTTGTCTGGAGGACCGTAGAGTAGCGTGTACTGGGGGAGGACCCCATCCACGAGTTTCTCCAACTCCTCCGATGTGAAGGCAGGGGCCCTTTCCCCAGACACTCGAGCCATTGTCTCTTCCAGACCGAGGTCACAGCAGCACTTGCAGTGTAGGTCCTCTCCTGTCGAAGGTCAGGTATCGAGTAATTGAACAGATAGAAAATGGCAGTCACGTCCGCAGCGGTACATCGTCATTAGCTCCTGGGACCATAGGACATAGGGTCCAATGTTAACCAATGCAGCATTGCGCCGCGGTCTTCGACTGCCTACCGCGACGGTGTACAACGCCAGCGCAGTTACCTCACATCCAATTGTCCCACTTTAGAGGTCAGCCAGCCGCCATTTCAGGGGCCCGCATGGCTTCATTTTTAACTGCGTCACACATACCTAGGCCTAGACTCAACACACATACAGGCCACTTTTTAGTTTTTGATTGGTGTTCTGTGTAAGCTGTGGGTACGTACCTCTGAGTTGTTTGACTCTGTGCTCGCAGTTGTCCTTCATAGGCACCGTCCGCTGGGACATGTGAGGAGATGGCGGCATCCTCCAGTGTACCGACCGTTGGTGGACCTGTCGACAATGGAGGAAAGACATGTGATCATCACCTACAGGCTTGTCCGCGCCACAATCCAGGAACTGTGTAGCCAGTTGGAGCCAGACCTGATGTCAGCAATCCGCCATCCCACTGGAATCCCCCATCAAGAGCAGGTGCTGTCAGTGCTCCATTTCCTTGCAAGTGGGTAATTTCAAACAACAGTGGCCATAGCATCAGGGATGTCCCAGCCTATGTTTTCCAACGTGTTGTCCAGAGTGTTGTCTGCCCTGCTGAAACACATGCAGAGCTGCATCGTTTTCCCTCAGGTGGAGGATTTGCCTACAGTGAAAGCTGAAGTCTATGCCCTGGGACATATCCCCAACATCATAGGTGCCATTGATGGGACACATGTGGCTTTGGTACCCCCCCACAGGAGTGAACAGGTGTACAGAAACCGGAAGAGTTATCATTCGATGAATGTACAGATGGTATGTTTGGCAGACCAGTACATCTCCCATGTGAATGCCAAGTTCCCTGGCTCAGTGCATGACGCCTACATCCTGGGGAATAGCAGCATCCCTTATGTGATGGGTCAACTCCAGAGGCACCGTGTGTGGCTATTAGGTGAGCACCTGGAAGCAAGACAGTGGGAATGGTTGTCTGGGTCTGGGGATATCCCTACAGGTTAGTGTGTGTCTAACAGTTGTCCCTCGCCATTTGCAGGTGACTCTGGTTACCCCAACCTGTCATGGCTACTGACCCCAGTGAGGAATCCCAGGACAAGGGCAGAGGAACGCTACAATGAGGCCCATGGGCGAACTAGGAGGGTGATCGAGCGGACCTTCGGCCTCCTGAAGGCCAGGTTCAGGTGCCTCCATATGACAGGTGGATCACTATTCTACATACCAAAGAAGGTGTACCAGATCATCGTGGCCTGCTGTATGCATCACAACCTGGCTTTGCGACAACAGGTGCCTTTTCTGCAGGAGGATGGTCCAGATGGTGGTGTTGTTGCAGCTGTGGAGCCTGTGGACAGTGAAGACGAGGAAGCAGAAGAAGAAGACATGGACAACAGGGACTCAGTGATCCAGCAATATTTCCAGTGAAACACAGGTAAGAATACAAACCTGCCTACTACATGTACTTAAACACTACTACTTCTCTACTGTGTGTTGTTTTCACCCAGTGTATGGTCACTGAGTTGTCACTTTCCCTTACGATTTCACAGATGTGGGTCCCAATGTGTGACATCTGCTTTGATTCCTCATGGTCTACAGCTGTGTGACATAGGTATGTTGACATTACAAATGAAAGAGCTTTTTGCCACAGTAATTGCTAATACACTATTCCGAAATCACAGACTGACTCCAGATTGTTTTGTGCTTTAAGGGTGTTTATTTAAGTGCTCAATATTGGAGGGGGTAGCAAAATGGTGAGGGGTGATGGTGGAGGAATGTCTATGGCAGAGTCCAGTCTATTAGTCTCATAGGTGCATTGCCCTAATGGGTATATGAAGTGGAGCTGGGGCAGTTTAAGGATGGACAAGGTGACAAAGTGGGACAGCAGGATGACATCCAGGGTGGTCTAATTTCTTGGCAGGGGTCTTGGCATCATTCTCTGTCTTTGTCCTGGATGTCAGGGACCGTTTGCGAGGTGGTTCTCCCTCTGCAGGGGGTGGGGTGCTGGTGTGGTGATCCTGTGGCGGTGCCTCCTGTCCACTAGCGCCGGCAGAGATGGTGGGCAGTTCATCGTCCATGCTAGTGTCAGGGGCCCCTTGTACTGCCACAGTGTCCCTCCTGGTGTTGAGTACTTCCTTCAGCATCCCTACGATGGTGCCCAGGGTGGAATTGATAGCTCTGAGTTCCTCCCTGAAGCCCGAATACTGTTCCTCCTGCAGGCGCTGGGTCTCCTGAAACTTGGCCAGTACCGTCGCCATCGTCTCGTGGGTGTGGTGGTAGGCTCCCATGATGTTGGAGAGGGCCATGTGGAGAGTGGGTTCCCTGGGCCTGTCCGCCCCCTGTCGCACAGCATCCCTCCCAGTTCCCCTGTGTTCCTGGGCCTCCGTCCCCTGGACCGTGTGCCCACTACCTCTGCCCCCAGGTCCCTGTTGTTGTTGGGGTGGTGGGTTAGCCTGGGTTCCCTGTAGTGGTGGACACACTGCTGATTGACGTGTCCTGGGGACGGAGGTATGGGCCCGCTGGGTGGGTGCTGTGCTGGTGTTTCTAGAGGGGGCAAGGTCTGTGTTGGCCTGTGACTGGGTGAGGGGAACCAACTGTCCAGAGGTCCCCGATGGGGCGGGCTGGTCATCTAGATCCAGTTGGACAGAGGTGCTGTCATCACTGTGGGCCTCTTCTGTTGGTGGTGTGGACATGTGTGGACCCTCCTGTCCGGTAACGTTGGGTAGGGGTCCTGCAGGGGTATAAAAGGATGTTTATTACATCTGTGTGTGCCATGGTGTGCAATAGGTGGGTGACCGTGTACCCCAGTGCTTGCATTCCTGTGTGGGACCTTGTGTGATGATGGTTTAGGGGGGTGTATGGGTATGTGCAGTGGGCATGCTTTAGTGATGGGTGTCCATGCTTTGTTGTTGCATGCAGGGCTTGGTGTTAGGATGTGTGGTTTGTGATGTTGGGACATTTGTGAGGAGTTAGCGTGATGGGGGTGAGGGTGAGGGTGGGGGTATGTGCTGGCATGCAGGTAGGGTGGGGGATGTAATAGTTAAGATTTGACTTACCAGAGTCCATTCCTCCACCTACTCCTGCGAGGCCGTCAGGATGCAGAATCGCCAAGACCTGCTCCTCCCATGTTGTTAGTTGTGGGGGAGGAGGTGGGG
The DNA here is from genome assembly GCF_031143425.1 of Pleurodeles waltl. Classification (NCBI taxonomy): domain Eukaryota; kingdom Metazoa; phylum Chordata; class Amphibia; order Caudata; family Salamandridae; genus Pleurodeles; species Pleurodeles waltl. The sequence goes on along the minus strand of NC_090448.1, from coordinate 807,433,278 downwards.
GTCCGCCGCCTGTCCGCTGAACCGCACGGTGGTGTCTTGAGACCACGGAACGCACCTTCCCCCGTAGGTCGTTCCACCTCTTCCTGATGTCCTCCCGATTTCTTGGGTGCTGTCCCACTGCGTTTACCCTGTCCACTATTCTTCGCCATAGCTCCATCTTCCTAGCTATGGGGGTGTGCTGCACCTGTGCTCCGGACGATTTCCTCCACCATGACCCTGAGCTCCTCCTCCAAGAACCTGGGGTGTCTTTGCCGTGCCATGGGGTGGTGTAGGTGATGTGTGGGGTGATAAGTGTCCTGATATGTAGTGGTGTGTAGTGTGAGGTGCGTAGAAGTTATGTGGGTGAAGGTGTTTTGTGCCTGTGGATGCTAGTGTTGTTGATGGTGGTGTCTCTCTCTGGCCTTCTCTCAGTAATTGTGGTTGTAGGGGGTTTGTGGGTGATGTGTGTGTGTGTTTTATATTGTATTGGGTGTGTGGGAGTGGTGTGTGTATGTGTATCAGGTGTGTGTATTTCGAATTGTCCACTGTGGCTGTGTTTTGTATATGTGTGTGTATTTTGAGCGCGGCGGTGTGTACCGCCAATGGAATACTGCGGTTGAAAGACCGCCGAGTGGATTTGTGGGTCGTGATAGTGTGGGCAGATTTCTGTTGGCGTGACGGTGAAGGATTTGTTTTCGCCAGTTTATCACTGACCTTGGGTGTGGCAGACTTGTGTGGGTATCTGAATTTTGGCGGATTCTGTGCTGTGGGTCATAATAGCTGTGGCGGATTTCCGCTGCCGCGGCGGTGTGTTGGCGGCCTTCTGCATGAAGGTAAGCAGCTTTTACCGCCAATGTTATAATGACTGCCTATATTCTTTCAGGTATAATGCAGCATTTTTACTTTATTCACATCCACTAACTCATGCCAAATGTTTTAACTTTTGGTGGGAACTCCATTTACTGGAATAATGAGTGGTTCTTTTACATCTTTCTCAACACACTTAGGGGCATATTTATACTCCAATTGTGCCAAATTTGCATCATTTTTTTTACGCAAGTTTGGTGCAAAACTAACTCCATATTTATATTTTGACGTTAGACCCGTCTAACGTCAAAATATTGGAGTTTGCACCATTTTTAGATGTGTGAACCTACCTTGCGTCAATGAGGTGCATAGTAGGCGTTCCTATTTAAAGAATGGTGCTAACCCCATTGCCCCATATTTATCCCACCTGACGCACGGGTTGGAGGAGGGGCTAAGTAATGGTGCAAAGCTTGCTTTGCACCATTATTTAACGCATGGGTCAGACCAGGTGTTAGGGGACCTGTGGACCCATTTCCATGGTTGTACCCATGGAATGGGTCCACAGGTGCCCTCCTCAAGCCCCAGGAACACTCCCACCCACACCAGAGGGACACCAGAGGATGGGGACCCCATCCCAGGTAAGTAGGGTAAGTATAGGTAAGTATATTTTTTAAAAAATTAAAGTGCCATTGGGGGCCCAACTTGGGGCCCCCTGAATGGCGCAGGGTGCAATGACCAGGTCCAGGGGACACCGGTCCCCTGTGCTGGCCATTGGGGTGGTGGGCATGACTCTTGTCCTTTCAAATCAGGAGTCATGTGATATGGATGGTTTTGCATCAGAAAATGACGCTAAGGTGGTTAGAGGCATTTTGTTGCCTCTAACCAGCGGAACGTCATTTTGTGGTGCAAAACCCCCTTCTCCCATACCGCCAACCCCACCCGGCTAACATCATTTGTTTTTACGCTAGCCCACCCTTTGTGCCGGCTTGCAGCACTGCATAAATTTGTCTCCCGGCTGGCGCTCTGGAATGACGCATGCCAGCGCTATACTTTTTGACGCAAAACTGCGTTTGTGCAGTTTTGTATCAAAAAATATAAATTTGGGCCTAAGTATCAACATTTAAAAAAATCTAAAGGTAAATAGACAACTCTTTCCTTAAGTCCCTTCTGTAGTTCTGTTGGTGGTAGTTTCCCTGTCTTTGGCTCCATTCAAACTATTGCTTGAAGCAGGTGGATAGTTTGTATTATAATTGATTCATAAACATTCTTGTGGTACTTTTACCAATTCTGATCTACTATGAATTGCTCTAGCTGCCATTTTATTATCCTCTAATTTATCATAGTAATACTTGCATAGTATTTGTTTTGTGGCTAAATCATAGTGTTCTTCTACAAATAGATATGCACCAAATTACTGTCACTCATTTCTGTTATCTTGCTCAGTTTTACAAACATTACAACTACATTACGAGTTTGGATTTTGTAGAGTGTGGCAACAACAAACACAAACATACTCAAGTTTCTTGGAAGATAGTGTATTGAAATTGCCTATCTCTTTTCCAAATGTTTCAGTACTAATCTCTGTGTCCTGTTGCTCTACACCTAGAGTCACTATCTCCTACTTTTCCCTGTTTTCTTCTTCAGGACCAATGAAATGGAACTGAGGGGCATATTTATACTCTGTCTTCGCCGAATGTGCGTCAAACATTTTGACGCACAATCGGCGCAAACCATGCACCATATTTAAACTTTGACATCAGAGCCTGTGAACGCCAAAATTCCCCTGTGTGCATCATTTTCTGGATGCGGGAAACCGCCTTGCGTTAATGACATGCAAGGTAGGCGTTCCCCTCCAAAAATTGACTTAAACACCTTATTTATTATGCTACAGCGCCAAAATGACACACGGCCGGGAGGCGGAGGCGGAAAATGATGCACAGCCCGATTTGCGTAAAAAAATAGCGCTTGGGTCAGGGCAGGCGTTAAAATGGGGCAAACACACCTGTACTTAATGAAAACACACAGAAGCAACAGCAGAGCTCCAAGAGGAAGACATGGAGGTACTTTTCATCCAGCATGCACGCAGACGCAGAGCACAGGACCAACAACAGCAGCTTCCACAACACCAGCAGGGACCCCAAAGGCAACGCAGAAGGCAGGAGAGGATATTCCGCACCAGGACAACCCTTCAGGGACTCCACCAACAAGACATCATTCAGAGGTACAGGCTCAACTGGCAAGCCATTCAGCAGCTGCTGCACAACATTGAGCCACAGTTGGCACCCAGCTTGCTGGGATCTCACAGTCATCATTCTTCGCCTTCCTACCCAAGGTACTGGATGCCATCATCTCCCTCACACCCCACCACATCAGCTTCCCCAACAAACAGCACAAGTAGCAGGAGACCAAACAGGGCTTCTACCAAATTAATGGTTTCCCACACATCCTTGGTGCCATTGACTGCACACATGTACGAATTGTGCCACCTGCTGCAACCGAACATCTATACCGCAACAGGAAGCACACACACTCCATCAATGTGTAGGCCATTGTCGATCACCGGGGTTTGATCACCAACATCGTGGCAAAGTATCCTGGGAGTGTACAAGATTTATTCATCTTCTGTCACTGTACCATCAACCAACACTTCCAGGATGGGCAATATGGAAATGGCCTACTTGTTGGTAAGTACAGAAACCCAGTTATATACACACAGCACAGCAATCCTCTAGGACACACAACACATACACCACGACATCAACACGTGGACAGGAAGACAATGAGGTAGTGACACCGCTAGGCATGTTTGATATCCTCACCCAATGGGATACACACCTAGGGACAAATGACAGTTCCAAATAACAACAGATGCAACCCCAGAGCCACAAGGGGACAATTTAAAACAACACAATGACAAAGACATGGCCCCAACAGTACAATTTGGAAGATTAATCTTTCAATATCACATCAATAACACTCAATCAAACACCCTTCCAACCAATACGTACTGTGTAAGGTGTGTGTAATGTTTTTTGCTCCTGGTCAAACACCATGACTCACATAGCATGATGATGACTCCAATGAAGGTCCCATGCAATCATTGAGGCTGTACCAATATCTCACACCACTCCTGGTCTCACATTGCCCACTACCAATAAGCAAGTGGACTGTGCGCAGAACACATCTTGATGGGACAATATTGAAAGTGCACATTCCTACACATACGCATTGCGACAAATTAACACACACACAACAGATGTATAGGCATACTGACCTTTTGAAACTCTAAATGACAACCTCACAACCAAGTTAGTCATCTGAACTAGAACATGTACAGTAGTATAGGTACACGTTACAACCTGAGTCGACTTGGCAAGGGCAGAGAAATAGGTCTGCAGTGAACTTGTCACACGTGAAATTAGTGCATAGTCAATTGTTAACACGTCAGTGCTCACAACGTACGGAGATGTGTTGCACATTGTAACCTTGCCAAATCTAAGGGTCTCACTGATGGTTAAATGTTTCTATTGCATACGTGAAATTGTATGGGATGTCCAGGGTATATAGATGCAACCGTGTTACCACCACTGTGGAATTGATTCTGTGGATGGAAGTATCATGTCACCCTCAGATAAGACGCAGGGACACCTATTTCACAAGACACAATGCAAGGGAGTACACACTGTACTGCAACTCTACAAAAATACTGCTGACATCCGGTCAACAGCCAAACACCTGTTCAGATAAGGAAACAACCCAATGCTGATGGTACATCCTAGAAGCCTAGAATTACACACAATAACACAAACACTGATGAGTCACAGACAACACAAGAGTACAACCGCCATGCAAATTGATATTTATGGTGCAAGGTACATCAACATGTTCTCACTCATTTTCTCTTTCAGCTGATCAGGGGTATGGGATCCAGCCATGGATCATGACCCCATTTGCAAACCCAAGCACAGCATCAGAGCGTGCCTATAATGAGGCACATAGGAGGACACGCACCATAGTCGAGAGGACCTCTGGCATCCTGAAGTCAAGATTCAGGTGCCTCGACATCACCAGAGGCAGCCTCCTATACTCACCTAAAATGGTGTGCAAAATCATTTTGACATGTGCAATCCTGACCAACATATGTGTAAGAAGGAACATTCTCCTATATGAACCCGACTCACAAATGCCTGAAGAGGAGGAAGGGGAGGATGCTGTCCATCAACATGAGGGGGACCATCCAAACACAGTTGCAGGATTGCGTCGGAGACAACATATTGTCCAAAATGTCTTTTAACTCTACTCATCCATCACCACTGTCTTACCATATGTCAATCAACACCTATACCATACACTATATCATGGTCTGGATAATCATTTTTGCATAACAGTATCTCTAACTATCAGAATCAGAGTGTAGCCTCATGGAGCCTTGCTGAAATACAGATTAGGACACAGAAAATTCCAAATCTATTTTGATGCGTATAAATGTACAGCCACATTCACACACACTGTAAATGACATATATCCTGTACATTTCACATTTGAAGGGCAATAACAGAGGACCACACCTATTTAACACATACATGTTGGCAACATGGTTCATTGCAGCATATGGCACACAACTAAGACACCATCAGTCATACATGAGGCAGTGGATGTGCTATTGCATTGGTAACAGGAATGTATGACCAGACCCTTGACAGCAGTAAGTCTTACATCACCTATCTTTGCAAGGACTATGTGTGACAAGATTCCCAAAAAAGCAACAAATTGATAGCACAAGTGCCCCAGGTATGACTAGCATTGCTCACATGACATCCCCTGCACATGCCAGCCCATGTCCTAAGTCCAGCCACACTCATGTTCCCTGTCTCAGCCCACCCTTCTTCAGAGGTCCCTGGAATGGAAATATGTGTCCCCAGATAATCCCTCCTCTGCACACACCCAGACTCACAATGTTAATCCAGTGTGCTTCCCTCTTTAGTATAGTATGCCATAGTCATTGTACTTCTGTCTGCATGGATGTCAGGTTAAATAATGCACTGCCTTATAGTCTGTAGGACCTGTAATCACCTGTACATTGCTTCCCATGTGAAAGGTACTGTTGGCCCTTTGAACTTGAATCTCACCTACAGGACTTGTGAGAGACTGATGCTGCACACACCTGTGAGCACCTCCATGGAGACCAGCCATTTGAACATGCACTGCCCTTGCAGCTGCCTGGAACAGTATAGAAGCTGCCATTTTATCTATAACACTGTTATGCATTGCCGTCAAAATCAGCTGTGTAACATAGCCCTTGGGTTAATGTGTTACGTTCCAACACACAGGAGAAACACAGTTTTCCGTTTCCACAGTTTTGTTCCACTTTTGACCAGTCTCAGTCTGACCACTGTGTATTTACCTTGTTAAATGTTTGGATCCTGATTGACCCTGCATCCTGTTAGCCTGAATGGCTCCTGTCTTTGCGTTACCCTAAAGGTTCCTTGTGCCTACATTTGTGTCATAATTGCTTTCCCAACCCTCACATTCCTCCTGGGGTATTGTGTCAGGTGGTTCTACAATGCATACTCAAATACATTGTATAGCATAATCAGTTTATTTATCGTACTATGGGGGGAACCTGTCTCCAAATAGCCAAATCATGGCCTATCCCTTGTCTGGGTTTCATGTATGCATGAGTGACAGATAGTGACAGTGTGCCATGGCTGTATGCATGGATTGGGTATGGTGCCTCCAGCACAACAAACAGTGTCAGATAATGTGCATGAAATGTCTACACATGTTAGGACCCTGACAGTTCACACGCTGATTCACATTGCTCCCAACATATTGATGGGGCTTGTGTGAGGAATAGCTGTGAGATTAATCAGCACACAGGCACTGATGTTCCCAGATGCAGTGGGAATTTTAGAGGCCAACCTGAGTACAAATGTTGTGAGGACACCTGCCGGTATAAGAATCCTGAGACATTAACTTTGTCAGCACACCAAGGTTGCCCAGTTGACAGTCTCATAACACATCTGCAGTGACAGGGCTGGACCATCCCCATGTGTGTTCTCAATTCCTCAATGGCTTTCCTTCCATTGATCTGCGAAGGATACTTTGTAGATACAGGAAATGGCTCCAGAGACTCATGACTAGACCTGCCTGTAACTGTGACAAAATTGACCCCAATAATTATAGAGGCTAAACATTGGCCCACACACATGAACCAGACACCTCTGTGCATTTTACCACTGGAAGTATGTGAACATGTGCTGCTTGGTCTGCTGGTCCTCCACTGCCACAGGAGAGACATGGCTCAGTTATATGACTCCAACTGTGGCGTAACATAACAATTGTGTATTATATTTGGGACTCAGTGTCACAAACACGGTACCCCCATAGTATTATCTCATGGCTGACTCATGGTGGGTAAACAAACAAGTGCCTAGGAAGTAGTATCCAACATTCCTGGACATGTGATGGCTAAGTTTTGGAACGTTGCCATGAACAACCTTCTGCTATCTATCCTGAGCATGGTTTGTCATTGGTGGTGTTTATGTTCCAAAAAACCTAGGAAGTGCACACAGCAGATGTTGCTATGTGTATGACCAACACATGTCCTCTCTCATTTCCACATTGACTTGCATCTGAGGGTTGGACACATTGACTCCACATGCATACAAGCAGATTTGCAAAAATGCATCTTGTGATGGTCACACAGTGGGACAACAACAATAGTAGTAGCCAAATCACACACATTGACTCATAGGCATTGAATTACTGTATTAAGTTGGGTCACCTTGCTATCCTCTCTTGACACAAAACATGCCCAAACTGCGTAATACATAATTGTATCCCACATGTTTGGCCATCTATTGTATCAGTGAAGAGTACAAATCCGGTACAACAAGTAGAGGATGATGGGCCGCAGTAGTATGATCTGTCACATGTGCCCATACACCGTGATGCCCTATGTGGGTGCAATCAGCCTATCTCTGTATTGTCACAACTGTCATGTACCATTACAAATGAGAAATGACCCAAAGCCAGTTAAAGACAGAAATTTATACGCATACGTGTCAAAAAAAGATGCACATGCGTCAAAAAATGATGCATATGCATCGAAATATGACGCACATTGCCATGAAACATCCATTGGCCCTGAGCGGTAATTCCCACACTGTACCCCCGGAAATTGGTTAAGTATGAAACATATTTCACAATATGGATGCAGGGTTATTTCGAATCATGTGCGTTAAAAATAATGACGCACAGACTGTAAGCGTCATAATACTTTGATGAATAACAAAAAAAACGCACCACATTTGAGGCAGGAAGTGATGTAATAGGATATCCTGTTTACAGAATTGGTACAGTGGGTGTACTTTCACTTTCACTTTGCAGTCTGTGATATTTCCTGACTGCCGGCAATGTTTTTTAACATGTGGAATGCTAGTTAAACATACAGGGCCATATTTCTACTTTGTTAGCACCGCAGTTGCGACCTGTTTTGAAGCAAGAGCGGCACAAACTTACAAAATACAATTGTATTTTGTAAGTTTGCGCTGCCTTTGTGTCAAAAAGCAGCACAAATGCGGTGCAAATTTTATATAAATATGGGCCACAGTTGCCTGTTAGGTATACAATATTTCCTGAACATTACTGTCATTTGTTGACGCAACTGCTAGACTAACTTTCAAAACACAACAGGAGCCTATTAATTAGTGCTGCCTTCACATCAATTGATGATGTCAATGATGCCTCAATTGTTTTCGGATACATGTCTGAACTGGATTCTGACACATACGTAACAAGTTATAGCTTACCTCAGGTAACATCTTAGACTGATATTTTGAGTTTGTAGTGCCACATTTAAATTAGGGATGGATGGCAAAAGGTATGCACACGAGTTCATATCTCTATGGTTGGTGCAACTTACCATAGCTGTGGCACATCAAATGAAGAAAATGATACAAATTAAGGGCTTACAACTGTCCCTGGCCCTCTGTACATTGTACCAGTGTGTCTTAAATTGGTCTTAGTCACAATGTCTGGGTGACTGGTATTGCAGTCCTAATGGAAAGTGGCTTTGCATGTCTCTCATGGATACACATGATGAGAGGTATACACTCCATGAATTTGTCTGCTAACTAATGAAGGAGCATGTTTGCCACCACATGATAATTAGGGCCACTGCATGTGTGCAGATATGTGTGTCTGCAGTATCATCATGTTTGAGAGGCTTGACTTTCTGAGTTAATATTACACATAGTATTTGTATTTGGAAGTGTTGTACAGTGCACAGACATTGAGCACATTTCCCCTTTCCATGCCTTACAGGTGGACCTGCACCCTACACTATCGGAGAGGTGGCTCGATTTGCGGACCCAGACATCTCCAGTAAGTGTTGATATTTCTGTTCTGTGTTGTGATTGCTGATGATGTGTGATTGACTCCTGTGTGTTGGACACATAGCAAGGTGTGATGTGCTGGTCAATGATCGGATATGTTCCTTGAGTGGAGTATCATTATTTCCCCATCTTTGAGTTGGCCAATCCTTATCGTAGTGTCATAATTTGGGATTGTAGGTCAGTCCTGTAGGCACGGCAATGTGAATAGGGATGAGTTTTGTGGATAAAACTTGAAATCAGAAAATATAGCAGTGGACCATATTAGTAATTTAGTCAACCAGTCAGACCCTGATTATCCCAGAATAGGGATGCCAAAGTCTCACCCACAGACTTCAGCTTCCCTATTCATTAATGAACATGTTTGACTGTATGTTTAACTTCCTAGCAGCATGTAGCTCCACATGTTGTGCTACAAGTATGAGGCACTTGAGTACAATGGCTTAGGTGTGCATGCAGCTCATGGCCAGAGGTGTGCTTGCATCTATCTGTTTGTTGTAAGTAATGGGTTACTGGTAGGAAATGATGTTGACAATGGTCTGCATTTCCAAAGATACGTTTTGATGGGATTGTCCAAGGTTTGGGTGTATCCTAGTTGTACTTTCTTCTTACCTGTGGTGTGCTGGCCAAACCCATGTACAGCTTACCAAAGCTTCCTGGGTGTCCTTGCTGTTAGAAATTATTAGTTGCTTGTCCACCCTTCCAACCCTCTCAGGCACAGGCGTAGGGCTGTGAATAGTATACCTAGGACTGATGATCCAAGTTTAGTACACAGACATGTAAATCTGTAAATCACTAGTCCAAACCTAGGATACCCACTCATGATTAGCACCTGCATTCTATACTGGCAATTCCATCTACAACTTGCAGATCTTGTGACCCTAGATTGTCATCAAGAACATAGTAATTTGTTGGCCTGCCAGTGGTGGAGGATTTGCAGCATGATTTTTACCTGAGAAGTGGCTGAACAATGATGCCAAAGTCATTCCAGTTGTTACCCATCTTTTACGGTTTTGATGTGCTGTTTGTTGATTGGACATGTGTAGGCTGGCTTGGCATGCACTGCCTCAGGGACAATCAGTGATCTGTATGATGATATGGGCTGTTTCAGGTACATTAGATGTATTGTCTGATTTACTTCTTTAGCCATTTCACACAATGAAGTACCTAATGTTTTGTTTTCTATTTGTCTTAACAGCTGCCAATATGACTCCCATCCAGATACGAGAGTTTCAGCGCAGGGCAATGCTTTACCGCCTCATTCTGGATGTGGAGCCTGGGTTCCGCAACATGGCAAGACGTTATCGCCATGAAAGAGCCTTCGGAGTGTGGAGGGCATTTGCCCAAGGGGGCCCTCCATGTCCACCACAGCCACCCCCGCCAACACCACCACTACCACCCAGGTGGCACCAACATTAGCAGGGACCTTTGCTGGACCATCAACATCCACAGCTCCAGGACCTGTCACAGCACCACCTGCACCTCAGCCTACAGACATGGCACCGACAAGGGCCCATACTTCCTTCACTGGCACCCAAACTACCCCTGCTGCAGTCCTAGACCCTGCAGCTTTTAACCAGATGCAACGGAACTTGGACCGTGTGTTGGGTAAAATGACCAGACTGCAGCAGGAGGTGGCGCAAGTGAATCAGAGGGTGAGTGCCATCAAAAAGACCCTGCGGAGGGCCAACTTGTAGGCTTATACTCAGCCATGATTTCCTCCCCTCCCTCCTCTTTCCTGGTTATTTTAATTAGTGGGCTTAGGGGGCTTAGTTTTAGGTTAGTATAGGCTGTTAGTTTAGTTAGTAGTAGTGGGTGGGGGTATCATACTTTTTCCAACTTTTTTTTATTATGTGTGTGGGTGGGTGGGGGACGATGTTGGAGTTTTGGTGTTTAAAAAAAAAATATATATATATTTGTTTAGTATAAGATAGTATGTGTTTAGGTTAGTATATGTTGTCCTCCATGTGTCCCGTCTTATAAGGGAGGTGGGGAGTTGATGTTTAGATTGTTTCGTAAATGTGATAAGTCATTTTTGCTTAGGTTAGTTAGGGACAGTTGTGGGTAATGTGTAGTTAGAGTAGTTTAGGTTAGGTAATGTGTTTCCCCTGGTTTTAGCTTCTGTTTTTACTGTTTAATAAATATCTAGGTAACCCTTTACAGTATGTGTCAAATGCTTGTAGATCAGGGCCTTGCCATGAGTGAACAGTGTCTCTTTTGTATTAGCTTTTGTGTCCCATGCTGCAACCATATCCCAACTGAGCTGTTACACTGGCAGCTACACCAAAGCTACTTAGCTAAGATTCGTTCATCCATTGCACCCACCACTCACGGTTACTATGGATCCCAAAGTGTGTTTATTTTGTGATGTATGTTTTCTATGTCACATACTTTGCTAACAGATTTGGTATTGGGGACACTGTGTTAAGTCTGCCTGCAGCCTGATGTCCAAGCGAATCCTTATAAGGTGAGTGGTAGTACGCTCTCATGTAGTATGGTATACATAACTCACACCTATCATTTGTTACAATATTCAGCCCGGTGGCTTTTTTCTATGGAAACTCATACACATCCATTCATGCTGTATGTTGTGTGTTAGCTAACAATTGGGGAAAATGTCACATACGTAAGTTTTGAATTTCAGTAAAAATTGAAGGCACTATTTTCTGGTTTAGACATCCCTTGAGGAAGCGTTATTCTGTCCAACACAGCATTATGGTGTATAGTTGATATTTTCCTAGGAAATAACCCTCAGGAAAGGCAGATGATGGTACAATCCAGACCACTGGGCATAGTTATCAGCCAAGATTTGTTTATGTCAGGTGTAATGACAATCAATAATCATTGACCTGAGGGAAACATCACTGATGGCCATCACGGTTGATGTGTCACATTACACAGAGACAAAGTTGCTGGGTAAGTGCTATTTATTTTAAAGTGCTGTAGTGCTATACGTACATTGTCCATGATTGTGAGTCCATTAGTGTGACATCTTCCATTGTGATCCTACACAAGTGCAAAAGGACATGTCATTGGACATGCTGGGGTGAAGTGTCAGACAGTGTAGAGGGACAGGATTGCCAATGAGGTAGTGAGAGACAATCACAGGGCAGGGTGACAAGATAAACAGTGGGTTGAAGAACAGTGCTTGAGTACAGTTGTTGCAAGACTGGCATGTTACAAAGCACAGGACCTTGGTAATAGGTGGCCATGTGGCAGGGACTAGTGCTACTGCATACTCTTACGGGTGAAGGTGATCTGTTCCACGTCTTCATCTTCTGATGTGTGTGTTGTCTCCTCTGCCCTTGGTGGTGGTGGTTGTGAAGGGGCAACACACACCTCCATGTTTGAAGACGTGGAGTCAGACATCCCAGTAGCTGCCAACTGTGGGGCTCTTAAAGGCAGTACTACAGCAAGGAGTAGCTGCTGGATCTTAAGAATAGCAGCCACATCACGGTGGTAGGCAGCCAGGTCGGCCCTGAGGGGTTCAATATTGCATTTGTGCACGCATTGACAGGATTGTTGTTGTAGGTGTTGGGTCAACTCTATTACAGCTGTGCTGATTTCCTTCAACCTTTTTTCATGTTCCTGCAAGATTGTTGTTCGCCCTTGCATAGCTGCTGCCTGTTCTTCAGTTGACATCATGCACAAACGCACCCCCTCTAGGCTGGCTGATATTGTTTGCATCCCAACCTGCACCTCCTTGGCCAGCTCCCGCTGTACTCCAACTACAGTTCTCTCAAAGCTGGTGCCAGTGTCGTCAGAGTCCTCAGCTGTGTTGGAGCTGGCAAGTCGTACAATTGGGGTGGTGGGTGGTTCCTCTGTGATGGCTGCTAGTTCTGTGCTCCTCCATGTGACTGAAGGCGGGGTCTGGAGGGTTCCAAGGACATCTTGGAGGGTCTGCTGGCTGATGTTTGCCAGCTGGTCATCCATGTCATCAGGGTAGTCCTGGACAGGCATATCCACAGGAGAGCCATCGTCCTCTGCAATGAGATAAGGTACAATTAGTGTGTCTGTGTTGTGGGATTTGTAATGTGACATGCCTGCCTTTCCGATTATTTTCACATTGTGATCTCGGTTCCTGTTCATTGTTCCTGTCTATAATATAAGCATTCTCCCAGGCCTATGCCCCACCTGCATGTCACATGTATTGTGGTCAGTTTGTGGACTTGTCAGCATCACATCCTCTAGGTGTTGGTTCAAGCCAAATTGTGAATTGCCACCTTCTTGTCCTGCTCAAACCTCTGTCTACTTCCATTCTCATGGTGAGGCCTTTCACTGGCTGTGGGTGTTCTGATGGCACTAGCACCACACTTAACAATCTGGAACTGCCCCAGTCTCTGATCCTTCACATCCACCTATATGTTGTTGAGATCTAGCATATACTATGTATAACATTGTTATGGCATGATATGGATGTTAGCATTGGTAATGTGTACTGCTGATGTTGGGGAATGTGTGGTACATTGGATTGCACTGATAATCCTAGCAGTGTTCCATTTCCTCCTCTGACTGTGCAGGTGTATTTCTGTAACCAGTTACATGTGTCCTCCCCCCCTGTTGTCTGAGCAGTATGACATTTGGGATGCTGCATGGTGTCATTGGAGCTATTGTGACCCAGGCACAGGGTGGACCCTGACACATGCAGCATGGGTATGGCATTGGTGCTGTGTACCTCCTAATGTTTATGACAATGGCTGATGTTTGTAGCAATTTTGGACAATCACATTTGACATGATTGGAACATTTTTTTTGATTTCAGGGGATTGATAACGTTGTCATCCTGAACCCTCTAATTTGAGTGTGTTTGATCCATGGGGATGTTACTGCCATTTTCTACTTGACCTGCGAACACAGCAGAGGTGGTAGTGGCAACTGTTGTCAATGTTACATTCCACTTGCAGATATGGCCAGAGGTTGTTAATTGGGCCCTAGTTAATGTGGGGAGAATACTGGCTGACGTGTGACAGGCTGCCAGTTTTACGTTGTACCCTGCCCTCCTGGCCTGGCTTTACCTTTGCAACATCCGTGGCATGGCAGCATACCCCCATGCAAAGGTGGTTGGTGTTGTGCAGTATTGTGCCCCAAGTTTCCTCCGAATGGGCCATGCCCCCGTGCCGTGCCCCTTTACCCATTCCACTCCCTGAATATAATGACTAACATGCATCTTGTAGCAGGAATGTCCACCCCCTGCTTACAGTTATCATTTGTGCATTTTAATTGCCCATGCGACTTATCCTGCATGTGTGTTGTCTCCTGGTAGTCTGCGCTGTCCTGCCCTTGAATCCCTGTGATGATCTCCTCAGAGATGACGGCTGCCACCATCTCCTCCATGTGGTCCAGGGCCTCATGCGGTGCTGGACTCCCACTTCCAGTCTGCAGTGCTGCCTTCCTGTTCCTGGCCATCTTTTCCTTGGTCCTGCGTTTGCAGTCATGCCAGCGTTTCTTGCACTCGATGACTGTTCTCCGTACCTCTGCCACACTGTTTATCTTGTCAACAATTTGTTGCCATATTGCCTCTCTCCTACTGATTGGCAACTTTGAGGTGACAAGCAGTTGGTGCTGGTGTTCCGTCACCTCTTTAACCAAAATGTCCTGCTCCTCTGCACTGAAGCGACACTTTCTTTTCTTCTTCTCCCTGTCCTGGGCCTTGTGTGGGTCCTCTTGGCTGTTCCTGGCCTGTTGTGATCTTCCTGTGGTCTGTGTAAGCATCTGGGATCCATTTTGGCTCTCCTGAGCACATTTTGCAGTGTTTGCGCCGCTTTGTGATGAAATTGGGTCAAAAAACGGCGTGTATCCAGTTTGCAACGTCGTAAACCGGCTCACAGTCATTTTCGCCACGTTAACGTCATTTTCCTTTACGACGTGATGCTTTGGTTTGAGTAAAAAAAATGACTCACACCTGTGGTTTGCGCTGCCGTGCGTCAAAGTATACATTTGACGACCGCACAGCGCAAAGAAGTGGCGTTAGCCGGCAGTAATATTTTTGACACATAAATGCGTCAGCGCAGTTTTGCATCAAAAAGTATAAATATGGCCCGAATGTCTTCACAAACTTTCTTAAATCTCCTAAATATAAAGCAGGAGTTTTTACTAAAAAAGTCCCCTTACTAAATTTTGCATTTTGGAATGATGCACTGCTATCATTCGAAAGTGATGAAATGTACTTGTACAGACTTTCTTTTAAAGAGATGCCGGTGAATGGCCTTGTAAATTAGTGTATTTTCTAACTTTGCATGGATCTAATTATTGAAGCATTTTAATTTTCAGTTTCATAGTTATCCATGAAAATTATCTTAGGAAAGTTTTCAAAATATCAATTGATTCCTGACGGACAGTACAAATACTGCTATACTTCCTCTTGTACACAGGAGTCTATTTACACCTTTCTTTTACTTCTTCAGTAAATCACTTGTTCTACATTCCTAGGAATTAACCTTTTTTTGTATGGCAGTATTGTCTTTTACTTCATGGCAACGACCAAGCACTAATGTATTCTCTTGTAAATAACTCTCTTCATTAAAAAAACTGTTCTGTATTAAATGTGTGCATCCATTGACATTTAACATTTTTGCAAAAATTAGTTTTGTTAGTAAGTCTTTTTCTTAATGCTCTTTTCCTCATGCACATCACTGTTTTATCTAGTGTTTTCATTTTTTTCAATATGAAGATAAAAAGCTTTCTCTTCGCAAAACAAACGTTTTCTCAATTATAGACTCAATATGTTATTTTGCTTTAGAAGAGCACTTCTCATCTTATACTTCTTCATCTTTTCCCACAAATTTTAAACTATTGTGTTTCAAAACATTTTTACTCCTAATTCCTTAAACTGTTTCTGTCTCCTAGTCTATGTTTTCTTATTAGATTTCCTGATTTTAACACCATGCACTTCTTCCTCTTTGTCGGTACATTTCAAGCTTCTCTTTTTAATTCACATCTTTCCCTTGTTTTGCAAATTACATCTTATTTTTTTCAAAAAATCCTTAGTGACTTTTCTCTGCCCATTTTCCACATTACCTTCTTTTTTACTGTCAGTTTTAACAAGGTAGTTCTGTTGTTTCTGTTTTTGTCCTCTTTATGTTCTGTTAGGCATTGTGACTCTTCGTATTTAATTGGAAGTAGATATCTGGAAAACAAATACACAATACATTTAGTGCTACAGAACACAACTTCTAAGGCTTCTAAAGCATTCCCTCAGTTTTGCACCAAAAAGTATAAACTGGGGTATGATGTTTAAATAAATATGGCAATATATATCTGGCTCTCTTTGTAAGTGTATAGGCCTGAAAATGTGCATGAAGGTCACTATAAGCATTTTCTGCTGACTACTGATGAGTACAAAGGTATCTAACAGTGTGTGCAACTGAGTTCAATACTACTAGATATATAAGTGCTCTCTAAGTATCTACTTTAATGTATAAGTGGCTGTCTCAGTATCTGACTAGGTGTGGATGACTATTCTTGTCATTAAGTGAATGAGTTTCTAGACTGCATATATAACTGTGCATAGGGACCTCTAACTTAAGACCTAAATCAGTTAAATTCATAAGGACAAAGTTCACCTTTTAATCACAAGGCACTCTCCTCTATGGACTACCCACAGCCAACCTAAGGGTCGAAATTTTTGTGATGAAAGGGAAGTGCAAGGCTTGTGAAGCAGCTTTTCTAATGGTAAGTCAAGCTGATGGTAAAGCTGTACACTCACGCTCACCAATAGTAGCCCAAACCATATTTAAAGGACCACTTATCTGAATAAGCAACTATGTTATGAGGGTAGTTGACTACATATTGCAGTGAGTGTAACAGTTGCCAACCAGGGCTTAACTTGCAACATATATAGCTGCTGCCTGCATGTGTACATGAATGTATAAGTGGCTCTTTGTGTCTTTATGCCCCTTCTGCCATTTCCAAAGATTGTTCCACCCAGTTTCCCTGCTTCCCAAAACAAAAACTCAATTTTTCATTCTGCAGCTCCAAATCATCCATCTGATTGTCTAATAGCAGATTGTTGTGTGCCTACCCTTACACCTAACTGCTTCTATTATTGGAATCTTATCTATAAGGGGAGATTCCCCTTTGTGACAATGGAGAAAGTCATCAATTTGCAGGAATTTTAAAAAATGGGTCAGCGGTAGATCACATTGACCCTGCAATTCAGTTAACACCTTGAGTGCAGTATTGGTGCCTAGATCGCTGATTCTAATTATTCCTCGCTGCTTCCAGATATCCACTATAGGGCCGTGGAAAATAGAGGAAAGGAGGAGGGAGCTGACATTGGTGTATAGCTATTTATCCTTCCCATAGAACACCACCGCTTCAATTGCCGCCATATCACCTTAGCTGCCTGTAAAACCTTGAATCTTGTTTTCTTATAGTAGCTTGGTTCTATGAGCTTCTGGAGCCACCCTTGAGCCTCCGACCCCAGCATCATCTCATAAATAGAATGAGAGTCAGCATAAGAAGACCCCTGCATTTCTCCAGTAATTAAGACATTTATCTGCTGCAGGGCACACCCATAATAGTATAGCGTGAACAGGGGGACGGACCACCAGCCCCGGGATCTTGGCAGTGTCATATACTTCCAAGCCCTTCTTGACTTAGTATATCCCCACAGAAAGTATTTTGTGATACTTTCCAATTTGGTCAACCAGTTCTTAGTGAACTCAAGGGGGATGGCACAGAATAGATACAATATATTGGGCAGAATATTCATTTGTAAAACATTGCAGCAACCTAGAAGAGACAAGTGTAGATGATTTATCCTATCTAAATTTTGGCCAGCATCAGGCCATATTTTGCTCCACAACTTGACCAACTGCGCCAGTTATTCTTATCCCCAAATATACGGCATCAGATACAACCGCTTGTCTCTATTACCAGTCTGGGGAGAACATATAATCTGAGTCTTGTCCTTATTCAACCTATAACCAGAACATGCTCCAAATACTTTGGACAGTTTTTTGATTTCCTTAACCACTACCTCAGGCTTGGTTGCAACTACTGCCACATCATCTGCATATGCCAGCACCTTAATGCTCTCCTCACAACAAATGACTGGGTTAATATCTGTACACTGTTCTAATTTACTTGAGCAGGGATAATAGCAAATAATAGCAGAGAACAGGTACATCCCTGTCTCATTCCCATTGAGATAAATATTAGATCAGATTCTAAGCCAGCCAAGCGTAGCCGGGCTTTGGGGATTGTGTACAATCACTTAATAGCTGTTAAAAAACCCTCCCCATAATGGAAATAGGTCACACCAGCAAAGAACGCATACAAGTAGAGTTGATTCCCGTCCGCCCCGGGTCACACAGGGGGAGCCAGGGGAAAGAACAATGAGGTCAGTACATAGACAAACAAGGGAAAAATGGGGATGACTCACATAATATCATGGAATGTTAACGGGCTCCTCGATAAGGTTAAAAGGTCAGCTGTGCTTGCTCACGTCCACAGACAAAATCCCAATATACTTCTGATGCAGGAGACACATCACATGGGGAATCGGTGCCCCTTCCTGACCGGAAGAGGATTTGACAGGGTGTTTCACGCAGGGTTCACAAGAGGCTCAAGAGGGGTGGCAATAATGCTGCATCGCTCAATACCAATGGTGGTGAGACAAGAATGGAGAGATCCGCAAGGGAGATATGTGGCGATCTCAGGTACAATAGAGGGCCGAACAATGAACGTCGTGAGCGTATATGCCCCCCCGAATATGGTGCGTAAGACTCTGGGGGATCTGATACGAATATTAGCGGAACTGCCTTCAGGGAATACGATAATAGGGGGTGACTTCAATGCAGTCCCAAACCCAGGGCTGGAGACGAGTGGGGGATCCTCAGCTCACTGACAGGCCCTGACCGCGAGTCTGTCAGGATGTATATCATCAACAGGGCTCTGCGACGCCTGGAGAGCTTGGCACCCAAGGCGCACGCAATTCACACATATCTCTGCAGCTCACAACACACAATCCAGGATAGACCTGGTTTTCATGTCGGCCAACGACTGCAGTCACCTCTCCCACATCGAGATTCTACTGCGGGGGATCTCAGACCACGCGCCGGTCCGCCTCAAGATGGGCCTCGCAAACCCACTGACCCGCCCCATATGGAGGCTAAACGCATGGTACCTACAAGACGACGATTATGTCGATAGCTTGAGGAAGTCGTTACGCGAATACTTTAATCTTAATGGGGGCTTGGTGAGGTCGCCTGAACCCTATGGGTGGCGAGCAAGGCGGTGCTGAGAGGGACAGCTAGGGGCCTAATCTGTGCGCTGGAACGTGACTGTGACTCTTGAATTGCACAGCTGGAGGCCCGTACCATTCATCTTGAGGCAGAGCAAGAAACACACCCGAATGAACGGATAACCAGACAACTCCTGCTGATTCAAGAGGAGATTCGTAGTCTATCACTAGAAGCGGCCAAACACATGTGGCGCGCTTCCACGGCCCGAGTTGATGGTTGGGGTAATAAAACAGGGAAACTACTATATTGGTTTATTTCCCAACAACAAGCTCCCCGAATTGTCCCTGAGATTTGTAATAAACATGGGGAACGGCTGGTTGAACTCCAGGAGGTGGCCGAAACGTTCGCTGAATACTATAAGGTCCTATACCGAGCGACAAATCCAGAGAAGATTAATTCCCCAGATAGGTTCCTGGCAGACACTTCGCTCCCATAACTGCCTTGGGGGGATGTCCGGGCACTGGAGGAACCGTTCACAGAAACGGAAATTGGGGAGGCTATAGCGGCGATGGGAGTGGGAAAAACTCCTGGGCCTGACGGTTTTCCTCCAGAATATTATAAGAGGTTCAGGGATGACCTGGTCCCGCATCTAATGAATCTCTATGCAGAAGTCGACCAGAAAGGCCTTTTCCCAGAGGGGCTAGATGTTGCCACCATTGTTGTATTGCCTAAGACTCAACCCCCCTCCCTCTCCTGTACGGACTACAGGCCCATATCTCTGATTAACAGTGAAGTAAAAATCTATGCTGCGATACTGGCCTCGCGTCTCAAGAGGGTGATGCCCCTGCTGGTGCACCCGGATCAGGGTGGTTTCATGGCCGGACGTAATACACGTCACTGTATACGAAGGCTCCAGGTGGCCCTTGCGGGGCGACACCGACTGCCCCAACACCTAGCCCTCCTGTTCATCGATTTCGAAAAAGCGTTCGACTTGGTTGACTGGGAGTTCCTTTTTGCGGTGCTCCGGCGCGCCGGTTTTGGACCAAGGTTCCGCCGATTGGTCCGGGCCCTGTATACAAAACCTATGGCACGGGTGCAGGTCAATGGAGTCTTGTCCTCGGCCTTTCCGATTCGTCGGGGAACCCGACAGGGGTGCCCACTCTCCTCTCTCCTTTTTGCACTGGCCATTGAGCCACTGGCGGAGATGATAAGGAAAGACCTGATTTACCAAGGTTGGAAGTGGGGCTCTTCGTAGAAGACCGAGTGACCCTATATGCGGACGACGTTCTGTTGTACATGGCGAACCCCGGAGTAACCGGCCCCGAGGTGTCCATCTATTACAGTGTTTTGAGAAGGTTTCGGGGCTCAAAATGAACCCGGCCAAATCTGTACTGGTTCCTCTGGCACGGTCGCGAGAGTGCTTTGACTGGCAAGAGGTGATCCCCGTGCGTCGGCTAAGTTTTAAATATCTGGGGATATGCTCCCAGAGCTAACCTGGTCCCTGAACTTGACTCCACTGGCGTCTCGCATACGGGAAGACCTTAAGCAATGGCAATCATTGCCCCTGAACGTGTTGGGCCATGTTGCTTTATACAAGATGATGGTCCTACCACGCCTTCTATATGTGGTCCAGAACCTGCCGTTCGTGATCCCCCGATCATGGTTTAGAAAGCTGGATGGAATTACCATTTCCTTTATATGGGTAGGGGCAAGGCACCGAGTAGTGCCCCAGAACTGCCGGAGAGGGGTATACGATGGGGGACTGGGCATGGCCGACCCTTACCTGTACCACTTGGAAACACAACTCCTGGTGGCTCACGATTGGTTCAACGGGGGTGGTCGGACCCGGCTTACCAGGTAGAATTAGACGCTTTGGGGTATTCCCGTATCCAGAATGTGCTATACGGTGCACCAATCCCTAGAGAACTGGAGCCTATCACCAAGGCGGTCTTTTTGGCATGGAGAGCGGCCCTAAGGCATACTGGTTGGAACAAATTGATTACTCAGCAAACCCCATTGTGGCATGGTAGTTGGATGAAAGAGACAGCTGAACTAAAGGGATTCAGGAGTTGGGACACACTGGGCATATCCTTAGTGGGAGATGTGTGGAAGGGAGGTATGATGAAGTCTTTTCAGGAAGTTCAACAAGAGTTCCAATTGTCCCCGAATCAATTTTTTAGATATCTCCAACTCCAGCATGCCCTGGCTATGCACCTAAAGGAGTCGACTCCCGTACCGGAATTCAACCCAGTGGAGGCTAAAACACTTATGGGAAGTCTGGGGAAGAAAGGCGTCTCTTAGATCTACAAAATGTTAGTTACCAACGCACCTGGGGACCTTGACCACCTTAGGAAGGGATGGGAGAGCTGAGTGGGCCCACTTGAGGAGGCGGACTGGGCGGAAGCGATGATGGCTCCCCGAACACTGGCAGTGTCGGCAAGGCTGAGGGTGACACAATTTTATTTTCTACATAAAGCATATCTGTCTCCAGATAGACTGCACAGGATTAGTTTCCGCAACTCAGCCCAATGCCCACGATGCGGCGAAAACCAAGCCGACTTCTTTCATATGATATGGTCCTGCCCCGTGGTTCGGGTGTACTGGGAAGGGGTAAACCATGAGCTGAACAAGGTCTTGGGAGTAACGCAGGTATTGACCCCCAAACAGGTACTACTGGGGGTGATGAATGACATGGAGGGGTCTAGAGCGGACAAAACCTTGGTCGGTGCTGCGACGATGGTGGCCAGGAGAGACATTGTGGCCGCTTGGAAGAATGCCAGGGGCCCCTCCCTTCAGAAATGGAGGCGGGGTTGGACTGGTGTGCAGCCCAAGAAAAGGTGGTGTACGAATCAAGGGGATGTCCCCATAAGTATGAGAATATTTGGGGGCAATGGACGGGTTCGCTAGACTAAAAGGGCTTAGTAGACTGTGTGCATTCGCTGTAATTTCAAGTTATGACATCTTAGAGAATCCTGTCTATCCCGAGTACAGAAATGTTAGATTAGAATTGACTGTTCAGCCGGCGACCAATGCACCAGGGCTTGTATGTTACCTATACACTTTGGGGGTGATTCTAACTTCGGCGGGCGGCGGAGGCCGCCCGCCAAAGTTCCCCCACCAAAATACCGCTCCGCGGTCGAAAGACCGCTGAGGGTATTTTGGGATTTGCCCTGGGCTGGCGGGCGGCCGCCAAAAGGCCGCCCCCCAGCCCAGGGCAAATCAACCTTCCCACGAGGACGCCGGCTCAGAATTGAGCCGGCGTAGTGGGAAGGTGCGACGGGTGCAGTGGCACCCGTCGCGTATTTCAGTGTCTGCATAGCAGACACTGAAATACTTTGTGGGGCCCTCTTACGGGGGCCCCTGCAGTGCCCATGCCATTTGCATGGGCACTGCAGGGGCCCCCAGGGGCCCCGCAGCACCCCCTACCGCCATCCTGTTCCTGGCGGGAGACCCGCCAGGAACAGGATGGCAGTAGGGGGTGTCAGAATCCCCATGGCGGCGGAGCGCGCTCCGCCGCCATGGAGGATTCTGCAGGGCAGTGGGAAACCGGCGGGAGACCGCCGGTTTCCCGCATCTGACCGCGGCCGAACCGCCGTGGTCAGACTGCCCTGCGGGGCACCGCCGGTCTGTCGGCGGTGCTCCCGCCGACCCTGGCCCCGGCGGTCTCTGACCGCCGGGGTCAGAATGACCCCCTTTGTCTGTTCCTTTTAAAAGCAATAAAAATGTGTTTATAAAAAAAAAAAACCTCCCCAATCCCCTTCCATCTCAAGACCTCCCATAAAAAGCGCCAAGCCACGTGATCAAATGCTTTCTCGGCGTCCATCAAGACGAGGCCCAAATATGTTGGATTTTTGGAAGGTCAAGCGGGGATATAACTCTTCTAATGTGGTCTACCGTCCTTCTTTCTGGAATAAAATCATGTTGCCTTCTAGATACTAAAGGAGCAATAACCCTTGCCAACCTGCTTGCTAAGATCTTGGTGTATATTTTCCCATCGCAGTTCAGCAGTGAGATAGGTTTAAAAGACCCCTGGTCTTCTGAAGCTCTATCTTTTTTTTTTAAAGACTACTATGGTAGCTAATTCCCAAGAGGGCGGGATCTGCCCTTGCTGGGCCGTTACAAACGTTAATAGCATATCCTTTCTTAGTTCTTGCCAAAATACTTTAAAAAAACTCTAGTGGCAGGGCATCCAGCCCTGAAGCTTTTCCTGAGGCCAAGAATTTCATGGCCTCATAAATTTCTTCCAATGGTATTGGGGCATCTAGTAGATTTTGTTCATCCTGAGTGAGTCTGCCTGTTTGCAGTCCCCTCAGGAACTCCACAGAACCCCTATAACTCCCAGCTAGTTGATGTGCGTCATCAGAGTCTCTATAGACTTTCATAATCTCTTCCGGCTTGTCCCCCTTCCAGCCCTAGAGTCCCCCATCTCTGCTATATCCCTGTCTAAGGCAGTCTGCCTAACTCGCCTAGCTAAAAGTTTATCCGTGGTGTCCCCGTACACATAACATTCAGCCCTACACATCTGGTACTTCTCTACTACTGCCTTGCTAATGTGCTGGTTGGCCTTTGCCTTAAGTATTGTTACCTTGGCTTGAGCAGAGCTGGCCTCTTGCCCCCTCTTTATGCTCTGTAACAGTTTCCTCTCCGCCTGAATGAGCTCTTGAGTTAGACTCAGCCTCCCTCTCTTTCTGGAGATATAAGCCAAAGCTCAAAGTCTCCCCTTTTATCCCAGCCTTTAATGTATCCCAATTATTCCTGGAGCCACAGTATCTCTGTTATCGTCTAAAAACGGAATCAGCCATGGTCGCATATGGTCTACTTAGGCTGGCTCCCATAGTAGTTTTTTATCAAACGTCCAAACACGGCGTGACCTACAGAAACCAGTCAGCGGTATAGTCAGACACAATGGGTTGTGATCCGATAAAATTCTAGGGGTAAGTTCTATCTCTGCTCTAGAAATGAGTGCTAGTGAGGTAAAAAAATAATCAAGGCGTACCAACTTGTTGTGAGGGAAAGAGTAGTATGTATAGGCAGGATCCGGGTATTTGAGTTTGTCCCATGCATCCATCAGGGCATGACCTTGTGTCAAATCACACAGAGCCTTATACACCTTGGGTTTGCATCCATAATATATAGCCGGCTCTGTAAACCGTTTGTTAACTTCAAGATGAATATTAAAATCCTTACAAATTACCAAAAGGAGTGGCCAGGAGGCTAATTCTAAATTTAACGCATCAAGTACTTCAGCTTCATCAAAGTTAGAGCCATAAACAGTGCAAAGGGTAAATCTAGCTGCACCTGCTTTGCATTCTATAATGATCCAATGGCCGCCTTTATCTACCAATGACTGACCTGGACTACATATAGAAACTCTGGCCAAAATTGCCACTCCCCGTGTTGCCCCTGTCTGCTGTGTACAGGCTAAAAGTGTCATTCCTAACCCTCTCAATACCTCCTGTCTCCCCCAGGGAATATTGGTCTCTTGTAGGCAGACCATATCAGCTTGCATTGCTCTTATAGCCACAGCCACTTTCCTTCTCTTTTGGGGGTTATTCAAACCACATATGTTAACAGAGGATATTCTTAAACTATGAGCCATATCCTTTCATCTGGATGTCCCCAAGTCCCTGATTTAGCTACGGTCGATTGTCTCAAAAAGCTTATCATCCAGCTTCTATTGCCATCCCCTTTTACTACAGTCCCAATAAAAACATCCATTCTATATACCGTCATGTAGTTATTCTCCTTGCCCTTCCTTTACCTTGACTTTCCCCCTAAGCCCCAACCCTCCCTAGCTGCCTCCCTTCTCTCCCTACCAACCCCTCCTCCAACCCTTGAGCCCCCTGAGCTCCCCCCCACCCCTTCCACCCTTTAGAAGGCACAGGACCAGCCAGGTCCTTCCCCTGATGAATTTGTGCACCCCTCCCATCTCCCCCGAACTGCAACGCATCTCCCTTAACACCATATTATCAAAACTATATTGCCACCCCTCATGTATTGCCAGACAAAACCTAGCACAGTAACAGCAGCCTTATAACCCCCGTTGTCCCAATCGGTGAAGTGGCAAAGTGAGTCCAGAAACCCCTTAGCCTTTACTTCTGAAAGAAAAAAAGAGTCCTGCCGCTAGTGATCACTTTCAGTTTGGCTTTATCAAGAAGGCCTGAGCACCCTTGTTCTGCAACGGTGAGATTAATTGTCTAAGCCTCCATCTTCTCTCCACTGTGGCATGACAATAATCTGGCCTGACAATAAAATCACATCCTAGAGCAGTACGTTTGCAATCCGGATGAGCTAGGTCATCCACCACCTGTTTTGCCAGGAAGCTATGAAGGCATATCAATATAACCCTGGGTTCCCTCCTTCCATATCTGTTTTTTTCAGTTTAAATGGCAATCTATGGGCTCTCTGAACTTCCTTTTCTCAATCCCATTGCGCTCGATCTGGGAAAGCACCCTTAAAGAGATTCACCACAAATCTCCATGGGTCAGCCCTTTCTACCCCCTCTAGAATGCCCAGGACTCAGAGGTAATTTTGCCTTCCTCTGCTCTCAAGATCTGCCAGTTTCCAATGAGTATCCTCCATCTGGCTTCTCAAAGATTCTTTAATCTCTCCTTGTGAAGTGGTATCATCTTCCAATTTCGATATTCGGGTCTCAGTCTCTCCCGTGCTTATTGCAAAGCCGTTGAAAGGCTCCCTGCATTTTGCCGCAATATAGTTGTGTTGTGCAACTCTCAGCCTTTGTCTTCTCCCTATGCTCTATAATACTCTGGTGTATCATCTCCATTGAAATTTGGGCTGTATCAGTTAAAAAGTCACCCAGAAAGCCAAGGTCTACAAGCCCAGACGCGGAGGAATTATCCGATTGTAAGGTTTTAGATGCTTTAGTTTCGAGTTGACAGGCAGGTGAGACTGAGCAAGAAGTTTGCTTCTTCATCTTTTTTTTAACCGTGGCAACTTTAAAACTTTCAGGTTCTATCCTAGGGGATTGATAACGTTGTCATCCTGAACCCTCTAATTTGAGTGTGTTTGATCCATGGGGATGTTACTGCCATTTTCTACTTGACCTGCGCACACAGCAGAGGTGGTAGTGGCAACTGTTGTCAATGTTACATTCCACTTGCAGATATGGCCAGAGGTTGTTAATTGGGCCCTAGTTAATGTGGGGAGAATACTGGCTGACGTGTGACAGGCTGCCAGTTTTACGTTGTACCCTGCCCTCCTGGCCTGGCTTTACCTTTGCAACATCCTTGGCATGGCAGCATACCCCCATGCAAAGGTGGTTGGTGTTGTGCAGTATTGTGCCCCAAGTTTCCTCTGAATGGGCCATGCCCCCGTGCCGTGCCCCTTTATCCATTCCACTCCCTGAATATAATGACTAACATGCATCTTGTAGCAGGAATGTCCACCCCCTGCTTACAGTTAACATTTGTGCATTTTAATTCCCCATGCGACTTATCCTGCATGTGTGTTGTCTCCTGGTAGTCTGCGCTGTCCTGCCCTTGAATCCCTGTGATGATCTCCTCAGGGATGACGGCTGCCACCATCTCCTCCATGTGGTCCAGGGCCTCATGCGGTGCTGGACTCCCACTTCCAGTCTGCAGTGCTGCCTTCCTGTTCCTGGCCATCTTTTCCTTGGTCCTGCGTTTGCAGTCATGCCAGCGTTTCTTGCACTCGATGACTGTTCTCCGTACCTCTGCCACACTGTTTATCTTGTCAACAATTTGTTGCCATATTGCCTCTCTCCTACTGATTGGCAACTTTGAGGTGACAAGCAGTTGGTGCTGGTGTTCCGTCACCTCTTTAACCAAAATGTCCTGCTCCTCTGCACTGAAGCGACACTTTCTTTTCTTCTTCTCACTGTCCTGGGCCTTGTGTGGGTCCTCTTGGCTGTTCCTGGCCTGTTGTCATCTTCCTGTGGTCTGTGCAAGCATCTGGGATCCATTTTGGCTCTCCTTAGCACATTTTGCAGTGTTTGCGCCGCTTTTTGATGAAATTGGGTCTGTGGATTGCGCTGCCGTGCGTCAAAGTATAAATTTGACGACCGCACAGCGCAAAGAAGTGGCGTTAGCCGGCAGTAATATTTTTGACACATAAATGCGTCAGCGCAGTTTTGCATCAAAAAGTATAAATATGGCCCGAATGTCTTCACAAACTTTCTTAAATCTCCTAAATATAAAGCAGGAGTTTTTACAAAAAAAGTCCCCTTACTAAATTTTGCATTTTGGAATGATGCACTGCTATGAAAGTGATTAAATGTACTTGTACAGACTTTCTTTTAAAGAGATGCCGGTGAATGGCCTTTTAAATTAGTGTATTTTCTAACTTTGCATGGATCTAATTATTGAAGCATTTTAATTTTCAGTTTCATACTTATCCATGAAAATTATCTTAGGAAAGTTTTCAAAATATCAATTGATTCCTGACGGACAGTACAAATACTGCTATACTTCCTCTTGTACACAGGAGTCTATTTACACCTTTCTTTTACTTCTTCAGTAAATCACTTGTTCTACATTCCTAGGAATTAACCTTTTTTTGTATGGCAGTATTGTCTTTTACTTCATGGCAACGACCAAGCACTAATGTATTCTCTTGTAAATAACTCTCTTCATTAAAAAAAACTGTTCTGTATTAAATGTGTGCATCCATTGACATTTAACATTTTTTCAAAAATTAGTTTTGTTAGTAAGTCTTTTTCTTACAAATGTTTTCTCAATTATAGACTCAATATGTTATTTTGCTTTAGAACAGCACTTCTCATCTTATACTTCTTCATCTTTTCCCACAAATTTTAAACTATTCTGTTTCAAAACATTTTTACTCCTAATTCCTTAAACTGTTTCTGTCTCCTAGTCTATGTTTTCTTATTAGATTTCCTGATTTTAACACCATGCACTTCTTCCTCTTTGTCGGTATATTTCAAGCTTCTCTTTTTAATTCACATCTTTCCCTTGTTTTGCAAATTACATCTTATTTTTTTCAAAAAATCCTTAGTGACTTTTCTCTGCCCATTTTCCACATTACCTTCTTTTTTACTGTCAGTTTTAACAAGGTAGTTCTGTTGTTTCTGTTTTTGTCCTCTTTATGTTCTGTTAGGCATTGTGAATCTTCGTATTTAATTGGAAGTAGATATCTGGAAAACAAATACACAATACATTTAGTGCTACAGAACACAACTTCTAAAGCTTCTAAAGCATTCCCTCAGTTTTGCACCAAAAAGTATAAACTGGGGTATGATGTTTAAATAAATATGGCAATATATATCTGGCTCTCTTTGTAAGTGTATAGGCCTGAAAATGTGCATGAAGGTCACTATAAGCATTTTCTGCTGACTACTGATGAGTACAAAGGTATCTAACAGTGTGTGCAACTGAGTTCAATACTACTAGATATATAAGTGCTCTCTAAGTATCTACTTTAATGTATAAGTGGCTGTCTCAGTATCTGACTAGGTGTGGATGACTATTCTTGTCATTAAGTGAATGAGTTTCTAGACTGCAAATATAACTGTGCATGGGGACCTCTAACTTAAGACCTAAATCAGTTAAATTCATAAGGACAAAGTTTACCTTTTAATCACAAAGCACTCTCCTCTATGGACTACCCACAGCCAACCTAAGGGTCAAAATTTTTGTGATGAAAGGGAAGTGCAAGGCTTGTGAAGCAGCTTTTCTAATGGTAAGTCAAGCTAATAGTAAAGCTGTACACTCACGCTCACCAATAGTAGCCCAACCCATATTTAAAGGACCACTTATCTGAATAAGCAACTATGTTATGAGGGTAGTTGACTACATATTGCAGTGAGTGTAACAGTTGCCAACCAGGGCTTAACTTGCAACATATATAGCTGCTGCCTGCATGTGTACATGAATGTATAAGTGGCTCTTTGTGTCTTTATGCCCCTTCTGCCATTTCCAAAGATTGTTCCACCCAGTTTCCCTGCTTCCCAAAACAAAAACTCTATTTTTCATTCTGTAGCTCCAAATCATTCATCTGATTGTCTAATAGCAGATTGTTGTGTGCCCCTATCCTACCCTTACACCTAACTGCTTCTATTATTGGAATCTTATCTATAAGGGGAGATTCCCCTTTGTGACAATGGAGAAAGTCATCAATTTGCAGGAATTTTAAAAAATGGGTCAGCGGTAGATCACATTGACCCTGCAATTCAGTTAACACCTTGAGTGCAGTGTTGGTGCCTAGATCGCTGATCCTAATTATTCCTCGCTTCTTCCAGATATCCACTATAGGGCCGTGGAAAATAGAGGAAAGGAGGAGGGAGCTGACATTGGTGTATAGCTATTTATCCTTCCCATAGAACACCACCGCTTCAATTGCCGCCATATCACCTTAGCTGCCTGTAAAACCTTGAATCTTGTTTTCTTATAGTAGCTTGGTTCTATGAGCTTCTGGAGCCACCCTTGAGCCTCCGACCCCAGCATCATCTCATAAATAGAATGAGAGTCAGCATAAGAAGACCCCTGCATTTCTCCGGTAATTAAGACATTCATCTGCTGCAGGGCACACCCATAATAGTATAGCGTGAACAGGGGGACGGACCACCCGCCCCGGGATCTTGGCAGTGTCATATACTTCCAAGCCCTTCTTGACTTAGTATATCCCCACAGAAAGTATTTTGTGATACTTTCCAATTTGGTTAACCAGTTCTTAGTGAACTCAAGGGGGATGGCACAGAATAGATACAATATATTGGGCAGAATATTCATTTGTAATACATTGCAGCAACCTAGAAGAGACAAGTGTAGATGATTTATCCTATCTAAATTTTGGCCAGCATCAGGCCATATTTTGCTCCACAACTTGACCAACTGCGCCAGTTATTCTTATCCCCAAATATACGGCATCAGATACAACCGCTTGTCTCTATTACCAGTCTGGGGAGAACATATAATCTGAGTCTTGTCCTTATTCAACCTATAACCAGAACATGCTCCAAATACTTTGGACAGTTTTTTGATTTCCTTAACCACTACCTCAGGCTTGGTTGCAACTACTGCCACATCATCTGCATATGCCAGCACCTTAATGCTCTCCTCACAACAAATGACTGGGTTAATATCTGTACACTCTTCTAATTTACTTAAGCAGGGATAATAGCAAATAATAGCAGAGAACAGGGACATCCCTGTCTCATTCCCCTTGAGATAAATATTAGATCAGATTCTAAGCCAGCCAAGCGTAGCCGGGCTTTGGGAATTTTGTACAATCACTCAATAGCTGTTAA
Source organism: Pleurodeles waltl (assembly GCF_031143425.1). Classification (NCBI taxonomy): domain Eukaryota; kingdom Metazoa; phylum Chordata; class Amphibia; order Caudata; family Salamandridae; genus Pleurodeles; species Pleurodeles waltl. The sequence goes on along the minus strand of NC_090448.1, from coordinate 807,402,664 downwards.
AAAACCCTCCCCATAATGGAAATAGGTCACACCAGCAAAGAACGCATACAAGTAGAGTTGATTCCCGTCCGCCCCGGGTCACACAGGGGGAGCCAGGGGAAAGAACAATGAGGTCAGTACATAGACAAACAAGGGAAAAATGGGGATGACTCACATAATATCATGGAATGTTAACGGGCTCCTCGATAAGGTTAAAAGGTCAGCGGTGCTTGCTCACGTCCACAGACATAATCCCAATATACTTCTGATGCAGGAGACACATCTCATGGGGAATCGGTGCCCCTTCCTGACCCGAAGAGGATTTGACAGGGTGTTTCACGCAGGGTTCACAAGAGGCTCAAGAGGGGTGGCAATAATGCTGCATCGCTCAATACCAATGGTGCTGAGACAAGAATGGAGAGATCCGCAAGGGAGATATGTGGCGATCTCAGGTACAATAGAGGGCCGAACAATGAACGTCGTGAGCTTATATGCCCCCCCGAATATGGTGCGTAAGACTCTGGGGGATCTGATACGAATATTAGCGGAACTGCCTCCAGGGAATACGATAATAGGGGGTGACTTCAATGCAGTCCCAAACCCAGGGCTGGAGACGAGTGGGGGATCCTCAGCTCACTGACAGGCCCTGACCGCGAGTCTGTCCGGATGTATATCATCAACGGGGCTCTGCGACGCCTGGAGAGCTTGGCACCCAAGGCGCACGCAATTCACACATATCTCTGCAGCTCACAATACACAATCCAGAATAGACCTGGTTTTCATGTCGGCCAACGACTGCAGTCACCTCTCCCACATCGAGATTCTACTGCGGGGGATCTCAGACCACGCGCCGGTCCGCCTCAAGATGGGCCTCGCAAACCTACTGACCCGCCCCGTATGGAGGCTAAACGCATGGTACCTACAAGACGACGATTATGTCGATAGCTTGAGGAAGTTGTTACGCGAATACTTTAATCTTAATGGGGGCTTGGTGAGGTCGCCCGAACCCTATGGGTGGCGAGCAAGGCGGTGCTGAGAGGGACAGCTAGGGGCCTAATCCGTGCGCTGGAACGTGACCGTGACTCTTGAATTGCACAGCTGGAGGCCCGTACCATTCATCTTGAGGCAGAGCAAGAAACACACCCGAATGAACGGATAACCAGACAACTCCTGCTGATTCAAGAGGAGATTCGTAGTCTATCACTAGAAGCGGCCAAACACATGTGGCGCGCTTCCACGGCCCGAGTTTATGGTTGGGGTAATAAAACAGGGAAACTACTATATTGGTTTATTTCCCAACAACAAGCTCCCCGAATTGTCCCTGAGATTTGTAATAAACATGGGGAATGGCTGGTTGAACTCCAGGAGGTGGCCGAAACGTTCGCTGAATACTATAAGGTCCTATACCGAGCGACAAATCCAGAGAAGATTAATTCCCCAGATAGGTTTCTGGCAGACACTTCGCTCCCATAACTGCCTTGGGGGGATGTCCGGGCATTGGAGGAACCATTCACAGAAACGGAAATTGGGGAGGCTATAGCGGCTATGGGAGTGGGAAAAACTCCTCGGCCTGACGGTTTTCCTCCAGAATATTATAAGAGGTTCAGGGATGACCTGGTCCCGCATCTAATGAATCTCTATGCAGAAGTCGACCAGAAAGGCCTTTTCCCAGAGGGGCTAGATGTTGCCACCATTGTTGTATTGCCTAAGACTCAACCCCCCTCCCTCTCCTGTGCGGACTACAGGCCCATATCTCTGATTAACAGTGAAGTAAAAATCTATGCTGCGATACTGGCCTCTCGTCTCAAGAGGGTGATGCCCCTGCTGGTGCACCCGGATCAGGGTGGTTTCATGGCCGGACGTAATACACGTCACTGTATACGAAGGCTCCAGGTGGCCCTTGCGGGGTGACACCGACTGCCCCAACACCTAGCCCTCCTGTTCATCGATTTCGAAAAAGCGTTCGACTTGGTTGACTGGGAGTTCCTTTTTGCGGTGCTCCGGCGCGCCGGTTTTGGACCAAGGTTCCGCCGATTGGTCCGGGCCCTGTATACAAAACCTATGGCACGGGTGCAGGTCAATGGAGTCTTGTCCTCGGCCTTTCCGATTCATCGGGGAACCCGACAGGGGTGCCCACTCTCCTCTCTCCTTTTTGCACTGGCCATTGAGCCACTGGCGGAGATGATAAGGAAAGACTCGATTTACCAAGGTTGGAAGTGGGGCTCTTCGTAGAAGACCGAGTGGCCCTATATGCGGACGACGTTCTGTTGTACATGGCGAACCCCGAAGTAACCGGCCCGAGGTGTCCATCTATTACAGTGTTTTGAGGAGGTTTCGGGGCTCAAAATGAACCCGGCCAAATCTGTACTGGTTCCTCTGGCACGGTCGCGAGAGTGCTTTGACTGGCAAGAGGTGATCCCCGTGCGTCAGCTAAGTTTTAAATATCTGGGGATATGCTCCCAGAGCTAACCTGGTCCCTGAACTAGACTCCACTGGCGTCTCGCATACGGGAAGACCTTAAGCGGTGGCAATCATTGCCCCTGAACGTGTTGGGCCGTGTAGCTTTATACAAGATGATGGTCCTACCACGCCTTCTATATGTGGTCCAGAACCTGCCGTTTGCGATCCCCCGATCATGGTTTAGAAAGCTGGATGGAATTACCATTTCCTTTATATGGGTAGGGGCAAGGCACCGAGTAGCGTCCAAGAACTGCCGGAGAGGGGTATACGATGGGGGACTGGGCATGGCCGACCCTTACCTGTACTACTTGGAAACACAACTCCTGGTGGCTCACGATTGGTTCAACGGGGGTGGTCGGACCCGGCTTACCAGGTAGAATTAGACGCTTTGGGGTATTCCCGTATCCAGAACGTGCTATACGGTGCACCAATCCCTAGAGAACTGGAGCCTATCACCAAGGTGGTCTTTTTGGCATGGAGAGCGGCCCTAAGGCATACTGGTTGGAACAAATTGATTACTCAGCAAACCCCATTGTGGCATGGTAGTTGGATGAAAGAGACAGCTGAACTAAAGGGATTCAGGAGTTGGGACACACTGGGCATATCCTTAGTGGGAGATGTGTGGAAGGGAGGTATGATGAAGTCCTTTCAGGAAGTTCAACAAGAGTTCCAATTGTCCCCGAATCAATTTTTTAGATATCTCCAACTCCAGCATGCCCTGGCTATGCACCTAAAGGAGTCGACTCCCGTACCGGAATTCAACCCAGTGGAGGCTAAAACACTTATGGGAAGTCTGGGGAAGAAAGGCGTCTCTCAGATCTACAAAATGTTAGTTACCAACGCACCTGGGGACCTTGACCACCTTAGGAAGGGATGGGAGAGCTGAGTGGGCCCACTTGAGGAGGCGGACTGGGCGGAAGCATTGATGGCTCCCCGAACACTGGCAGTGTCGGCAAGGCTGAGGGTGACACAATTTTATTTTCTACATAAAGCATATGTGTCTCCAGATAGACTGCACAGGATGAGTTTCCGCAACTCAGCCCAATGCCCACGATGCGGCGAAAACGAAGCCGACTTCTTTCATATGATATGGTCCTGCCCCGTGGTTCGGGTGTACTGGGAAGGGGTAAACCATGAGCTGAACAAGGTCTTGGGAGTAACGCAGGTATTGACCCCCAAACAGGTACTACTGGGGGTGATGGATGACATGGAGGGGTCTAGAGCGGACAAAACCTTGGTCGGTGCTGCGACGATGGTGGCCAGGAGAGACATTGCGGCCGCTTGGAAGAATGCCAGGGGCCCCTCCCTTCAGAAATGGAGGCGGGGGTGGACTGGTGTGCAGCCCAAGAAAAGGTGGTGTACGAATCAAGGGGATGTCCCCATAAGTATGAGAAGATTTGGGGGCAATGGACGGGTTCGCTAGACTAAAAGGGCTTAGTAGACTGTGTCCATTCGCTGTAATTTCAAGTTATGACATCTTAGAGAATCCTGTCTATCCCGAGTACAGAAATGTTAGATTAGAATTGACTGTTCAGCCGGCGACCAATGCACCAGGGCTTGTATGTTACCTATACACTTTGTCTGTTCCTTTTAAAAGCAATAAAAATGTGTTTATAAAAAAACAAACCCACCCCAATCCCCTTCCATCTCAAGACCTCCCATAAAAAGCGCCAAGCCACGTGATCAAATGCTTTCTCGGCGTCCATCAAGACGAGGCCCAAATATGTTGGATTTTTGAAAGGTCAAGCGGGGATATAACTCTTCTAATGTGGTCTACCGTCCTTCTTTCTGGAATAAAATCATGTTGCCTTCTAGATACTAAAGGAGCAATAACCCTTGCCAACCTGCTTGCTAAGATCTTGGTGTATATTTTCCCATCGCAGTTCAGCAGTGAGATAGGTTTAAAAGACCCCGGGTCTTCTGAAGCTCTATCTTTTTTTTTTAAAGACTACTATGGTAGCTAATTCCCAAGAGGGCGGGATCTGCCCTTGCTGGGCCGTTACAAACGTTAATAGCATATCCTTCCTTAGTTCTTGCCAAAATAGTTTAAAAAAACTCTAGTGGCAGGGCATCCAGCCCTGAAGCTTTTCCTGAGGCCAAGAATTTCATGGCCTCATAAATTTCTTCCAATGGTATTGGGGCATCTAGTAGATTTTGTTCATCCTGAGTGAGTCTGCCTGTTTGCAGTCCCCTCAGGAACTCCACAGAACCCCTTTAACTCCCAGCTAGTTAATGTGCGTCATCAGAGTCTCTATAGACTTTCATAATCTCTTCCGGCTTGTCCCCCTTGCAGCCCTAGAGTCCACCATCTCTGCTATATCCCTGTCTAAGGCAGTCTGCCTAACTCGCCTAGCTAAAAGTTTACCCGTGGTGTCCCCGTACACATAACATTCAGCCCTACACATCTGGTACTTCTCTGCTACTGCCTTGCTAATGTGCTGGTTGGCCTTTGCCTTAAGTATTGTTACCTTGGCTTGAGCAGAGCTGGCCTCTTGCCCCCTCTTTATGCTCTGTAACAGTTTCCTCTCCGCCTGAATGAGCTCTTGAGTTAGACTCAGCCTCCCTCTCTTTCTGGAGATATAAGCCAAAGCTCAAAGTCTCCCCTTTTATCCCAGCCTTTAATGTATCCCAATTATTCCTGGAGCCACAGTATCTCTGTTATCGTCTAAAAACGGAATCAGCCATGGTCGCATATGGTCTACTTAGGCTGGCTCCCATAGTAGTTTTTTATCAAACGTCCAAACACGGCGTGACCTACAGAAACCAGTCAGCGGTATAGTCAGACACAATGGGTTGTGATCCGATAAAATTCTAGGGGTAAGTTCTATCTCTGCTCTAGAAATGAGTGCTAGTGAGGTAAAAAAATAATCAAGGCGTACCAACTTGTTGTGAGGGAAAGAGTAGTATGTATAGGCAGGATCCGGGTATTTGAGTTTGTCCCATGCATCCATCAGGGCATGACCTTGTGTCAAATCACACAGAGCCTTATACACCTTGGGTTTGCATCCATAATATATAGCCGGCTCTGTAAACCGTTTGTTAACTTCAAGATGAATATTAAAATCCCAACAAATTACCAAAAGGAGTGGCCAGGAGGCTAATTCTAAATTTAACGCACAAAGTACTTCAGCTTCATCAAATTTAGAGCCATAAACAGTGCAAAGGGTAAATCTAGCTGCACCTGCTTTGCATTCTATAATGATCCAATGGCCGCCTTTATCTACCAATGACTGACCTGGACTACATATAGAAACTCTGGCCAAAATTGCCACTCCCCGTGTTGCCCCTGTCTGCTGTGTACAGGCTAAAAGTGTCATTCCTAACCCTCTCAATACCTCCTGTCTCCCCCAGGGAATATTGGTCTCTTGTAGGCAGACCATATCAGCTTGCATTGCTCTTATAGCCACAGCCACTTTCCTTCTCTTTTGGGGGTTATTCAAACCACATATGTTAACAGAGGATATTCTTAAACTATGAACCATATCCTCTCATCTGGATGTCCCCAAGTCCCTGATTTAGCTACAGTCGATTGTCTCAAAAAGCTTATCATCCAGCTTCTATTGCCATCCCCTTTTACTACAGTCCCAATAAAAACATCCATTCTATATACCGTCATGTAGTTATTCTCCTTGCCCTTCCTTTACCTTGACTTTCCCCCTAAGCCCCAACCCTCCCTAGCTGCCTCCCTTCTCTCCCTACCAACCCCTCCTCCAACCCTTGAGCCCCCTGAGCTCCCCCCCACCCCTTCCACCCTTTAGAAGGCACAGGACCAGCCAGGTCCTTCCCCTGATGAATTTGTGCACCCCTCCCATCTCCCCCGAACTGCAACACATCTCCCTTAACACCATATTATCAAAACTATATTGCCACCCCTCATGTATTGCCAGACAAAACCTAGCACAGTAACAGCAGCCTTATAACCCCCGTTGTCCCAATCGGTGAAGTGGCAAAGTGAGTCCAGAAACCCCTTAGCCTTTACTTCTGAAAGAAAAAAAAGAGTCCTGCCGCTAGTGATCACTTTCAGTTTGGCTTTATCAAGAAGGCCTGAGCACCCTTGTTCTGCAACGGTGAGATTAATTGTCTAAACCTCCATCTTCTCTCCACTGTGGCATGACAATAATCTGGCCTGACAAAAAAATCACATCCTAGAGCAGTACGTTTGCAATCCGGATGAGCTAGGTCATCCACCACCTGTTTTGCCAGGAAGCTATGAAGGCATATCAATATAACCCTGGGTTCCCTCCTTCCATATCTGTTTTTTTCAGTTTAAATGGCAATCTATGGGCTCTCAGAACTTCCTTTTCTCAATCCCATTGCGCTCGATCTGGGAAAGCACCCTTAAAGAGATTCACCACAAATCTCTATGGGTCAGCCCCTTCTACCCCCTCTAGAATGCCCAGGACAGAGGTTATTTTGCCTTCCTCTGCTCTCAAGATCTGCCAGTTTCCAATGAGTATCCTCCATCTGGCTTCTCAAAGATTCTTTTTATCTCTCCTTGTGCAGTGGTATCATCTTCCAATTTTGATATTCGGGTCTCAGTCTCTCCCATGCTTATTGCAAAGCCGTTGCAAGTCTTAGCCCCCCGTTGAAAGGCTCCCTGCATTTTGCCGCAATATAGTTGTGTTGTGCAACTCTCAGCCTTTGTCTTCTCCCTATGCTCTATAATACTCTGGTGTATCATCTCCATTGAAATTTGGGCTGTATCAGTTAAAAAGTCACCCAGAAAGCCAAGGTCTCCAAGCCCAGACGCGGAGGAATAATCCGATTGTAAGGTTTTAGATGCTTTAGTTTCGAGTTGACAGGCAGGTGAGACTGAGCAAGAAGTTTGCTTCTTCATCTTTTTTTTAACGTGGCAACTTTAAAACTTTCAGGTTTACCTGGCCCTATTCCCCATTCATAGTTCTCATCTTCATCCTCACCCGGCGTGGTTGTTTCGGAACCAGCTTTCGACCAGAAGGTTTTCCAAGCCCGACTGCTCCCTTCCTTAGATTCAGTAGCTTCATCACTGGACCAGCTAGATTGGTCCGATAGAGAGAAAAATGTATCTCCCAGATCTGTATCCTGACCACTTTTCAGGGTCAGCCCCCTTTTACCCTGGATTAGTTCGCCCTTCTGTAATTTCTCACCCATATTTACTGGTAATAAATCCTGAACCAGGGCCTGAGTCAGAACCTGTGCCCCTGTCTGAGGTGAAATGTCTCTAGGAGCAGAACTGCTACTTGGTTCAGATTTCCTGCCCTCCTCATATACTACTTCAGCCTTTTCCTCAGTGGGCAAATTTATGTATGCAGGGATGTGGGTGGGGTCACTATTTACTGCTTGTAGAGGCTCTTTGTGTACCCCTCTGTCCTCTCGCTCAACCAAAAAGTCACCACTCAATATATTCTCACTTGACTCCACAGTCCCACCAGTATCTGCAATGTTGCCATTAGTCTCATTCTGTTTCACTGCCTGATCAGAGTGTGCTTTTGTTTTAAAGTATTTCCCTAAGGGAGCACTCACTACTTTTGCACTAGCCGCCGTCTTCATTTTGTCCGGCTCACCTGCCATCCGTATGGAAGCTCTCACCATCTTGCATTCTCTTGCACCACCGGAGCCACGGGCTCTCTCCTGCGTAGCAGCGGCTCCAGCTCCAGCGGGGGCCGACTTTGATCCTCTCGCCGGCACCCGTGTTATGCGTCTCTTCACAAGAGCAGTGAAACAATGTAATACGCTCTCTGCTGGGCGCGTTGAAAAGCAAACAAAACCCCAAAGCTGAGATGAACTTGCGTCCAGCTGATAGTTAGGTCTGAAAGCACTCATAGCCTGCAAAACATTGGGGACCGCGGGCAGGCGGGGCATCTGTATCCGGGAGGTCAGGAGGAAGAGGGGGAGCACTGTAGGACCGAATTACTCGGCCACCAACTTGCCTTCCATATGCACCCGAACTTCAGCAGGTTTTCTAATGTCAACTGAAACTGACATTAAACCTTCGCATTTAGGCTTTCCAGTAGTAGGTCTCAGTCATGTTTAAAATTCTGCTTCTCTGTATGGGTAAGTTAGTTGTATTACTACTTGGCACCTACATCGAAAGCATGTTTAAAGGGCTACTTCTGTAAAGCAGCAACCAGATTTTGTAAGTATTTTACAATATATTGTACAGACTGCATCACTACCCAACTACCTTTGACACTGCTTCATCCATACCTGCTCTCCGGTATGTCCATCAATATGTAACTTGCTGTTTCTGTGTTTAACTGGGTGTGAGAGAACCTCTAGCCTTTCTTAAATACATATGTGACTTTCACTAGGAGTTGGACATTGTGTATATAACTAGAAATTATCAGTGAGGACATACACATCTAAGTTTGTAAAACTCAGTACAACATGTTTAATCTTTTAATCACTAATCACTAAACTCTGTCCTAGCTACAACATAGCTCAGGGATCAGTTTTTATACTGAATGAAAAAATAAACACTCATCAAGCAGCTTTTCTAATTCCAACTAAACCTTTTAGTTATTTCTTTGTTGAGTTTCTAATTTCTTTATTACAATCATAAACCTTCTTTTTACATTCCTTTTTGCATTTTAGAAACATGCTGCTCGCTTTCATTCACCTTATATACACTCATTCCTTTAGTAATATATTTTAAAATAAACTGCATTTCACTACACATACCTATTAAGTGTGCTTGTTAGAGTGTATGTTTGTCTTTCAGTCTCAATTAGGATTTCTTCTCACTTAGAAATGTGCAAAAATCAAGCAGAAGACTGGTACACCACTCCCATGCAGGGCAACCATTAATGGCAACCTTTTCAACTTTGCTTTTAAGGTTACTCAATCAGAAAACAATCAGAATTTCCCTTTCATATTAACCTTAGTTATATCACTTATGACTGGGTTCTATAGTTAACCCTTTCCAACACTTCTGAAGAGATAGCCCAATTTGATAGGGCATTGTGCTAGATCCACAGATCTGCTGCAGCACTCAGTGCAGCCCCCTCATGTAACTTTATTGCGGATCTGCAGATTCACGCATCAATAGAAAATTTGTTTTTGCTATCTATTCCAAAACAATCTCATGTATCCGCCTGTTTGTTTTGAAAAATATAGTGAGATCAAATGATATTTTAATTAATTTATTCCCACTAGATTAGCGACTAGAAAGTCACAATCTAGTCTCTTTCTATTCCCTTCCCCCTCATGTTCCTATAGCAGCGCTGCCATGGTAACATAGTCTGCAACATTTCACTACAGTCAAAGGTCATAACTTAATAACAGTTGCTCACAAGGTTTAGCAGCTGTGGTTGAATTCCTGAAACAATAAACATATCACAGATGCTAATACTGTTTTGCAATTTTTCTAAAGCCAATCCGACATTTACTAACTTTTCACATAACATCACTACCTAGCTTCATGAGCAAACATATGCACAACGACTAATCAAATGTGTTCTTTCAAATTCTACCTAGTAGCCTCCATTTTAACTGCATTTCATTTCAAATCTTCCTCATTCAGCTGCAGCCTTCTCATGTGTGTTACTCCAGATTTCATTAAAATTCTCAGAGTGTGGATTGTGGGACACAGCTTTGTGTTTTGAGCCAGATACAGTGCGAGAAAAAGCACAATCTGTGCACCGAGATCTAGCTTCCTGCCGAATCTGGCACAAATCTGCTTAGCAGTTTAGGCTGTAGGCGTGTCTAAAGGAGAAATTTCAATAGAATTTTCAATGGAAAAAGGAATGGGGAAAATGTGTTATGGGACCCCCCTTTTTTGTTGGCCCCCACTTGACGGATCTCCCCAAAACTTCAAGGACAGTGCCTGAACTGACTGCAGTATAAGTTTTGAAAATGTCTTGAAGATTCATCAACTGGTACTAAAGTTATTGACAAAACAAGAAACACTCTGTGAGATATATATATATATATATATATATATATATATATATATCCAAGAAAGAAGTGACTCAAACAGATGATCTCATTAAAGAACAAAAATATATTTCTACTACAACGTTTCAGCTTCCGCCTTCCTCAGGTAGTACAAGATGGTTTGCTCAGTGGCTGCACAGCTGACACTGGTGGATTTTCAAAAAGCATCATGAGTGAAGATTCCAATTGGAATGTGGAATCAATGTAGTCCTGAGAACTCTTCAGATATGCAGAAATCAAGTGGTATTGTCAGTGATGTTCAGTCCATCTGGATGCAGAGATTTTAAACGGTACATCCAGAAATTTTCTCTGATGTCCAGTAGTTCTTCCTTTAAAACATGCTCCACAGGGAAAATCTTTGTAAACATGTAAATCATGTGGAGCATGTTTTAAAGGAAAAACTACTGGACATCAGAGAAAATTTCTGGATGTACCGTTTAAAATCTCTGCATCCAGATGGACTGAACATCACTGACAATACCACTTGATTTCTGCATATCTGAAGAGTTCTCAGGACTACATTGATTCCACATTCCAATTGGAATCTTCACTCATGATGCTTTTTGAAAATCCACCAGTGTCAGCTGTGCAGCCACTGAGCAAACCATCTTGTACTACCTGAGGAAGGCGGAAGCTGAAACGTTGTAGTAGAAATATATTTTTGTTCTTTAATGAGATCATCTGTTTGAGTCACTTCTTTCTTGGATATTACATTTTCTTGTGGCTCTTTGTATCCTTTGGGATCCAGATTTTTGCCCTGGCTGGCTGTTGTTTTCTTGTGATCCTGCATCTTCCAGTATATATATATATATATATATATATATATATATATATATATATATATATATATATATATATATATTACAATTGAATTCCTCTCAATCTTAGCGATTCGTACTCTGTGCTATAGTGAATATTTGTAGGTGTGCCATTAAAATACTCACTATAGCAATTACTTTGTGACTGGAACTCTCGTTTTACTCAGCGGAGTACGAATCGATAACAGTGAGAGGAATTCAACTGTAATTTTAGGGGGTTGCTACCCTGTACCGGTCTACCGCGTTGCAGCGAAAGGACTCTGCAGCTTCAATTCACAGATATATATACATATATATATATATATATATATATATATATATATATATATATATACACATATATATACACACACACACACATATATATATATATATCTATATATACATATATGTATATATAACTATAGGTGATATATATATATATAGAACCCTAAAGTGGTGGCCCAAGAAAGATGAGGGGGTCCCAAAACATGTTCTTTCCATGTAATTTCCCTTAAGGTTTTTTAACACAACCACAGCCTGAACAACTGGATGGAATTACACCAAATTTGGCAGAAAGCTAGCTCTAGGTCGAGGAAGCTCCCTTTTTGTGATTCAGTGTAAATCGGTTCAGTAGTTTTTGAGACACTATGTGGAAAAACAAATATGTACATCTAGGAGTGCGGATCCTCCGTGGGTCTGACAGTGTCCTTGCAGAAGCCTGTTTGGCTGCCAACACTTCATTCAGGAGGTTTTGGCAGCCAAAGTGCTGGCAGCCATTTTGGGACTCGAGCTCAGCCAAATCCCCCAAAAGAAAGTAAAAATAAAGAAAATGGGACAGGGTAGGAATAACCTGCCCCCCTAGCCCTGGTGCTGGTCTCCTCCTGGGACACAGCCAGGGCAAAAAAAGTATTTTTGTTTTGATTTTTCAGTGGAAACCGAAGTGGCTTAGCAGATCCACTGAAAAATATAATAAAACAACAAAAAACAAGCATCTTGTCTTTTTATTGGACACTGGGTGGGCTAGGTCCCGGGGGCGTTCAACTTTTAAAAAAGGGAGGAGGGGAGCACACAAGGGCCCCCTCCTCAGCTTCCTTTGAGTCCCATGGACCACCACTTCCCTGGGACTTTTTATAAAAAAAAAAATACGGGCTGCCTGGACCCCCCTCCTATCTCTGGGAATAGCCACAGGGACCACCACCTTCCCAGGGCCGGCCCATGCAAACTAAAGGAAGGCGGCTGAGTGGTTCCCCTCTTGGAGACAATAATGCAGCACTGTTTACAAAAAAATCTACTTTTCGCCACAGGGGTCATGGTGTCCCTACAACTGGTCCCTATATTTTTTTTAATCTTTATATAGCGCAGAAGATTATGCCCCAAAGTCCTAAAATAGCTGCTATGACATCTTTGTTAATGTTTTGAAAGCCAATCATATCTTATCTTTAGATCTGTTGGGCTTGCAGATCCCCCACGTCTGTTTATATACATAAATGTTAAACCTTAATTTCTCTAAAACTCCTAACACCAAATCAAAAAAAGCATGCTTGTTGCCTAAAGATTTAGCTTTCTGCCAAATACTGTTTTTGCTGTAGCACTGTTCAGTTTTCCTGTGGGAAATTGCACTTAGAAAATGCATTTTGGTAACTGCTTTTTCTTGGTACCCGCTTGACGGATCAGCCCGAAAGTTCTGATGGAGCAGATATGCTAATTAAAGAAATTTCTAATGATTAATGGATGTTTATTAAGAAGAAAAATGCATAGAGAAATTAATATTAGAAAATAATGTGTATAATCGAAAATGTGCCCTCGGAGAGTGGTCACCATATGTATTAACAGATGCTAAATAATGGAAAAATGTATAAGAAAACGCACTAATATATCATAACTGGATGTATATAACCTATGTTTTATGTTAATTCATATTCTTAAATTAGCTGGACTAAAGGCCTGGTTTCGCTGCGCCTTGCTTGCTCTGAACATGAAGAACTCGAGTGTCTTGCACAGGACTGGTGACCGGGGATAGTAACCTTGAACCGCTCAGAGCTCAAGCCGCTCAGCTAGAACATTCTGCAAATGTACCAACGGACAGGATATGAGGAAGACAATTTGATACAACTATGTGTAGTGTAGGCTCAATGTACTTTCCCAGCACTTGAACAATAGAGGCACTGACTAAAGACTCATATGCAACAATTTTGTCACCTGAAGAGCCGGATGATGTTCTCATCGCAAGAAGGACCAATCAGTTTTATGGGACACAAGGTCTATGCAAAATTGAAGATTTTGTAAACAAAAACTATAGGTGAGAGTCATAACTTCCAACAAGACTGACCAATTAGCAATTAATGGGATGGACTGGGAGACCCTAATAAAAAGTCACGACAAGGGGTGCAAAATCAGAACTGCGAGGAGAAAGTTGATGACGTCAGGAGACGCTGTCCGATGTGCTGACAATTGTGCTTATACTCTGTGAGCCTGATTCGTAGCTGACCATTGATGACCTGGAGACGAAGACTGACTCGTTGCTGATCCATCCTGGATAGGTAGCTATGAAAATGTGACTGACAATTTGTGCCTTTTCTTCTAGGTGCCAACTGCGCTGTTTCTGATTAGATTTTCTCTCTTTAGATAGATTTTTCCAAATTAATGTTTTTATCTAATATGTTTTCGCATGAAGACCCACATGCTGATTCTAATCTTGGTTAGGTAGGCTGACAGGGGAGACGCTGACGGTGACAAACAACTGATGAATTGATTTGCTGAATTACTTCATTAATGCTGATATTCACTGACTTATGATTTGCATTGTAGCTTATTTTTCTTTGGAGAAAAATATTTTCCTTGATGAACTAATAAAGATTGATTAATAAAGGCATAATTAACATTTGATTAGAATTGTAATCAATAGGGAATAAAAAATTGTTAACCTTTTTCATAAGTGATGATTATTTCTGATTAGGGTGATTTTTCTTGTGGTTTCTTAAGGTGCTATATTTTGTCTCATTGATGTTGATTATTCATTCAGTGGTTACTGCATGAACTAGGATACTCCAAGCGCTTAAAAAGATTCATCAACCTATACGCGTCTCCTTGTAAGTTTACTTACTAAGGACCGGGCGTGCTAGCAGTTAGTTTCCTTGGAGAACTAGTTATGTGGTGATTACTTGTTATGGTAGTATTTTAAGTTAGGGTTAGTTGTTCGTATTTTATGAGATTTGCATTTTATTTTTCTGAAATGGCAATGGTAGCAAAGATGATGTCCCCTTAAGCCCAGAAATGACTTTCCCAGATCCTGGATCCTGTTAGTAAAGTTGGGTATGTTCTTGGCGTGTTTTTGAGATAGTACGAAAGTAGTAGGTTGCGCTTGCACAGGCTTAAGCAAATCACAGGTGAATTGTGAGGTATGTGAGGTATAGTACGGAGCCTCTGTGCTCCAATTGAGGTTAATAGGAGTGTGCATACTCAGTAGTATGAGAGTAGAGAAGCTGTCATACTTCACATGTGTGTGGCGCTTTGTGCTAAAAAATTATCCACGTGGTTGTCGGTGATGTACGGTCTCTGCGTGGTCTAAGACTCCTGAGAATATTGACAAGTGTAGGAGACACTTGGTTATATGTTGTAATCTGTCTAGTTTAGTAAGTTGATCAGACGTGGTCAACAAGTCGGTGTGTGTGATAATTGGGTAAAAGAGATTTCGACTGAGATTTTGCGAGTTCAATGTGCACCAGAACAGACCCATTGATAAGTTGAGAGTAAAACTTGCGGGTCTAATTTTTCTTGCGTATGTCGGAGACTGAGAGAGAGGAATAGCTATATGAGCCAAGAGAGCCATTAGTGAAAATCCGTCAGGTCTCTGAAGCGATTGTGTCCCTTCCTGTTGTAAACCAGCAGGTTTGTCTAGTTATTGGGTTTTGGTCAGTGCTCGCAATAATTTGCAATAGTTGTGTGAATCGAGTTAAGGAGGATGAGCCGCAAGACTTTGTCAGCCACTGTGTGTAAGTGTGATGTCAGAGTGAGCCGTGCTGGGATAGGTTGGTTAGTGAGAAGAGCCGCGAGTGGATTGGCAGCCGTCCGTAAGAGGCAATTGGTTGAGTAAGCAGGTGAAGGGAATCTTGGGAGTAAAAGTCTTTTCGTTATTGAATTAAAAGCAAAGAAAACAGACAAAATTAATTTTTTCAAGGCATTTAAGAGTGCGATGAAGGGAGATACTTGTTGAGGATCTCATTACGCAGTTGTTGAGAGATAGACCTCCACCTTCAACAACCTATGCCGGAGTACAGGCAGTAATGCTACTGCCCCTACAGCTGATCCGGCACAAGCCCAGGGAGCTGAGGGAGCTGTACAGGCAGAAGGCAGACAAATACCAGGGGTAGTACAGAGTACACCTAATGCAGGAACTACTACTGTAGTTCAAGTGCAGATACATCCACCTTCGGTGCTGAGAATTTATCCAGATGTGCCAGTTCTTGAGACAGTCTCGAACATCATGGTGCAGAGGGAGCAGGTGCTTCCGAAGCCAATACTGATTCAGACAGATCCGACACCAATTATGTTGCCTTCAGCTCAAGCACAGGGTCTACCGAAGTTTACACCACTGACAGGAACGCAGTCAGATCTCACACCAGTTATGAATCAGGCAATGGGGTAACATTCCCACAAGGTGCAGGTGCTAGAACAGCTCCAGATGCAATATCGCTACCAATTACTGTTGGTCCAGCGGTACCCTTATTTGCACAGATGGAGTCAAATGCAGGGGAGCAGAATGAAGTATCACAAGGCCTCGTAAGGAGGGGAGTGAGCGATCCTGCGCAGCTAATGTCGTCTGCAGGACAAGAGTTCAATGGATCTATAACTATAATGGATCTTAGTCCACTTGTAGCACTTCCAGATGCAGTAAATGGCCCGAATGCAAGTCAGAGATACTCCTGACATCGCAAACTTCAGGTGCAGTGGTACAACAGCTACCAGTGCCGAATGCAAATAACATTTCATTACAGGGATTATCAGCTCAGCAATTAAGTGATTGGTTAGACAGTCTAAACACCCCTCAAAATGCATCCAAGGGGGAGGATCAGATAAATCGTGTTAGGTTGAATATAGAAGCCACTGAATTAGTCGAGGGAACAATGGGTGTAAACAGATTAGAATCTTACACAGAGGAAGAGCTGAGGTATGCCTGCCCAAAGATTACAAGAGAAGTGAGTAAAATACATCAGAAGCTAGCAGAGTTAGCAGAAAAACATGACATTGACATTGAGAAGACGAAGCATTTGAAACGCAGCTACAGGTTAGATTTTTAAACAAAGGATTTCAAACACATGAGATCAGCAGGAATTAAAGCACACCTGAGAGAACTGCTGCAGAGTGCACAGATGTGGGGAGCATTAGAGAAGTGGGAAGGTAGGTGTACAAAGAAAAAAGATAAATGAAAATGGGATTCCCAAGAAGGGGCGGAAGATGTTGACAAGGGGGAATCACTCAAGACGCTTCCAATGAGAGAAATTCCATGAGCGCAGTTTGTTCATGTTCCATGGCAGAGGAGTGACATATTGTCACTTACAAATGATTATCCAAAATTGAGAGAGAAGCCAGTTGAGTGGTATCAACAGACAGAGAGATTTGCAAAGCTTTCAAAATGTTTGTGGGAATACTTGAACACGCTATTGGAAATAGTGGTGCCAGCAGATTTATGGGTTGAGTGTAAGAGAGCAGTAGACTGACCAACAAGTGAACCGGAAAAGGATAAAGTAAAAGAAGGTGCGCCTTCACCTGAGGTAATGAAAAATTATTATAAGGTTATTGAGTTCCTGAAGACAAGGATTTCTCTCAAAAACATTGATTGGCAGCAGATTGATAGAACGGTCCAAGAGTCTAAGGAATGAATACATACCTACTATGAAAGATTGTTGAAAGCATTCAAGGAGTACAGTGGTAAGGAAGCAATTGAGCTGAAAGACATGTTGCATTTCGTGTTCAGGTTTGTCGAAGGTCTAAGACCGGAGGTAGGGCAGATGATTAAGAACCATTTAATTTGCTGGCAAGCAAAGCCGATTGATGAGGTGTTGCAATACTCAAAATACTGTAGTGATGAATTGAATTGAAACAGAAGACATTGAAAAAAAAAGGCGATGGTGATGCAAATCAAGGCAGCTCAAACAGGACTGCAGGGAGCTTTAGTACCGCCTATACCGCCGCAACAGAGAGGTGTTATGTTCCAACCTCACGTGAGGGGTAGAGGGCGTGGAATGGACATGATGCGTGGTCCGGACTTAGGAACTATGGTTGTTCAGAATGACATGCAAGGTATGAAAAATATGTTATCGTGTCATCTGTGTGGAAACGTGGGACACTGGAAGCGGGAGTGTCCATTGATGGTGCAGGATGGTGTGGTTCAGCAAGGTGCGGTCAGTACATTTCAAACTGTGAAAGTCCCAAGAATGAAAGGATTTATTCCAAATGCTCATAATCGAGGACAGAATTTCCTACCAGTGCAGCAAATGCAGGTGCTGCTTGCACAATTTGCTCCATTACCGCCAGTACAGCAGCAGGTGCCCATGGTACCTAGACAGCAAATGCAAATACCTCATGCCCTGATGGAACAGCAACAGGCGATTCTTACTCAGCAGGTCACAGGTCAAAGACAAGACAATAGTAATAACACAGTGCACCAGTTTCCATTTTACAGTGAGGATGAAATAAATGAAGAATGGATGAGTGACAGTTTGGATGAAGGAGCCTGTATGCTTGTCGCATCCCTAGAAGTAGATCAGAGAGGGATTTTTGTGAAGGGAAAAGTGATGGGTTACAAGGTCTCATTCTTGGTTGACACAGGAGCTACGCACTCTACAGTAAGAAGCATAGAAGTCCTGAATTTACCTCTTTCAGACAGGACAGTTCAAGTTGTGGGTGTGGAGAACAGACAGTTGACGAATCCAATCACAAAACCAGTGCAGGTTGAAATTGGAAATTATCTAGGATTGCATAGATTTGTGGTATGCGATTCAAGTCCCCTATCCTTACTGGGTAGAGACTTACTGTGCAAGACCAAATGTTCCATCAACTGTTCAGACACAGGGATAGAAGTCCAGACAAATAGTGATGATGAAGAAGAGCAGGCAACTGCAATGATAGTTAGCAATGCCTATGAAGAATACCCATTAATTTAATTTTTCCCAATGTTCACTGTGAAAGAATTGCATGCAGATTTACAGGGAATTGTGAAGGAAGAAGTCTGGGATCTGACAGGAAAGGAAGTAGCACATAACAAACAATGAGGCAAATACCCTCTAACCCTTATGACCAGGGTAGTAAATGCAAATAGAATAATGGTCAATGCAAGGGGGAAATAACCTAGACTTCTGCGTTAATCCTATGACTAAATTAATTCTATGCGTACAAACAATGTGACATCAATAGAAATTTATTACATTGTGTATTTCATTAGACATGTTATTCCAGACATAAGGTGTATATTTCTTTAAACATGTTATTCTAGACATAAAGTTTGCATTTGTCTGAATACGTGCTCCTAGTCAAAGCAGCGAAGGTGAAAAAAAGTGCAAAGAAGTGAAGGTGATATATACACAAAAAATACAGGTGTGTCACCAAATGTAGACATTTACATACTTATTTTGTGTACTGGATATAAGCACATTTGCATGTCTTTTGCACACATATCAATGTGATTGCTATTATACATTCAGCCAAATTTATTTAAAAGCCATAAAACAAAGAGGGTTATAGAAAAGGAGAGAGAGGTGAAGGGAGAGAGAAGATCGTGGTCCGGGGCAGGGCCGCACGGGGTGTCTATGGTTTCTATTTCTTGTGTTCCTTTTCGGGAGGGGGAGGGGGAATGTGCTGTATGCATCTCAGTGTGATTCGAAAGTGGGCTGCCTTTCTTGATGTGAGTGGCGATTCTTTATTTTTTGCGTGTGTATGTTCTATCCTTTTTACCCTGTTATTTAGTCGAGCCTATTGCTCAAGGGGGTCGCGTGTCATCTTTACTTTCCAAATTATTGACAAAAGAGTCCCATGTTTCTATGCCCTTAACTTGCACTCCCCTATCTAAGAGTGATTGCAGTGTGTGTGCTTCTGCTTTCGCCCATCGTAACAGATCTCTCTGCCATTGGCGGGTACATGGCACACTAGGTGCCTTCCATTGCATAGCTATTAGGCGTCTGTATAGTGCTAGCGCTAAATCAATGCATCTGTTTGCCTGTTTCTGTCCTTTGTGTCTGTCTCTTATTCCTAGTAGGCACAATTCTGGTGGGGGGACAGAGGAGTATCAAGCCACTCTGCGATCAGTGATGTTATGTCTCTCCATGCATTAGTAATTGGGGGGCATTCCCATGTCATGTGGAAGAAAGAGGCTTCAGCAACTCCGCATCTAGGACACGCCTGTGGCGATAATGGGAACATGCGAGTAAGCCAATATGGTGAAAGATATGCTTGGTTTCGGGAGATGAACTGTATGTATCTAAGGTAGGGGTTGCGTGACACTGTGTATGTCATTGTCATAGCTTTGCACCATGCCTGTTGTGAGAGTGGTGTAGTAAGATCCGCATCCCAACCATTTTTGGCTTGTTCCTGCTTGTGTTCGGTGTGTGAGGTCAGAGTTTTATATAATCCCAATATGGTGACCGGGGTATCCGTGTTATCTATTAGATCATGTAGGATTGGTGCAGTCTTGGGTTCGTCATTTCCGCAGTTCCATGCTGTCCGTACAACTTGTCGCAATGCGCCGTATGCTATGAAGCATCCATTTCCCAGATTATGTGCATTAGCTAGTGCTGCAAAAGTTAAGAGGTGTCCCTCACCATATATATCCCCTACTGTTCGTACGCCTTTCTCAGGCCATGCTGTTAGACCGAGTTTCGCTGCCACCTTTTCTACTTTCGGGATAGCCATCAGTGGTATCCTTGGGGAGTACTGCGGTTTCTTATTCCCCATCATTACGAACCTATGCCAAACCCAACCGGCAGTGTTTAATAGAGTGTTGTATGCATTGTGAGTGCCATCCCATTCAAGCAACCAGCGTAATATGTTAGTGTGACCAAGGTCATTGTGCGCCGTTTGTGCTTCTGTACATGTGGGATTTCTGATCCATACAGTCACCCAGTATAATTGTGCAGAGGCGTAGTAGAGCTCAAATCGTGGTGCCCCTAGCCCTCCCAGCATGAGTGGTTGGTGTATCTTTGCTATAGCAACTCATCAGCGAAACGTTGCCCCACACCAGGTCTATCAGAATGCTGGTCAAAATCTTGAAAAAAGAATTGGAGTGTAGGGAGCCCTTATGGATCTGATGGCCTGTCCTAAATTGCCCTCCTTGAGGTCTAGGGGGTTGTGGAAAATGTTTATCCCTAAATATTTAAAAGAGGTGTAACACCATTTCAGGCCTCTGGTAGTGGGATCGAGGCGGTGTATGTCTGGCACTGCACGCATCGGGTACAAGCAGGATTTTGACCAATTCACTTTTAATCCGGAGATTGCTCCAAATTGGTCCATCAGCTCTAGTATGCCCGAGAGAGATTCAGTGTGGTTACGCAGGAATATGAGTGCGTCGTCCACGTAAAGTGATACAATGCGGTGTGTACGCCCATCCAGATTGCCCCATTCCGGGGCTAATGAACGTAGGCGGGCTGCTAGTGGCTCGATAGCAAGAGCAAATAATAATGGGGACAGTGGGCAACCTTGTCTAGTTCCTCTGCCTATACTGAACTTCTCAGAAATAGTGTCGCCTGTCTTGACCCTTGCCAACGGTGCCGAGTATAAGATCTTGATCCATTCTATGTACTTCTTACCGAAATCCATTCGATTTAGTGCCTCCCTCAGGAAGGGCCATCCTAAGGTATCGAACGCTTTCTCGATATCTAATGATACTGCCACATGCTTGTATTCCCCATTTGGGGTATTTGCCATCATGCGTAGGAGGTTTTGTATATTAGTAAAAGTATTACGGTCAGGTATAAATCCAGACTGGTCCGGATGTACCAGATCCGATATCAAAGGGAGCAGGCGGTTTGCTAATACTTTGCCAAGCAGTTTACAATCTCGGTTCAGTAAGGATAGTGGTCGGTATGAGCAAACATCAAGTGGATGGCGGCCCGGTTTGGGTAACACCGCTATTATCGCCTTGCGTTGAGATTCTGGTAATTGACTGTTCTCAAGGGCTTCTTCCAGCATGTCTAGTTAAGGTGTTAGAATTTGTGCCGAGAAAGTACTGTAGTACTCTATGGGAAGGCCAGGTGCCTTACAATGTGCCAATTGTTGCAAGGCCTGCTGTATCTCTTCAAGGGCGATCAGGATCTCTAGGGCTTCTGCCTGTGTTGGAGTGAGGCGATTTAACTGTATCTCCTTATAGAACTCGCTTAATTGTTATGGTGGGGGGGGTCGGGCCTTATATAGTATGCTATAATAATCTTTGAAGGCTTCATTTATTTCCACCTGAGTGTTTATTATCATCCCTGTGTCTCGTCGGATGGCGCCTATAGGAGTATTCCGCAGTTCGTTCCTTAGTAGCCATGCTAGCAATCTCCCTGGTCTATCTCCCTCCGCATGTGAGCGAGCCAAGTAGTGACGGTAGTCATATTGCCTGAGGCGATTGTCCGCCTCTTTCCATTTAGTTCGGGGTTGCCTGAGCTCCGCTTCTGTTATTGTTTCTTCTGCAATTTTACATTCCGCCTTGCGTACGTCTCGTTCGGATTTTTCGAGGTCCTGTGACAGTGTCTGACGGACCCCTCCTGCCACTGATATGCATGTGCCTCTTATTACCACCTTATGTGCGTCCCATTCGGTTGCCCGGGAGTTCGCTGTTCCCCTGTTTCGTTTGAAATAAGACGTGATATGAGTGGCTAGTTCTTTTCTAAACGGTGGATCTAGTAGTAAACTTGGTTGGAGACTCCAGGTAGGGATGCACGCACGAGGTCTACCACATCGAATGTGCGCTATGAGTGGGCAATGATCTGAGATTACCCTTGCCATGTATGCGGAGCCTGTGAACCTGTGTATCATATCTAGTGAGCTGAGTATTAAGTCTATTCGGGTATGTAAGCGGTGTACAGGAGAGTAGTAAGAATACTCCCTGGCTAGTGGGTGTGAGTGCCTCCATACGTCTATCAGTCGGCGTTCAGTCAACCATGATTGTAGGATTTGTGAGTTTTTCCTAACTGGGGCAGCTGCAACCGGGGGGTGTGATCTGTCCATATCCATTTGTGGTGTGCAGTTCAGGTCTCCTCCCTATGTGCCAGGCAAGGTCAGGTCTTTTGACAAGCGCGGGATGATGTTCAGTAGGAATTCTCCTTGTCTAACATTTGGGGCATACACTCCTAATATCGCCAGCGGAGCCCCGTCAAGAGAGCCCTCCAGCTGAACGAACCTGCCCGTCTCGTCTGTTGTGCGGCACGTTGACATGTAAGGAACCCCCGGGGCTATCCAGATCAGGACTCCCCTTGCAAACGTTGACGTCCCGGCTCCGTGCGCTTACCCACCCCATTTCTTTTCTATTGTTTGGAGATCCGCTGGAGTGAGATGCGTTTCTTGTAATATAGCTATGTGTATATGGTGACGTTTTAAGTACTTGTGTATCCTGCCTCGTTTAATCACACCCGCCAAACCCTTCACATTCCAGGTTAGTATATTATATGTGGATTCTCTGTGTGAGATGGTTTGATGCACCCCGTCTTATGCACCAGTGTTTCGTGGGGGCCGGGAATTACACTCCCCACAGCCCCGTCCGCGCACCCCCCATGGTACCTCGTCATCTCCCCAACTATGATTGTGTAAGAGATAGGACCAAGAGAAGAGCGAGGGATGCTCTTCCAGTAAAGGTGAAAAAAAAAAGGAAAAGAAAAGAGGAGAGAACATCTATAATAAAAGAGAGAACATGTTGGGGGAAGCCCAATTTTAAACAATTTGGCACAACTGGTGCCTAAATGAGTGTCCATACGTGTTCACCATCCCTGTTTAATCAGATGCTGAAAAGGAATCTGGAGTCGTTGGAATTGCCATGCCAATCGATTATTGTACAGTACATTGATGATTTGCTAATTGCGTCCAGAACAAGGGACGAGCGTAAGCATGACTCGATTGCCCTTTTGGAGTGTTTGGACATAAAGTCTCACCTGTGAAATTGCAGTATTGCCGAAAGTCAGTGAAATATTTGGGACATCAGATTGAGAAAGGACTGAGAAGAATTTCCAGGGAGAGGATTACTATGATTCTGCAGGGAAGTCCCCCGACTTCACAGAGAGACATCAGAATGTTTCTGGGAATGGTGGGGTTCTGTAGACAGTGGTTTCCAAATTTTGCTGAAATTGCCAAACCCTTACAGAAATTGACACATAAGGGAGTTACAGATCCCATTACCCTAGATGAGGACCAGATGAAAGCATTCACCGAATTGAGAGATAGTTTGTGCAGAGCTCCAGCGTTGGGAATGCCTGATTACACAAAGCCTTTCACATAGTTTTGTCATAAACGTGATGCTTGTTCTTTGTCTGTCTTGACAGAGGTCCATGGAGGTGCTTATCGCCCAGTAGCTTATTTTTCAGCTACCTTGGACCCAGTTGCAGCAGCTTTACCATGCTGTCTGCACGCTGTAGCCGCAATTGGTCAAAGTCTTTGTGAGGGGGTAGTCATGGGATAAAATTTGACGGTAATGGTACCACATTCTGTTGAATTGTTATTGACAAGGACAAAAACACAAGACTGACATGGTATGAGACGAGCATATTGGGTGCTCCAAATGGAAAATTAAAAAGTTGCACAGCGCTGAATCCAGCAACATTACTTCCAAGTGACACTGTTGAAATTGAAAAGAAGGAAGATATTGAACATGATTGTCTTGAGGTAACTGAACTATGTACAAAACCGAGGCCTGACATTAGAGACACGCGTTTAGAAGAAAATTACCAAATTGTCTTTGTTGATGGTTCGTGTCTCAAAGATGGAACAGGCAGATTGAGAGCAGGATATGCTGTGTGCACAATTATAGGCAAATTAGAAGCTTCATGGCTTCCAGGTGTGTATTCTGCACAAGTGGCAGAACTAGTAGCTCTTACTAGGGCTTGCTACGCCTCTGCAAGGTTAAGAGTCACAATCTATACTGATAGTCAATATGGATTTGGAATTGTTCATGATTTTGGCCAGTTGTAGTCAAAGCGAGGTTTTATGACCTCGACTGGAACTCCAGTGAGAAATGGTGACCGGATAAAAGAGTTGTTGTACGCAATTCAGTTACCTGAAGAAATTGCTGTGGTAAAATGCAGTGCACACCAAAAGGCACAGGATTAAATTTCCTTGGGAAATGGATATGCAGATCAAGTCGCAAGGTTTTGCGCATTGAACTGTATATCGTTTAAAGACAAGTGGGAACTAATGCCTGAAGAAGAAACTAATTGTGCAAGTTTTGCTTTGAAAATAATTGAAACTCTAGAGGAATTGAAAACGTTGCAGGAAAATGCAGACAAGGAAGAGAAAAAGCGTTGGTTGAAACTTAAATGTATTCAAAGACCAGATTAGATTTGGGTTTCTGAGGAGGGCCAGATGGTGCTGCCAAATAGTTTGTTGACTCAGATGGCCAGGTATTATCATGGCCAAGCACATATTGGAAGGGATGCCATAGTTAGATTGTTCAAAGTTGATTGGTTTAATCCGAAGTTCAGACAAGCAGCAGAGGCAGTATGTCATAGATGTGTAATCTGTCAGCAACTAAATGTGGGAAAAGAGACAGTGGTGAATTTGAGCCACATTGGAAGAGCAGGAGGACCATTCAGCAGAATGCAGTTGGATTTCATTGAGATGCCTGCATGTGGTGGATTGAAGTACGTGTTGGTAATTGTGTGTGTGTTTAGTCATTGGGTTGAAGCATACCCCACACGTAGGAATGATAGTCTCACAGTTGCAAAGCTGTTGCTTAGAGAGTTAATACCATGGTTCGGATTTCCGATCTCTTTAGAATCAGATAGGGGAACACACTACAATAACGAAGTGATCAAACTCTTATGTGCAGCATTAAACATTGAGCAGAAACTGCATTGCTGCTACCAACCAGAGGCATCAAGACTTGTAGAGCAAATGAATGGTACACTGAAATCAAGAATTGCCAAAATGTGGGCCACAACAAATTTGAAATGGCCAGATGCATTACCTTTGGTGTTGATAGCAATGTGAAATTTACCTCACAGAAAGACAGGACTGTCACCCCACGAGATTCTCATGGGCAGAGTAATGAGGTTGCCAGCAATTCCAGCAAATGCTCTTGTCAATATTACAGATGATATGGTGTTGGACTACTGCCAGGGTCTGGCTGTTGTGGTTCGATCTTTCTCTCAGCAGATGCAGGCTGCTATCCTGCCACCCATCCATGACCCAGTCACAATCTAAGAGCTGGAGATTGGGTCGTCATCAAAAAGCATGTTCGAAAGACTTGCCTAGAGCTGCGTTGGAAGGGCCCATATCAGGTGGTGCTGACAACTACGACAGCTATGAAGTGTGCAGGACTACCTAACTGGATACATGCAAGTCATACCAAGAGATTGGTGAGTCCGCGAGATCATGAAAAAGTATTGTTGAGAGCACCAACAGCAGCGACACAAGTGGCACTTCCTTAACCAAAACCAGAGCAAGCTGAGCCTGAAGTTGACCCAGAGCTGGTGGAAGATAGGTCAATTACACCAGTAAGAGATGAAGGTGCAGGAGTACAAGAAGGTGAGCAAGAGTCTAACTCAACGGAAATGACTGGAGAACCAAGCACAAGAAGGGTTCTCCCAGAAGTAGACGGAGTTGAAGCACAAGCAGACCAAGTGCCAGATCAAGAGGGGGAAAGAGTTGAGACGGATCAAAGCCAAAGTGGTCCGACTCCTCCTGAACCCATAGAGGAAAAAAGAAGAGTCCAATCTTAAAGTGAATACTGACAGAAGGAGCAAGGAAAGGAGACAATTGACCTAAATCGCAAATAGGCAAGAAGAAGGAATTGGTCATAAATAAACCAATAGAGGAAGAAGTAGACACTACAAGAAAAGACGAACTAAGTGAAGGAGAATTAGTTGGAGAACGAAGGTTGAAAAGAAAGAGAGTAGCAAGTCGAAGATACGCAGGTCCTGAGTGGGAATATGCAGCAACAAGTGAATGGCAAAACGAGTTCATGTCCTTTTGCTTTGACAGGGAAGTTCCGAATCAGTACTTTGATGCAAACTGAAGGGAATAAATAGACTGAGTTTTTGAGCTAATTTGAAGGAGAATTTAAAAAGAGACTGTTGAAATAAACCCGGAAAAGACATTGATAACTTGATATGACATTTGAAACCTGATGTGACAAGCTGATAACCGATTTTTGGCAAAGGAGAAAAGGGTTCCTGTGTATGCCATTGAATTATGAGAAAGAAGCACATTTTTGATTTTTCGATTTAGATTTTTCCTGTTGCACCTTATCTAAGAGTTATTTCTGCTTTCTGATTCTTTACAGATCATGGCTGAATTAAATAATAGCGTTAGAATTATTAGATATTGTAGATATTTGAGTGTTGGAGTTGCAATTATGTGTGGAATAATGTTTATAATAATGATTGTGGTTACATCTATTCATGAGATGAAAGAAGCTGCTATTACTCCTGTTCTGAAACCTACTACACTAACAGCTTTAGAGAGGTTCAAGCTAGATGAAAAATATTTGCATGACTATACTAATGCACGAGGAGAGCTTTCTTCTAATGTTTTCTATTGGTTGTTAAGTTAGTATGTGGAGACGATGGATCCAAATAATTGTCTTGTGTGTACGCAAATTCCTTCCTCTGTGGAAGAAGGGGTTACATACCAAAGCTTGCCTTTAACGTATAACATAACATGTAGTCTGCTACTAACCAGATTCTATAACCAAGAGTATATTCAATATTTCTATTCAAATCATGATGTCATGTTTTCCTTTGTTCCTATTATTAGACATTTGAGTAAAATAGCTAAGGAGCATGATATAGTATTAGTTAGAGGATTTTGTGAGCCAACACTAACATTTGGACCTACTTATGCTCACCGTAATAATTTAACCTGCTTATTAACTCTGTTAGAAAAAAGCTTTATAGGGTATACTGATGATAGAAAAAAGGCATTGAAGAAGAAATTAGAGAAAGGGCTGGAAAAAAGGACTTATAAAAATGACTATGCTTACACTGCTATTAAAACACAAGGGAGATTAGCTTTAGATGCATTACACGTGGGGAAGCTTTGTATATATAGGCCAAAATCTCACACTGACACTTTATTTGTGGGAACGAGTGAATGTAGGCATGTGTTTTTGTTTCAGAGTTAATGGACTTTTATGCTGAATGGTCAGGACCTTGTGATTCCTGGAATTTATTATATTTGTAGACTTAATGCTTATTACTGTCTTCCTAGAGGATGACTTGGGACATGCTATTTAGGGATAGCTTTCCCTAAGATTTGTCAGATAGATGATCTAAATAACATACTGAAAATGATTGAATTACCTCATGTGGGGGATATTTTTGGGGCAATAATTCCTTCTGTAGGCGTTATTTTGAATGCAAACACGATACGAAAATTGTCTACTATTGTGGATAATATGCTGACAAACTTTACAGGGGCAATACTCCTGTAAAATACTGAATTGGCTGCGGATAGCGCTATGACGCTTCAAAATAGGCTTGCTTTAGACACAATTTGGGAAAAGACAGTGGAGTCTGTAAAATGATTAATGCTAGGCATTGTTGTTCGTTCATACTTCAGAATGATAAAGAGATAAGAGACTTACTTACTAATTTAACTAATCCAAGCAAGGATTTGAAAGAATTGAAGGAACCAGGGGTTTGGGAGAAGTTTGGAAATGGATTTGCCTCTGTGGGAAATTGGTTTAGTCAAATTTGGAATGGGGTATTATGGAAAATTGTCCATGGAATATTAATTGTGATTGTTTCCATATTAGGATTATGGGGTACATACAAATTATGCCAAAGGGTAACATTAAGGAAAACTAAAATGATCAGCGGAAGGAAGAACCACCTAGGTTACAGATTTATAGGGAAAATTCAAGAAGAAAGGAAAATACATTTGAGACAAATTTGTAAAGTATTGACAAGAAAGGTGTGATGACATATTTAGTCCTCAGAGGAGGGACTGATGGAGCAGATATGCTAATTAAAGAAATTTCTAATGATTAATGCGTGTTTGTTAATAAGAAAAATGCATAGGGAAATTAATATTAGAAAATAATGTGTATAAAAGAAAACACACAAATATATCATAACTGGATGTATAACTATGTTTTATGTTAATTCCTGGTTTCGCTGGGTCGCGCTTGCTCTGAACATGAAGAACTCAAGTGTCTTGCACAGGACTGGTAACCGGGGATGGCAACCTTGAACCGCTCAGAGTTCAAGCCGCTCAGCTAGAACATTCTGCAAATGTACCAATGGACAGGAGATGACGAAGACAATTTGATACAATTATGTGTAGTGTAGGCTAAATGTACTTTCCCAGGACTTGAACAATAGAGGCACTGACTAAAGACTCGTATGCAACAATTTTGTTACCTGAAGAGCCGGACGATGTTCTCATCGTAAGAAGGACCAATCGGTTTTATGGGACACGAGGCCTATGCAAAATTAAAGATTTGGTAAACAAAAACTATAGGTTAGAGTCATAACTTCCGACAAGACTGACCAATTAGCAATTAATGGGATGGACTGGGAGACCCTAATAAAAAGTCATGACAAGGGGTGCGAAATCAGAACTGCGAGGAAAAAGTTGATGACGTCAGGAGACGCTGTCAGATGTGCTGGCAATTGGGCTTATAATCTGTGAGCCTGATACGTAGCTGACCATTGATGACCTGGAGACGAAGACTGACTCGTTGCTGATCCATCCTGGATAGGTAGCTATGAAAATCTGACTGACAATTTGTGCCTTTTCTTCTAGGTGCCAACTGCCCTGTTTCTGATTAGATTTTCTCTCTTTAGATAGATTTTTCCAAATTAATGTTTTTATCTAAAATGTTTTTGCATGAAGACCCACATGCTGATGCTAATCTTGGTTAGGTAGGCTGACAGGGGAGACATTGACGGTGACAAACGACTGACAAATTGATTTGCTGAATTACTTCATTAATGATGATATTCACTGACTTATGATTTGCATTGTTGCTTATTTTTCTTTGGAGAAAAATTATTTTCTTGATGAACTAATAAAGAATGATTAATAAAGGCATAATTAACATTTCATTAGAATTGTAATCAATAGGGAATAAAAATTGTTAACCTTTTTCATGAGTGATGGTTATTTCTGATTAGGGTGATTTTTCTTGTGGTTTCTTAAGGTGGTATATTTTGTCTCATTGATATTAATTATTAATTCAGCGGTTACTGCATGAACTAGGATACTCCATGCGATTCAAACGATTAATCGACTTATACGCGTCCCCTTGTATGTTTACTTACTAAGGACCGGGCGCGCTAGCACTTCCCACTAAGGAAGTTTTTAACCCATGTAACTAATTTTTAACTCACTTCAACACAACTATAATGTTACTTTAACTTTGTTTTTTTCAGTGAATTTGGAAGTTTTTTTAAATATAATTTATGCTCCTATTTCCCTACCCAACTATAATGTCACTTTAACCTTTGAGAATTTCTGTTTTTTTAACGTTAAGGAAGACCATATTACCATACCTGACTATAACATCTACTTAATCTTTGTTTTTTATCAGAGAATTACTGGAGTTTTTTTTTACATGTTCAGTCAACACCATCTCTATGCACAAGCCTCGGCCATTTGCAGCGAGGGTTTGACACAGGCTCTCTCCCTGCTGGTACTGAAATTACCTCAGCCTGCTCCTTGTGGTTAACTTGATGCTCCTTCCCATGCTTGCCCTCTATTTTCTAGCTGCATGCCCCTGCATCCACCCCACTCGTTGCCCTCTGTGGTTAACTTGTTGCCAGGGGGAAACAGTTGCCAAAACAGCTTTCCCTTGGGCGTATAGCCCTCGGGTAGATACACCCCTAGGGTGGGCTACCAAACTCCACACACCAAGAGAGGGGTTCTGCCATCTTGGGAGTGGTCAGAATATTGTATTCTGGGACAGCTAAATGTCACACTTTGCAGACAAGAAGTTGTCATCAGGTGGAAGGGACCTGATAGATCATTGGCTAGTAGTCATCGCATACTCAGAGTGCAAGTTCTGGGTATAAACGTGGCACCCCTGGTACCCACACCTCAGATCACATCTGCACTAGAGAGAGGACCGAAGAAGAAATGCCCTTCTGTTTCCTGGACCTGGCAAAGACAGGCTGTGCCAAAGGCTGGGTTGCACCTGCTGCTCCTTGGGTTTGAAAAGAGAGAAATGTGCTAAGTGTTCACTGCTCAAGGAAAAGTCACCCCAGACAGAAGAAGTGACTCAAGAGTGAGTTGGCTGACTTCCTATTACAGTTCCAGGTTCACAAGAGCTAGAGAAGCTTCCTTGATGAGTTGGCAGCCAAGGTTGCCTAAACGCCACAGACAGCCAAAGTGCAGCCTGGGAGACCGAGTCTCAATGCTCAAAAGTTGCACTTGAGTCTGCTGGACACAGAGGAGTTGTTGGAGTGTAGTTTGGTCACTCAAGATGAATGCTAGGTTCAGTTAAAGGGAACCACTGGTTTTGCTGTATCTACAGACCAGTAGACCAGTGACAACTGTTTTTTGGCTCGACTTCAGCAGGACTTTGAGGGACATTGGCTTCAGTGGCTAAAGTCACCCAACCATGTGTGTGCACCAAGGGGTGGTCCCAGGAAGATCCCTGCTACCAAATCAGCATCCTTTTGCATCCTTAGCATCCTGTACTCCTTGCGTCAGGACCAACCTATATATGATTACAGTGGTTCGCCCATAGGACCTGGAACTGGACTAGGCACAGCATTGACTGCAAGGTAACTGTCTTGCCAACACTCTTTGGCCTATGTGAATCACCCCCTGCCTGAGATGGTCACCTAGATTGGACCAGAGTAGTCATATTCAACGTTACAAAAGTTTTCAAACGTTTCCAAGTAACTGCTGACCACAGTAGTTGCCAATGATTGTTTGTGAGTTGAATGAAAAGCAGTGATTTAGTACTTGCTCGATAATTTATAGCTCCAGAAGCCTCTAGTGGACTTTGATTGTTTTGATGTCTAAAAATTTATAAACATAAAAGCCATTTCTTTAAAAAATTGGTGTTGGATTTTCTTTCTTTGTGCCGTGTTTTTGTTATTCATTGGTTTTGGTACTTCTAAATGCTTTGCACTTGTTCCTTTGACTAAGCCTGACTTCTCAAAGTCACAGCTACATAGGGCTGAGCTAAGGCTTTTCAAATATGCCTGAATGGATCCAAGATGGGTTGGAGAGTTTTTTTTACACAGTGAGTTGCAAAACCACACCATTTAAACCGCTTTCATCACACTCAAAGGTTTTTGTTTTGGTGTATTGAGTGCCTGAAAATGATTCTAAACATGTTCATTTTAGCTCAAAAAGTGATGATTTATTTCCAAAAGTCATAAATAGTCTATAGATAAAACACTTAGGCCCATATTTATACTTTTAGACACAAAACTGCACTGACGCAGTTTTGCGTCAACAAATGTAACGTCGGCTAACGCCATTTCATTGCGCCGCTCGGAATACAAATTTATACTTTGATGCATGCCGGCGCAAACCCCTGGTGTGAGTCATTTTTTGTACTCAAACCAATGCATCACGTCGTAAAGAAAAACAACGTTAACACGGCGAAAATGACTTTGGGCCGGTTTACGACATTCCAAACCGGATACGTGCCTTTTTTTGACGCAATTGCGTCAAAAAGCAGCACAAACACTGCAACATTTGTAAAGGAGAGCCAAAATGGATCCCAGAAGCATTGAGAGACCCCAGGAAGACGACAACAGACCAGGAACCAGCCAGGAGGACCCACACAAGACTCAGGAGAGGGTGAAGAAGAAAAGGAAGTGTCGTTCAGTGCAGAGGAGCAGGAAATACTGTTGAAAGAGGTGACGGAACACCAGCACCAACTTTTTGTCACCTCTAAACTTCCAATCGGGAGGAGAGAGGCAATTTGGCAACAAATTGTTGACAAGATAAACAGTGTGGAAGAAGTACGGAGAACAGTCACCGAGTGCAAGAAACGCTGTCATGACTGCAAGCGCAGGACCAAGGAAAAGATGGCCAGGAACAGGAAGGCAGCACTGCTTCAGAAGGTGGGAGTCCAGCACCACAGGAGGCCCTGGACCACATGGAGGAGATGGTGGCAGCCGTCATCCCTGAGGAGATCGTCACAGGGACTCAAGGACAGGACACCACAGACTACCAAGAGACAACACAGATGCAGGGTAAGTCGCATGGGGAACTAAAGTGGCTATTTGTAAACTGTAAGCGGGGGGCCTACCTACTACACAATGCATGGAAATCATGATATTCAGGGAGTGGAATGGGCAAAGGGGCACGGCACGGGGGCATGGGCTGTTCAGAGGAAACCTGGGGCACAGTACTACAATACACCAACAACCTTAGCTTTGGGGTATGCTGCCATGCCAAGGATGATGGAAAGGTAAAGCCAGTCCAAGAGGGTAGGGTAGAACATAAAACTGGCCTGCTGCCACAGGTCAGCTGGTATTATCTCTACATGAATTAGGGCTCAATTAACAGTCTCAGGCCATATCCGCAAGTGGAACTTAACATTGACAACAGTTGCCACTACCACCTCTGCTGTGGGTGCAGGTCAAGTAGCTAATGGCAGTTACGTGCCCGTGGATCAAACACAACCAAATTAGAGGGTTCAGGATGACAACGTTATCAATCCCCTGTATTCAATAAAAATGGGCTAAACCAGTCAAATGTGAATGTCCATAGTCGCTACAAACATCAGCCATTGTCATAAACATTATCAGGTACACAGCAGTAATGTCATACCCATGCTGCATACGTCAGGGTCCACCCTGTGCCTGGGTCACAATAGATGCAATGACACCATTCAACATCCCAACTGTCATACTGCTCGGACAACAGCATTGAGGGGGAGGACATGTGTAACTGGCTAACAAAATACACCCGCACAGTCAGAGGAGGAACTGGAACACTGCTAGGACCATCAGTGCAATCCAATGTAGCACACATTCCCCAACATCAACATTACACACTACCAATGTTGACATCTGTAGTGTGCCATGCCAATGTTATACATAGTATATGCTAGGTCTCAGAAACATAGAGTTGGATGTAAAATATCTGAGACTGGGGCAGTTCCACATTGTTAAGTGTGGGGCAAGTGCCATCAGAACACCCACAGCCAGTGCAAGGCCACAACATGAGAATGGAAGTAGACGGAGGGTTGAGTAGGACACGAAGGTGGCAACATACAATTTGGGCTGAACCTACACCTGGAGGATATGACGCTGACATTGCCCCAAACTGCCCACACCACATGTGACATGCAGATGGGGCGTAGACCTGGGAGAATGCTAATATTAATGACAGGAACAATGAACAGGAACCAATATCACAATGTGCAACTATTAGGAAGTCAGGCACTTCACATTACAAATGCCACAACACAGACACACTAATTGTACCCTATCTCATTGCAGAGGACGATGGCTGTCCTGGGGATATGCCTGTCCTGGACTTCCCTGATGACATGGATGACGAGCTGACAAACATCAGTGGGCAGACCCTCCAAGATGTCCTCAGAACCCTCCTGACCCCACCTTCAGCCGCAAGGAGGAGCACAGATACAGCAGCCATCACAGAGGACCCACCCACCACCGCAATAGTACGTTCTGCCAGGTCCAACACAGCTCACGACTCTGACGACACTGGCACCAGCTTTGAGAGAACTGAAGTTGGAGTACAGCAGGAGCTGGCCAAGGAGGCGCAGGTGGGGAAGCAAAATATGGCAGCCAGCCTAGAGGGGGTGCGTTTGTGCATGATAACTGCAGAACAGGCAGCAGCCATGCTAGGGTGAACATCTATCTTGCAAGAACTGCAACAAAGTGTTAAGGAAATCAGCACAGCAGTAAGGGAGTTGACACAACACCTCCAACAACAAACCTTTCAACGCGTGCACGAATGCAATATTGACCCCCTCAGGGCCGACCTGGCTGCCTACCACAGTGATGTAGCTGCTATCCTTAAGAACCAGCAGCTCCTCCTTGCTGCAGTACTGCCCTTATTAGCCCCACAGTTGGCAGCTACCGGGATTTCTGACTCCACATCTTCAAACACTGAAGTGTGTGTTGCCCCTTCATACCCACCACCACCAAGGGCAGAGGAGACGACACACACATCAGAAGATGAAGACGTGGAGCAGATCACCTTCACCCATAAGAGTACCCAGTAGCACATGTCCATTCCACATGGCCACTTATAACCAAGGTCCTGTGCTTTGTAACATGCCAGTCTTGCAACAGCTGCTCACAAGCACTTCACCGTAGCATGTCCAATGACATGTCCTTTTGCACTTGTGTAGGATCACAATGGAAGGTGTCACACTAATGGACTCACAATCCTGGACTATGTAAAATAACACTACAGCACTTTATAATAAATAGCACTTACACAACCACTTTGTCTCTGTATAATGTGACACATCAAACGTGAGGGAGATTAGTGATGTTTGCCTCATGTCAATGCCTATAGAATGTCAATACAACTGGCCTGAAAGAATGTGGGCTGATAACTATGCACTGTGGTCTGGATTGTACCATCATCTACCCTTCCTGAGGGTTAATTCTGAGGTAACTAGAAACTATACAGTATAATGCTGTGTTGGAGAGAATAAGTCTTATTCAAGGGCTGTCTAAGCAGAAAAATATTGACTTCTAATTTTTCTTCCAGACAATCTTTACGTATGTGACAACTGTCACACATTTTTCCTCACACACACCATACAGCACAAATGGATGTGTATGAGTGTACGTACAAATATGTAACCTGGCTGTACAATGTAACAAATGATAGGTGTGAGTTATGTATACTATACTACATGAGATTATACCATCACTCACCTTATCAGGGTTCACATGAACATCAGGCTGCAGGCAGACGTAACACAGTGTCCTCAATACCAAATCTGGTCTCAAAATATGTCAGATTGAAAACATAGTTGAGGGTTGTCTGGTTGGTGGTGCCAGGCTTGGAGGGGGAGGTGCAGGTGCTGCTGTCAGTGGTCCTGGAGGAGAGGAAGTCGATGATCCTGCAGTGGGGGCTGTCATCCTTGGTGCCACCTGGGTCGTAATGGTGGTGCTGGTGGTGGCGGCTGTTGTGGACACCGAAGGGCCCCCTTGGGCAAATGCCCTCCACACCCCTGAGGCGATAACGCCGTGCCATGTGGAGGAACCCAGACTCCATATCCAGAATGTGGCAGTAACGCATCGCCCGCCGCTGAAATTCACGGATCTGGCTGAGATCCATATTGGCTGCTGTTAAAAAAGATAAAGACAAACAATAGGTACTTCATTGTGTGATATAGCTACTGATGAGAATCAGACAATACATCTAATGTAGCTGAAACAGGCCATATCACCATATAGATCACATATTCTCCCTGAGGAAGTACATGCCAATGCAGCCTACACATGTCCTATCTAACAGCACAGCAATGCTCTAAATATGTGTACCAACTTAAATGACCTATGCATCATTGTTCAGCCATTAGTCACGTACAAAATGCTGCAAGTCCTCCACATGTGACAGGCCAACTAATGACTATTGTCTGGATGACAATCAAGGGCCACAAGATCTGTGATTTGTAAATGGAATTGCCAAGATGGTATGCAGTTGCTAATCAAGAGTGGGTACCCCAGGTTTGGACAAGTGATTTACAGATTTACATGTCTGTGTACTAAACTTGGATCATCAAACCTAGGTACACATTTGATAACCCTAAGCCTGTGCTTCGGGGGGATGGACAAGCAACACATACTTTCAAACATCAAGGACACCTAGGAAGCTTTGGACAGCTGTACATGGGTTTAGGCAGTCCACCACAGATAAGGCGGGTGTCCAACTAGGATAGACACAAACCTTAGACAATCCCATTCACATTTATGTTTGTAATTACAGACAATTGTCAACATCATTTGATACCACTAATACCTGTCCTACAACAAGCAGATGGATGCAAGCACACATCTGGGCATGAGCTGCATGCACACCTATGACATTGTACTCAAGTGCCACATACACGTAACACAACATGTGGCGCTACATGCTGCTAGGAGGTCAAACATTCAGTCAAACATGCTCATTAGTGAACAGGGAGGCTCAAGTCTGTGGGTAAGACTTTGGCATCTCTATTCTGTGAAATTCAGGGTCTGACTTGCTGACTAAATCATGAATATGGCCCTCTGCTAATTTTTCTCTATAAACATTTTGAAAACAAAAGTCACCCTCTTCACATGGCCATGCCTAAAGGGCTGCACTAAATCCCAAAATATGACTATACGCTACTGATTGTCCAACTCAAAGATGGAAAAAAAAGTGAAACTCCAGTCAAGTTACATATCAGATCATGTGCCAGCACATCAAACCTTGCTATGTGTCCAACACACAGGAGTCAATCACACAACAGCTGCAAACACAACACAGAACAGAAATATCAACACCATGGGCCAGATGTAGGAAGCACTTTGCGAGTCGCAAACGGCAAAATTTGCCGTTTGCGACTCGCAAATGCGTGTTTCCTATGCAGAAATGCATTTTGCGAGTCGTTACCGACTCGCAAAATGCATTTCCGAATCGCAAATAGGAAGGGGTGTTCCCTTCCTATTTGCGATTCGCAATGGTATGCAATTCCATTTGTGACCGCTTATGCGGTCGCAAATGGAGTCGCAGTTACCATCCACTTGAAGTGGATATTAACCCATTCGCAAACGGGAAGGGGTCCCCATGGGACCCCTTCCCCTTTGTGAATGGACCCCAAAATATTTTTTCAGGGCAGGGAGTGGTCCAAGGGACCACTCCCTGCCCTGAAAAAACTGAAACAAAAGGTTTCGGATTTTTTGAAATGCAGCTCGTTTTCCCTTAGGGAAAACGGGCTACATTTAAAAAAAAACAAAAAACTGCTTTATTGAAAAGCAGGTCGCTAACATGGAGGCCTGCTGACTACAGCAGGCCTCCATGTTAGCGAGTGCCTATACTAGCTATGGGGCCGCAATTTGCGACCCACCTCATTAATATTAATGAGGTGGGTCATTGCGACCCCATAGCGAGTTGCAGTCGGTGTCTGAGACACCGTACTGCATAGCAATTTGCGAGTTGCAAATTGCGATTCGGAAGGACTCGCAATTTGCAACTCGCAAATTGCCACCTACCTACATCTGGCCCTTACTGTATATGTCTGGGTCCGCAAATCGAGCCACTTCTCCGATTGTGTAAGGGGGAGGTCCACCTGTAAAGCATGGAAGGGTGAAATGTGCTTAATGTCTGTGCACTGTATAACACTTTCAAATAAATTTACTGTGTGTAACATTATATCTGAAAGTCCAGCCTCTCAGGCATGATGATACTCCAACATACATACCGCTGAAAACATGTATAGACCCTGTCACTCCAGTGAGTGATACACACACACATCTCCACACATGCACTAGCCCTATCATGTGGTGACAAACATGCTCAATCAATTGGTTGCAAGCTCATTTATGGAGTGTACTCCTCTCATCATTTGTAGCAATGAGAGACATGCAAAGCCACATTCCTGGAGCACTGCAATACCACTCAGTCAGGTATTGTGGCTTGTGCATCAAGGGACAATCAGTTACTGTGTGATGCTCATGTGGGTTGATTGAAGGTCATTATTTATCAGGCTTTCTATGGTCCCTTACATGTAGGGCCTGTGTTGTGTGTTGGTTACATATGCTACATTAACAGTGTACCCTGAGCCACATTTGCCCCATATGACACCATAATGGCAGGGATCCTGTGCGTTAATTGGTGACAATTCGAGGGAAGACACGGATTGGCCATTTTTAATCTTATAATACAACAATGAGATATATGCTGACAGTGTATATTGTGGTCATCCATGACAGAAAGCATGGGCACAGGTGTAGTCATTGCACCTGAAATGTGTCACTCATTGACCTGTGTACCCATAATGGGTTTTGGAAATCACAGTTAGCCACATCCATCATCTTACATTTACCAAGTTGGGAGATCAGCGGGTATACAGCAAACTGACACTGTCACATTATTAAAACATGGTTTAGCAAATGTGGCACTGTGTCAATCCTGGTGATGTAGGTTTCAATTTGTATGTACCTTCGGAATGGCAGCAGTAACAGGAATGCTGGTCTTCTGATCTTAGCATACACCCATGTCTGTGATAGCCTCCATACTGGAAAGTTAGTTATTGGACATATGCTGCACTAGATCGGCAGGGGTGTACCAAACGAAACTAGCAAAGTATTAGGGAACTTTATATGTATGATGGAATTGGTATGGGGTACCTTGCACGACATCATGCACGTAATACATTGTGACCATGCATTCCCCAACGTCAGGTATCCCATGATGACCCCATAACTTATGAGAAGTGCATGGCTATAGAGTAACACAGATGGGAAATGCATTAGCTCTGTTCCAGCTATTGGGCCCAAGACCAATTTAAAACACACAGGTACAATGAACAGAGGGCCATGGATAGTTGTTATCCTTCAATTTGTATCATTTGCTTCATGTTATATGCTACAGCTATTGAAAGTAGCATCAAACATTTAGAAATGAACCTGTGTGCATTACTTTGGCATCCATTCCTAATTTAATTGCGGCACAACCAAGTCAATCTATCAGCCTAAGAAATTACCTGAGGTTAGAAAGAAATTGGTACGTATGGGCCAGAATACAGTTCAGACATGTATTCGAAATAACTGGGGAACACATTAATTCTTGGAATTAGCTGGTGAAAAACATCTCTTTCCTGGTATACTCACAGACCATGGATAAAACATATGTTAGAGCCGCATTAGCATCATCTATTGACGTGAAGGCAGCACTAATTTACACGCTCCAGTTGTGTTTTGTAACTTAGTGCAGCTGTTGCGTCAACAAATTACGGTAATGTGTAGCAATTATTGTATAACTCAGGGCCACTGTATGTTTAACTTGCATTCCACATGTCAAAAAACATTGCCTGCAGCATATCCACAAATCTGCTACTGTCACTACAGAGCATTTAAATGTGCACAATACTCTGAATTATACTCACCAACAGGGCCATCAATCACAATACCCAGGTGGTCCAGCAGGTCTTGCTCTCCGGCAACAAGGTCTGCTCATCTGTGCTTCAGTTGGTGGTCGTTGCGTGGTGTGTTGTAGACGCGATGCAGATGGTACAGCACCTTTGATCACCGGAGCCTCCTCGTCTCTGTGTGATACCCCTGTATCACCCTGCCACCCGCTTTGATCATCAAGGGGAGGAAGTGGCACACCAGCCAAATGAATCCCCCCAGCTCCTCCTCACCCATTCTCCCCAGACGTGGTCTACCCAACATGACAGAAATAATATTAAAATTAAAGGGTACAGAGGATAATAAAGGGAAAGGAGGGAGGAAAAAGAAATAAAAGTAACCCTAAAACAGCCCAACTATCCCCAAACTAACAATACCCACATCAGACTCCCAACAGTACAAAGACAAAATTAGACACCAAAAATGACAAATAAACACTTACAATGAACAACTGAGACAATTACAAATAACACATATGACAAATTGGATGGCACACAGGAGACAAAATCACAATTGGGACAGACAACACTCTAAGCACAGTCTAGAAAAATCACAGACTGCAAAGTGAAAGTGGCAGTACACCCACTTTACCAATGCTGTAAACGAGGATATCCTATTACATCACTTCCTGCCTCAAATGCAGTGCGTTTTTTTTTATGATGCGGCAAAATAATATGACGCTTACAGTCTGTGCGTCAAATATTTTTGACGCACATGCTTAAAAATTACCCCACATCCATAGTTCCAAATATTTTGCATCGGTAACCAATTTCATGGGGTACAGTGTAGAAATTACCACTCGGGGCCAATGGGTGTATCGTGGCTGTGAACGTAATTTTTCGACGCATATGTGGCAATTTGTGACGCATATGTGTCTTTTTTGATGTGTATACTTCAAAATTGATGTCTTTTACTGGGTTTGGGTCATTTCTCACATTTTTATAGTACAAGACAGCTGTAACTATACAGAGATAGGCTGTTTGCATCTACCTTGTGCATTACAGTGTTTGGGCACATGTGCCAGATCACACTACTGCGGACAATGATCCTCTAGTTGTTGTACCGATTAGCACTCTTCACTGACGCAATAGATACCCAAACTTTTGGAATACAAATTGGTATTACCCAGTTAGAACAGGTTGTGCGTCAATAGAGGATAGCAAGGCTTTGCAACTTAATACATTAACTCATTGCCTGTGTGTCAATGTGTGTGAATTGGCTATTTCATTTTTAGTTGGCCCTCTGTGTGAACATCACAAGAAGTGTTTTCATAAATGTGCCTGTATGCATGTGTTGTAAATGTGGATAACCATCAGATGCTATTCAGTGTGGCAATGAGTCAGGAAATGTGTTTGTCATACACGTAGCAACAAATGCTGTGTGTACTTCCCGGACTTTTGGGACAAAAGCATCTCCCATGACAAACGATGCACAGGATAGATAGAGGACGGGTGATAATGGCAATGTTACAAGACGAAGCCATCACATGTACTGGAATATTGGATACCACTTCCTGGTCACTTTTTTGTATACTACCCATGAGTCAGGCATTTGACAATGCTATGTGGGCACGGTGTTTGTGACACAGAGTCCAAAAACCAATCCAAAAATGTAATGTCACTCCACAGTTTGAGTCATATAAATGACCTATGTTTCTCTTGTGGCAGTGGAGGAACAGCAGACCAAGCAGCACGTGTGCACATGTTTACATTGGTTAATTGCACAAAGGTGTCCAGTTCAAGTGTGTGGCCATGTGTACCCTGTGTCATTATTGGGGTCCATGTTGTCACAGTTACGTGCAGGTCTAGTCATGAGTCTGTGGAGTCATTGCCTGCATTAACAGAGTATGCTTCAAAGCAGAATTGACCGAAAGCAAAAGAGGAATTGACAACACACGTAGGGATAGTCCAGCTATGGCACTGCAGAGGTTTTGTGAGACTGACAACAGGGCAACCTTGGTGTGCTCACAAAGTTAATGAATCAGTAGTTTTAAACCGGTTGGTTTCATCACAACATTTGTACACAGGGTGGCCTCTAAAATTCCCTCTGCAACAGGGAACATCAGTGCCTCTGTGCTGATTAATCTCACAGCTATTCACCACGCAAGCCCCATCAATAGGTTGGGGCCGATGTGAATCTGTGGGTGGACCGTCAGGGCACAAACATGTTTTGTTCTTTCATGCACATTAGCAAATGTTGTTTGTAGTGCTGGAGGCACCATACCCAATCCATGCATACAGCCAGGGTACACTGTCACTGTTTGTCACTCATGCATACATGAAACCCAGACAAGTGTTGGGCTGTGATTAGGCTATTTGAAGACATGTCCCACACCATGATACGATAAGTAAACTGATTACGCTATACAATCTGTTTGAGGATTTATCGTAGACCTACCAGACACAATACCCCAGGAGGAAAGTGAGGGCATGGAAAGCAACTATGAGAAAAATGTAGCCACAGTGAACCTTTATGGTAACACAAAGACAGGAACCAATCAGGCTAACAGGATGGAGGTTCTGTCAGGAACTAACATGAACAAGGCAAATACACAGTGAGCAGACTCTGACTGGGAAATGCTGGAACAACACTGTGGAAAAGGAAAATGTATTTGTCCTGTGGGCTGCAACATTACACAATCACCCAAAGCCTGTGTTACACAAGTGACTTATACGGCGATGCATAACAAGAATATACATATAATGGCAGCTCCTAAGCCGTTCCAGGCAGCAGCAAGGGCAGTGTAGGTTCAAATGGCTGGTCTGCATGGAAGTGCTCACATGTAGTCTCTCACAAGTCCTGTAGGTGAGAATCAAGTTCAAAGGGCCAACAGTAGCTTTCACATGGGAAGCAATGGACAGGTGATTACAGGTCCTACAGACTACCAGGCTGTGCATTATCTGACCTGAAGTCCATGCAGACAGATGAACTATAACTAAAGAGGGAAGCACACTGGAGTCAGAATGTGAGTCTGGGGGTGTGTAGATGAAGGATTATCTGGGTACAAATAGTAAATTTCCAGGGCCCCCTAGAGAAGGTTGGGGAGAGACTAAAAACATGGCAGTGGCAGGACTTATGACCTGAGATGGACTGCGCAGGGCTTGTCTTGTGAGCAATGGTTGTCATACCTAGGGCACTCGTGCTATCCATTTGCAGCTTACATGGACTTCTTGTCACCCATACTCCTTGCAGAGATAGCTGATGTCACACTTACTGCTGTCAAGGGCCTGGTCATACATTCCTGTTACGAATGCAATAGCACCTCCACTGCCTCAATTTTTAAAGCAGTTTTTTACCTTATGAATGATGGTGTCTTAGTTGTGTGCCATATGCTGCAATGAACCATGTTGCCAACATGTATGTGTGCCATAGCTGTGGTCCTCTGATATTGACCTTCAAATGTGAAATGGACAGGATATATGTCATTTACACTGAGTGTGAAGTTGGCTGTACATTCATACCCATCAAATGTGATGTGGATTTTTCAGTATCCTAATCTGTATATCTGCAATGCTCCATGAGGCTAAACTCTGATTATAAATCCTAGGGGATAATGTGATGCATAAATAATTACCCAGACCATGATTTAGTGATTAGTATAGGTGTTTAATGACATATTGCAAGACAGTGGTGATGGTGAGCAGAGTTAAAAGAAGTTTTGTACAGTGTGTTGTCTCCGATGCAATCCTGCTGCAGGGTTTGGATAGTCTCCCTCATGTTGATGGACAACATCCTCCTCTTCCTCCTCTTCAGGCATTTGTGGGTCTTGTTCTTAGAGGGGAATGTTCCTCCTTACACAAATGTTGTGCAGCATGGCATAGGTCAAAATGATCTTGCAGACCATTTCAGGTGAGTATAGGAGGCTGCCTCCAGTGATGCGAGGCACCTGAATCTTGACTTCAGGATGCCAAAGGTCCTCTCTACTATGGTGTGTGTCCTCCGATATGCATCATTATAAGCACGCTCTATGCTGTGCATGGGTTTGCAAATGAGGTCATGATCCATGGCTGGATCCCATACCCCTGATCAGCTAAAAGAGGAAATTAGCAAAAATAATTGATGGAGCTTGCACCATGATTATCACTTTGCATGGCAGTTGGTCTCTTGTATTGTCTGTGACTCCTCCGTGTTTGTGTTATTGTGTGGAATCCTAGGCTTCTAGGATGTACCATCAGCATTGGGATGTTTCATTATCTGAACTGGTGTTTGGCTGATTGACCAGATGTCAGCGATATGTTTGTAGAATTGCAGTACACTGTGTACTCCCATGCATTATGCCATGTGAAAGAGGTGTCCATGTGTCTTAACTGGGGGTGACATGATACTTCCATACACAGAATCAATTCCACAGTGGTGGTAACACGGTTGCATTTATTTGGCCTGGACATCCCATCCAATTTAACATATGCAATAGAATTTGTGAAACATCAGTGAGGCCCTTTGATTTGGTTAGGTGACAATGTACAACACATCTCCATAAGTTGGCAGCACTAACGTGTTGACAATTGACAATGCACAAATATTCCATGTGTTACAAGTTCTCTGCAGACCTATTTATCTGCCCTTACCGAGTTGTCTCATGTTCAAACGTGTACCTGCACTACTGATCCTGGTCCAGTTCAGCTGGCTAACTTGGTTGTGAGGTTGACAGTTTAAGTGTCAGAAGGTCCATATGCCAGTACATCTGTTGTGTATATGTGTAATGTCTCAAACTGAATACGTAGGAATGTGCACTTTGAAAAATTGTCACATCAATATGTGTTCTTAGCATAGTCCACTTGCTTATTGGTAGTGGGCAATGTCAGGCCAGGAGTGATGTGAGATGTTGGTACAGCCTCAATGATTCCATGTCCCATTCATTAGAGTCATCATCATCATGCTATGTGTGTCATGGTGTTATACCTGCAGCGAAACACATTGCATACCATTTACACTGTACATATTGTTTGGAAGGGTGTGTGATTGAGTGTCATTGATGTGATATTGTAAGATTAATCTTCCAAGTTGTACTGGCAGTTAAGGCCATGTAATTCTCACTGTGTGGTTTTAAATTGTTCACTTGTGTCTGGGGACTGGCATCTGTTGTTATTTGCATCTGTCATTTGTCCATAGGTGTGTATCCCATTGGGTGAGGATATCACACATGACTAGCAGTGTCACAACCTCAGTGTCTTCCTGGCCACATGTCAATGTAGTGGTGTATGTGTTGTGTGTCCTACAGGTTGCTCTGCTGTATGTATATATGAGGTTTCTGTACTTACCAACAAGTAGGCCATTGCCATATCATCCATCCTGGAAGTGTTGATTGATGGTGCAGTGGCGGAAGATGAATGAATCATGTACACTGCCAGGATACTTTGCCACGATGTTGGTGATCAAACTCCGGTGATCGACAATGGCCTACACATTGATAGAGTGTGTGTGCTTCTTG
This sequence comes from Pleurodeles waltl, assembly GCF_031143425.1. Taxonomy (NCBI): domain Eukaryota; kingdom Metazoa; phylum Chordata; class Amphibia; order Caudata; family Salamandridae; genus Pleurodeles; species Pleurodeles waltl. The sequence continues at coordinate 807,357,845 of NC_090448.1, read as the reverse complement.
TTGCGGTATAGATACTCGGTTGCAGCAGGTGGCACAATCCGTAGGTGTACAGTCAATGGCACCAAGCACATGTGGGAAGCCGTTGATTTGGTAGAAGCCCTGTTTGGTCTCCTGCTGCTTCTGGTGTGGGTTGGGGAAGCTGATGTGGTGGGTTGTGAGGGAGATGAGGGCATCCAATACCTTGGGTAGGAAGGCAGAGAATGAGGGCTGTGAGATCCCGGCAACCAGGGCACCAGTGGTTTGAAAGGAGCCACTTGCCGACATGTGGAGGACAGCTAGCAGCTTGGTCTCTGGTGGAATGATGTGGGGTGTCTGCAGGCTGGGTGCCAACTGTGGCTTAGTGTGGCGCAGCAGCTGCTGAATGGCTTGCCAGTTGAGTCTGTACCTCTGGATGATGTCTTGTTGCCTGAGGCCCTGAAGGGTTGTCCTGGTCCTGAATATCCTCTCCTGCCTTCTGCGTTGCCTTTGGGGTCCCTGCTGGTGTGGTGGAAGCTGCTCCTGTTGGTCCTGTGCTCTGCGTCTTCGTGCATGCTGGATGAATAGCACCTCCGTGACTTCCTTTTTGAGCTCTTCGGTTGCTTCTGTGTGTTTTCCTTAAGTAGTGGTGTGTTTGCCCCATTTTAACGCCTGCCCTGACCCAGGCGTTATTTTTTGACACGAATAGGGCTGTGCGTCATTTTCCGCCTCCGCCTCCCAGCCGTGCGGGATTTTTGCACGGTAGGATAAATATGGAGCACGGGTGTTTAAGTCATTTTTTTGGACAGGAATGCCTACCTTACATGTCATTAACGCAAGGCGGTTTCACGCATCCAGAAAATGACGCACACAGCGGAATTTTGGCATTCGCAGGGTCTGGTGTCAAAGTATAAATATAGTGTAGGGTTTGTGCCGAATTTTCATCAAAATTTTTGCCGCAAATTCAGCGCAGGCAGAGTATAAATACGCCCCTTGAAATTTAACTATTATTGACCTTTCTTAGGCATTTCATGAGGTCCACAGGAATCAATTTTCATCAAAGACTGGACATTTTTGCTTGAACAGAAAGTTATTCCAAATGTGGTTCATATCACACTCTGTAGTGAATAAACACTTTTAAAGTCTCATAGTGAAGAAATGGGCCCTTTTCTCAGATAATGACTCATAATCAAAAGCTTGTGTTTGGGAATAATCAGACATTGAATATGTCGCTAAGGGGCAGATTTACATTTTGCGCTGGGTTTGACTCTCAAAAGTGACACAAACCTCTTTTATTTACTTTCCAGAAAGTTGCCAGAAAGTAATACAAAGCAACACAAAGCATTGATTTACAATATCACAAACAGTAAAGGACACAAATAGTGGAAATAGGCAATATCTGAAAAAAACATTTTGTAACTTTTTGAGCCATTTCTTAAAGTCTGTGGTCAACGATTTTCTTCAATAATCTTATGTTTTTGCTTGAACACAAATATTTTCGCTTGAACACAAACAACTTCAAATGTTATTTTTCTCACACCCTGCGGTGATAAATTCTTTTAGGGTCCAAAAGTGACCAATTAGGCCATTTTGATAGACTTTCACTCATACAAAATCTTCTGTTTCGCTAATTGATTGCATGAAAATTACTCTAAAACAAGCTTAATTTAGCTCCAACAGTGATGTTCCAGATGCAAAATCAATAAACATTTAAAAGATGCAACATTTGAAAGCAAACAATTTTTCACATTTTTGAGGGACTTCTGGAGGTCTGTGTTCAGTGAGTTTCAGAAAAAATCAGAGGTTTTCATCTTGAATAGAAAATTCCTCCAAATAGTTGTATATCACAGCCATTAATGAATATGTTTAAGGCATTAAAGTGACCAAATAGACCATTTTAAACACCTTTGCTCATACTCAAAATTTTGAGTTTTCACCTATTCGGAGCATGAAAATGACTCTAAGTACACTTAGGCCCATATTTATACTTTTTTAGCGCCGCATTTGCGTCATTTTTTTACGCAAAAACGGCGCAAACTTGCAAAATACAATTGTATTTTGAAAGTTTGTGCCGTTTTTGCGTCAAAAAGCGGCATAAATGCGGCGCTAAAAAAGTACAAATATGGGCCTTATTATTTTGGCTCCAAAAATGATGATCCATAGTCATGATGAAAAGCCATATACAGTTGAAAGGTGCAACATATTAAAACAAACCATTTTTGCCCATTTCAAGACATTTCTTATAATCTGTGGCCATTGATTTGCATAAAAAATCAGACATTTTTCTGTCAACAGAAAATGATTCCACATGTTGTTTATGTCACACCACAGTGAATAAAAACTTTTTAAGGGTTCAAAGTGCTAAAATAGGCTTTTCTTTGTAGTCTTTGGCTGATACTCAGGGTCTCATTTACAAGGAGCTGGCGCAGCCCAGTCATTTTTTTTTATGCAGCGACAGCGCACTATCAGCTCCATACTTACAAAGTGATGCTAGAGGCCTCTAGCTTCACTTTTCCCCTGTGTGCTTCATTGTTCCTAGTATCAGACCCGGCAGCGTCAGACAATGACAATGATATGCAAGATAGGCGTTCCCTCCTAAAAAAGCACGCAGGTCTGACACATCCATATTTACAATGTTTTTGGAAAATGACGCTCCTTTAGCAAAAAGTGCATAGAGTCTCCAAAGCGTCAAAAAACAACACCTGGTCAGACGAGGTGTAAAAATTACACTTTGCCACAGGTACATAAGGAGAACATACCCAAATCATTCAGGTGCTCTCTAGCACACCATGGACCTACTCCTACTGCAGCTTGGAGCACCAAGAAGACCACCACAAGAACCACTATGACCACCATGATCACCACCACCCGCACCACGGAGGGAGTGCTGGAGAAGGGAGCACATTTATGTCAACACCGTACCTCACCAATTGGATTCAGGGAGGAAGAGGTAATTACCCATTACCGTCTGAGGAGGGAGTCCATTGTACAGCTGCTACACCTGATTGCACCAAGACTACAGGCAACAGTTGACAGGGTTACCAACATCCCACCACAGACGAAGCTCATGGCTGTTCTTCATATGCTGGCCTCGGGGTCCTTCCAGACAACTGCAGCCCGAGTGGGAGGAATCTCTCAGCCATCATTCTCCTCCTTCCTACCCACTGTCCTGGATGCCATCATCTGTCTGATACCCTACTACACCTTCTTCCCAACACCCAGCAACTGCAGCAAGAGATCAAACAAGGATTTTGTGACATTGCTGGGTTCCCACATGTACCGGGTGACATGGACTGCACACCTGTGCAATTGGTTCCTCCTGCTGCAACAGCCCATCCCTACTGCAACAGGAAACACACCCACTCCATCAATGTGCAGGCAATTTTCGACCATCGTTGGTTGCTCACTAATGCTGTGGCAAAATGCCCGGCAGTGTGAATAATGCATACAAATTCCGACACTCAATCAATGATTCCAAGATGGACAATATGGGACTGGCCTACCAGTTGATAAGCAAACAGCAAGTCCCTAACAGACACAATGACAGTTAGAAATGGGGGACAAAATACATATCTCACTGTCTGTCTGCACAGATAAGGACTTCTGGATAAGGGCTGCTCCAAATACATGCACCATGTATCATGTTCTATATGCAATACATATCCCCCTGCCATACATGTGAATACATCGCAAGCCAGACAGTTTTGTAGACATTGCATGATGTAAAGGGACACAGCAAGGCATGGCAGGCAGAAAATCTGGCCAGCATCACTGTGTGAAAGGAAGGTGTTACATGTCCACTGGGGAGGGTCATGTCATGCAACAGACATGGTCCATCAGATCTTTTATAGACCCCCCACCAGGAGATAGGTGCAAGGTGACAAACCACGGCTCATGGGCAGGTGACATGTAACTTACAAATGAATATGTATCACCAAAATCACTCTCATGTCACATGTGTGATGTGTAATGCGACATCCATCCATCACTCACCATGCCTCTGAGGCAGCAGCCTTGGCTGGAAGGTGCTCAACACTCAAATACAACCCTGCAAGCAATGAAGAACCCATAAACCCCTGATGCAAATGTGAATGTGTACTTGCTAGGCAACTTGTGTGCAAGTGTAGTTCGAAGGAACCTTAGAGAGCAGGACGCCCTAAATATTGTGTACCAATTCCTCTTCTCAGTGATGTTGTACAGTGTAGGAAGTTGTGTATCTGGACTGCAGAGAACCACTCTCAAATCTTCAGGATCCATGTGTTGTGTGCACAAATTGGGCACAGTGCCGGCACACACGTACACAATGTTCCCCCACTGTGAAATGCACTCATGGACTCGGAAATGGCATTTGTGACACCATGTCACTCAGTTGGTATGTGTGAGTGGGTACTGTGTGGATGGCATTATATCAACGGCACTGGACAATATTGTACACATAAAGGCCTATTTCAATGTATGGTAGACCACCACAAACATCTGTGGATGACCACGGACCCATGCATGTGTCTGTGTAAACCATGTCTGGTATGTTACCACCTACCCAGGAAGAACCTCTAAAAAATATTCATATCCCATTCTGTCTCTCCACACATGTAGTGCGAACACATATCATGGAGTGGACTAGAGGGAGGGAAAATACCCAACGCTAAAATCAGCCTCATAAATATGACAGGATGTAGAATTATATGATGTGTCTGCTCATGCACTGCATTTGACATCACATAGATTGATTGAACAGTCCACTGTAAACGTCAGTACAACGGCATGATTGATACATCATGTGCTCATAATTGGGGGAAGTGCATGACAATAGTACCACACATAACACACATGGGAAGGACTATAGCCAATACAGTTATCTAAACATTGACACTGTCTCTTTATTCCCATTTCAGCTGACCAAGGATATGTGATACAGTAGTGGGTAATGACCCCATTTGCAAACCCACAGACGAGGCTTGAGAAGGCATACAACCAAGTCCACATCAGGACACGTAATGTTGTGGAACAGACCTTTAGCCTGCTCAAGGCCCGGTTCCGCGGCCTGCTTATATCTAGATGTAGATAGCTATATTTATAGGTCTGCAAAATTATTGTGATCTGTGCAATACTGCACAACATATTTGTGGGCACAAATGTCCCCTGGGATGGAGATGAACAACCGGAGGACCCAAGGGGGGAGGAGGAGCCAGCTCATGATGGAGACATCCAATACTCTGCTGCAAGTGCTCGCAGATACACACATATTGTGCAGAATTTCTTCACATGATTTTATGTCTGTGAATGTATGATAGTGCTTCCACATGATATTAACACACAAAATGTAACATATGTCTTGGAGTTCATGTCACAGTTTCTGTAAAAAACAACTCACCCACATCCGGGAAATTAAAAGTAGGCCACAACAGTTGTCAATCAAGTGTGAACACTGTCATCATCCTCAAAGTGCCAGACACAATGTACTGATCTTTGAAACGTGTGGTGTGTAATGTGTGCATTGCCTGTCAAACAATCATATTGTACTGAAAACACACATATCAGTCAAATATGTGTTGGAACAAAGGAAAAACAGACAGATCTAAATCTCTATGTGATGCTTTAAGTCCAAACTTGATGCTTATGAATGAAAATAGTAGTCATAAACCAAAACAATAAATCAGTGTGAGGGATGTGAGTACTCAATGTCAAAACAACTCTTCTTACTGGTGACAACTCACCACACTCACAGCATTCACACTCATACTCACATGAATGCTAAACAATGTCATAGCATGTCTCATACTGTTGGCAAAGTGTATAAGTCAATCAGGACACAGAACAATATGGGTTGGTTATCAGCTGTCATGACTATTTACCAAATCGGCACCTACTCACTGTGCAGCTGCGCGGTCATCAGGTGTCATGACTATTCACCAAACCCAACCGTACTCACTGTGCAGCTGACTAAACATATTGTTTGTAGCAGTGGGTGATTAATCCTCATAAACACACCAATACGGAAACGCAGCAGAGGCACGATTATGCCCTAAACAGAACTTTCACAGTACATAGGTACTACTTCAGGAGTATTTATATGTTTGGGGGCAAATTACTCTACTCACCAGTAATAGTTTCAAATGTAATACTAGTGTGCTGCATATTGCAGAATATTTGTGCGTGGACATATGTCCCATGGCTCAATGGCAATGAGGAACAGGAAGTACTGGACAATGAGGATGATAAAAATGAGGAGCAAGCTCACAATGGCAGCAACATTGCTGAAGTACCAAATACTAAAAATCCCTTTTCCCAAATGCGTAAATTACTTTCACAATGTCACAAGATTAGGACTACATGAATTTTGTGTACCTATGTAAAACAACACATATAGGCACAATAGTTGTGTAAGCAAATTACCTGCATAGACACAGTAAACATCATAACACTCACATCACATCTGCAAATACCTTTCACACAGAACACCAATATAGCTAAGTTTGACAATCAGCGCTATACAACATCTGGTATACCCACAATAGTATGCATGGCAACAACATTTACCAATAAGTCCACCATTGTGAAACACAATGCACACGATGTGCTAATGCAGATAGTGTGCAATTACTGTGTGTGCCTCTTGTACAGCTAACCATTTGTATGGCCTCCTACTTGTGGAGGAAAGTAAAGTAAAATCATAGTATGATGTCTGGGAATACCCAGGGGTAGCTCCTCTGCAGTGGTGTGGGGGGGTGGGGGGGCGTCACCCCCTTGGATGAGCCAGCAGATGAAAACTATAACAATAGCTTGCATTTTATTTTTTATTTTTCATCTGCTGGCTCAGCCAGCAGGGAGGGGTGGGGTTGGGCCATGGGGATGTGGGAAAGTGCACTAAGTTTCTTTGGCCGGGCATTTCAGGCTGGATAAGCACACATACACACTTAGGTTTCCCCAACTCGGCTGTCTAGACAGCTGAGCTAGAGAAACAGCACAGACCCCAGGCTTGTGTCTGAGCGGCAATGACTGCCGCTCAGACCAATCCTGACGCTGCTTACATGCTATTTTTAGCATGTGAGCAGCACCAGGATTGCTGGGGAACCTGTGCTGGTGTCCCAGCAAATGCTGGGACACCAGAAGAGGATCAAGGCAGCAGGAGACGGCGATGGGAGTCCAGCGGCGCAAGGTAAGTGGTTTCTTTTCTTTCTTTTTTAAAAATGTTTTCCCCATTGTTCGTCATGCCCCTCCCCCCACCCCTTGCTCCCTTCCTTGACATATGCATCGGCCGCCACTGCTAATACCTATAGTCTAACTATGCAACATACAAATCTGCAACCACATATCAAAACCATTAGGAGAGTTCATATCACAAATATAAAGGGTAAATATTAAACTTTGCCAGTGCAAGAGTGTTTATCCAGTAACAATGTGTCTACATTTGCTCCACTAGGCCACGTTACCAATGGAAAAAGCAGCTATGTAGCCTACCATGTTGGTGGTGCAGTTAAATATAAATGATGGCTACACTCCCATGACTACAGTCTTAGTACATATGTGAAAACACAACACCAATAATCTGAGTATGCAATTCACTAAAAGCAAAGTTCATCCACCCAAGGTGCCAGTCACTGATGCATCCAAAGATATGTTATTTGGATGTGGCTGACACTTCTCAGGTGTGCATCATTCCTGAATGCATTCTCATCACCCAACTTCAAGTAATCCCACATTTCAGACACATATTGTGATGGGTGCCAATGGCAAACATATATATGATTGGAGTACACTTAACTAGTTGTGGCTAGACGAGCTGCCTTTGTGATACACAAAATCAAGAGTAAGCCTGTGGGTAAAGAGATGGAGCTGTTGCCATGTCAATGTGCAACACATATTGTCTAAAACACAAGCACTGACAGTTGATGTGTGTGTAGTACAATATGTTATGGTGTGGGTTTCACATGACTATACCAAGCATCTCCTTGACAGGACACCTTCTCCATTTCATTCTTCTGTGCAGTTACTCTCCCTACAAATTCACAAAAAAGCCCTTGGTCTAGACGGTCTCCCTATTGAATTTTACACCACTTACGCATCCAACCTGCCTCCACATTTTTAAAGATTGTAAAAGAAGTCCTTGGATTCTGGCTCACTTCCCCCACCACATGCCAGGTCCTTGTTACTCCCTTACTTAAGCCTGTTCTAGATCCAGAAGACATCTCCTCCTACAGGCCCTTGCCCCTTTTGATGACAATACAAAATACTCAGCAAAGTTTTGGAACCCAGACTTCTCCCCCTACTACCAGACCGGATACACACAGTCCAGTACAGGTTTGTCCCATGCTGTAGCAACTTATTAAACATTAGACTGTTATACCTCGCTATGGAGGGAGCTAGAGATGCCTGACCTACCGTTGTCCGTCTCTCCCTTGATCTACAGCAGGCATGTGGCATCTTAGGGTGAGTCTATATGTTTGCCACCCTCATTACATATGGCATGCTATTGACTTATTTTAAATTAATTAAACTCCTTTACGCTAACCCAACAGCAAGGCCACATACCAGCCCTCATTTCTTCCAGTTATTCCATCTCCTGTGGCACCAGGAAGGGGTGCCCACTGTCTCCTCTCCTCTTTGTACTAGTGATGGACCCACTAGCACAACATATTAGACGGGTGACAGATGATTGGTTTATTTTACAAGATCCCCACCAACATGGTGTGTTGCTGTTTGCAGATTACATGATCATATATGTCTGAGACCTTGCTGTGGACCTCATGCCCCTAGCCATCCTCCTTGCGTTGTTTGGAGACTTTTCTGGGTTAAGTGTAAACCACGCCATATCCCATGCCTTTGTCTTCCGATATTGCCCATTGGGAGACACTCTGCCATGCAGCCTACACATAATACCCACAGCCCCACATCCGTTTCGCTACCTTGGGATACAATATGGAGGACTACTGGGGATCTGCTGGATGGTAATCTTGTCAAGGCCATTGCCGCACTCTACTCGCAGGTATGGTTCTGGGTCACACTCAGTGGCGTGCCAACTGGCACTCTCCGAAATGGTGGTGCTACCCCATCTTTTATACTTTTTCTTGCAAATCTAATGTAATAATTCCAGTGATCTTTTTCAAACAACTTCATAGTTTACTTATTGCTTTCATCTGGGCACCTCGCAGGCGTAGAGTGAGCCTGTCAAAATTACATCTGCCTCCGAAGGAGGGGGAAGGATTGTCGTCCCAGACATTCGGGCTTATTGTTATGTAGGTCAATTGCAATGGCTATCTTACTTGCTTGCAGGGCTCCACCTAACTGAAATAGACTTCACTCCACATATGCTGTGCACAGGCAAATTACACACGCTCTTGCTGCCGGGAGTGGTGCGTCCTTCCCAACGGCTGCTGCTCTTAAGTAACTTACTTACTGGAAGCAGTCCCTGAAATACACAGCAACCCCTATCCCATAAGCACCCAATATACCGTTGAGTTGAGGAGATTGCCGACTTCGCTGGGTATCCTCACAACTGCTGGACTGGAGACCTGGTAGTCAGTGGGTATATCCGCTTTTGGGGACATGACGCTTAACGGAGGCTTGTAACACAGCACAGCCTTACCCGAACCCTGGGCACGCCAAACTCCCTCTTCCTTACTCATGCTATTAGTCTCTACATTGGGCACTGGGCACTAACGGGGGCAGAGCCGGGAACTCACTCTTTAACACAGGCACTATATGAGATGGTCACTGGTCGATATCTTGTGAAGTGGCATTACAAAGGCTTGCGTGCACACTTGCACATTTCCCTAGCCCCCCTCTGGACTAGATGGGTGGAAGATGTAGGCTGGGCCAAATATGTCAAAGAATGGTGCTTTCCCCTTGAATACGCCACCAATATTTCCCGCAATTCCTGATTTAAATGTATTCAATTTTCAATGCTGCACAGAGCTTATCTCACACCACACAAGATACAAGAAATGTACCCCACAGCACCTTCAGGGTGCACAAGGCGCCCAGCAGACGCATGCTTTGGGATGCCCATCCTTGCAAGCTTATTGGGCAGAAGTACAAACCGCTCTGTGCGACTTTGCAGAGGTCCCCTACTGGAATTCAACAGAACACTACCTGCTGGGTTTGTACCCACGCCATAAAATCTCCAGGAAGCTGCCCTGTTTCGTAGACCTTGCACTTTTGTTAGCCAGGTGGCAGATTACTAGACAAAGAAAAATCCCTACTCCTTGCGGTCTCCATGCGTGGCCTCCTTCCCTCCTACCTACCCTTGGCCTCATTACGCCACATCAGAGTTCAACCAATTGCATCACACAGAAGAATAGTTGGGGTTAAGGTGGGGGGTATGTTTGTTTATTTTCTCTTCACTTTCTCTTCACTTTTTTCTCCTTGTCTTTACATTTTCAGATACATGAAGATTTACATATTTTAAGTATACGTTAACAACCATTTTTGGAATATTTGTCTATGTACCAATGTGCTATGACCTTCTATGCACTGATTACTGGGATGACACAGTCTGTACATCCTGCAAGTTGCAATAACCACTGTGAATGTCAATAATATGTGTTGATATGTATTGTTTCCTTTTATTGTTTTCTTTTTCTCTTTGGAAAATTAATAGCATCTGTTTGAAAAAAAAGTTAGATGTGGCTTTCTTTTTCTGGAAGGGTGTCAGACAGTTGGACACTGGCAGGGTGTTTTCTTGTTCAGTGTCTTCTCTTTTTCTTCAATTTTGGTTTATTTTGTTCCTTGTTGTACCATTCCATTTAATTATCCTAGTCATCACTGTTGTATTCGTATAAAGAGGTCTTCACATGTTCAGGTACAACAAAGAGTGAGCTTATTTGTGGTTACAGGTTACATATAATTTTCAATTACCTATGATCTACTAAACCTCATCAGGTGCTATTGAAGTTACCTCCCGCTCCTCTCTGACCTGTCCAACAGATACTGGTGGAATGAGGGAAAGGAAACATTCTATACACAGGGACCATTTAATGCACTAGAACATGGAACCAGGGCAGAAACAGGATACTATAATCACTCAGCTAAAGACCCATCTTACAACCATCCAAGCTTGGTTATCAGAGACTTAGCTCACATTAAACCCATCCACAACCAAATTCGCACTGTTTGCAGATGAACAGGTCAGATATGGCTGGATGAATGGAACCTGTAAGACTTGGATTTTGACTCTACAGAGAAAAGAAATCATGAATTTGGGAAGGTCTGAGTAAATATTCTTCTGTCACCTCGATGGTGGCAAGCCTTGCTTATTGCATTCCGTACAGAAACCTCGTACTGTGAAGAACAGCCTTCTGCAGATGCTCCCTTCATTAATATGCTCAAAAGCATCAAAGAATTACACTCACGCTCAGAGATCTCCAATCGCTCCCTCTAGCCATCAGCATACCTTTCACGATCAACAACATCATCTAGAAAGTAGTCAAGAAGGGCACTCCATCATACACGTTGGCAAGGAGCAATACTTCTGAAGGTATCCACGAAGCTGAAGGCCAAGGCAAGAAAGGAAGAGGAAACAAGATGGCAATGGCCTACGGTATGGAATACCATCCCAGTGCAAATTCACTGAGAATCCTCAATGCTGCACTTCGGAAAAGTCTTGACCCTGCACTTTAAGCAACAATTTGTCAATGTGTTTCTCCAATTTGCCTTGTCCTAACTCAGTTCCCTGCCCCAAACCTATGAGGCAGGTTGCAGTCAGAATCCTATTTGCTCCCTTGTGGGGCTTACCTCTCAGTCAACATGCATCCTGTTTTTGATCATGTCTTACCTGAGATTTACATTCTCCTAACTCTCATATTTCGTCATCTGTCCTACAATGCCTTTCAACACCATAAGGAATTGGAAGGTAGTCTTCTTCTTTGCTTCGTGCAAGACAAGATAAAAAGCACTGGTGTCATGACTACAACTTGGACACAAAACGAATTTAAAGACATGGCTTCAGGTGTAGAAGTTTGAACTTGGCAAGGCACATAGCTCTTATAACAGTAGGCATTAGGTAGTTTTCAGCAAGCTGTGTTCAAAATTGCTGCTAAACTCATGGCGACATTTTGAGAAGAACTTTCATTTTTTTTATTTCCAAAATTTCTACCATCAGCTTCCTGGCACCTTTACTCAGGCTATGTCTTGCACAACTATCAATGCAGTACCATCAATCGAATTGCATCTAGCGTTAATCACGTCCTTGCTTTATTTTAAACCTTCTTGGTGAAGGGAAATATTCTTAAACCATTAAGAAAGACATAGTTATCCCGTTTCTCAAAAATCTGGCTAAATTCTATGGGCTACATGTGCAAAGCACTGACCACAAAATAATGGTTGCAATGTGCGACCAGTATTTTTTAAACAGAGTGTGGAATTTTACAAACCATCCTAGGCAGTAACAGGTTGTTTCACACAATTCTGAATTGTAGTGCGTTAAAATCTGACTTAACTCATCAGTATTCATGGGTTAGGATGCAAATGAAGACTCACTAGGATTGATGGCTATCACAGGAATGTCTGTGAATGTTGGCAGAGGGGAGTGCTGTGGGTGTTGCTGTGGGTGTTTCAATGCAACACACATTGCTTTTGACACTGCCCAAATTTATGAGAAATTGTGAACCTGAGAGAGCGCCAAAAACTGATGCAACTCCTGGTTTTTGCTTTTTCTATGTGTGGTGCATTCTGAAGCACACATGGAATGAGCAAAACGTCATTAATGATTGTTTATGTGCAGGAAGGTGTCCCTTCCTGCACATAAACAATAATTCCCTGCAAAGCAGGCACCCTTGCACTATGGTGCAAGGGTGCCTGCATTGGCGCTAGGTAACTCATTTTGGCACCAGGGCAGGGGGAGAGAACATAAATGCGCTGTATAGTGCCCTTTCCCGGTGGCGCAGGGCCAGACACTTGCTGCACCGCCTTGCGCCATGGGGGCTTGTAAATAAGCCCAAATGTATATCTGGCCCTTTGTCTCTAGTAACCTGCTGATCGATCTTGCTTATGCCTTTTCGATCTAAGATCATAGAAAAATATGGAGAGAAGCAACTCTGCATCTTTCTAGAAAACTTCTCACTCCTCAATGACGCCCATTCTGAATTCCACCCTGGATGCAGCACGTAAGCTAAACTTGTTGCTGCGGTAGAATACTTTTGTCTTAGTGTGGACACGGACTGTTTCAACACTGTCATTCTGTTATATCTGTTAGCAGCATGTGACACACTCAATCATGGCCTGCTGTTGAGCAGACTTAGGGGGTCATTCTAACTCTGGCGGGCGGCGGAGGCCGCCCGCCAGAGTTCCCCCGACAGAACACCGCTCCGCAGTCTGAAGACCGCCGCGGTGATTCTGTGTTTCCCGCTGGGCTGGCGGGCGACCGCCAGAAGGCCGCCCGCCAGCCCAGTGGGAAACCCCTTCCCACGAGGAAGCCGGCTCCGAATGGAGCCGGCGGAGTGGTAAGGTGCGACGGGTGCAGTTGCACCCATCGCGAATTTCAGTGTCTGCTAAGCAGACACTGAAATTCTTTGTGGGGCCCTCTTACGGGGGCCCCTGCAGTGCCCATGCCATTGGCATGGGCACTGCAGGGGCCCCCAGGGGCCCCACGGCACCCCATACCGCCATCCTGTTCCTGGCGGGCGAACCGCCAGGAACAGGATGGCGGTATGGGGTGTCGGAATCCCCATGGCGGCGCAGCAAGCTGCGCCGCCGTGGAGGATTCCTGAGGGCAGTGGAAAACCGGCGGGAGACCGCCAGTTTTCCCTTTCTGACCGCGGCCAAACCGCCGCGGTCAGAATGCCCTTGAGAGCACTGCCAGCCTGTTGGCGGTGCTCTCGTGGTCGTTGACCCTGGCGGTCAATGACCGCCAGGGTCAGAATGACCCCCTTAGTGTAATATGTCAAGGCAGAGCATGTCACAGCTGGTTTTCATATTTTCTGCCCATCTGCACACCAAAAGTAGTTCTTGGACCTTCTGCGTCTTTCATTTCACCCATTGTGTGTGGTGTGCCACATGTTTCAGCTCTTTCACTGTACCTCTTCTCCATGTATACCTCTCCTTTTTCAGCCCTCATTCGACCCTCAGGTTTACAACCACACTAACTATACCCAGCTGCCATGCATGCTCAGTTGTCCTCGCATGGGTGACAGGAGCTCTGTCAATGTATGGTTAAAGCCAATAAGTAGATGTGAAACTGTATTCCAAACAGATGAGATCTCTGTTGTGTTTTGAAGCAAACCATGTTTCAACACTCATATATGCCTGTGGAACGTGGCTTCTGTCCTATTACCTCTGCTACTGTTAAACAATTAGACTTCAAGATTGACTGTAATCCTACATGTTCACCCAAACCATTGCAGTAGAAAGTCAACTTGCACCTATCAGATGGGAAAGATACACAAGATTCTTCCCACGTTCTCATTGCAGGGTCTGCAAGATGATGTAGCCTCTCTCAACCTAGACTACTGCAGTTCACTCTACCCCGGCATTTCAGCTTTTTCATGCATCAAATTCACATGTTACAGAAACAAGCAGACAGACTGGTGACCAAAGCATCTCAGTTCAGCTAAGCAATTCCTAAATTTGCTCACTGTCTACCAACTCATGTTAGAGCATTCCTTAAGATCCTCTATTTGATTCCTTGTTCCAAATACAGAAGAGGGCGGGAGCTTCTGTGTCCTGGCCCCCACCTTATGTAACTCTCTTCCTTTCTCGTAAAGCTGGAACCTAACTTCCTGAGGTTCAGGAAGCTTTTGAAGGCCTGGCTGGATAAGCAAGATTTTAATTAGTTTGAGCCCTTTATCCTTTTCCTCCTGGTTGTCACAGAGTCAAATAACCCTGGGGTGAACGTGAGCTCTATACTTTTTTCTAACATAACATAACATAACATAACATAACATATACTGCAGTTCTTCAAATTTTCTAAAATCAAATTTAATCAGATACCCTCTTTCCATATCTCTTTGCTCTAAGCATGTTATCAACCTATAAGCTCCATGCTTTAGGACTTTCTACCTCGATGGTAGCACCGTTTTTGTTTTGGGCCTCTCCTTCATCAGAGCTGTGGAAACTTAAACCTATGCTGCTGTCCATGCCATGAAGAAACTTAGAACTCTTCACCTCTGCCCGTGGGTTTAATTAATTCTACGCATTTGTATTTAGAAACCTCCCTGAAGTCAAGAGACCTGATAGTTTCTAAAGCGCTTTATACAGCATAAGATAACAGCATGCAGTGGTGGAATCGTCTCCAGCATTCTATCTTTAAGATTGAGGAGGTTCCACTGCTGGTTTCTCTTCCAGCTTTAGCACTTCTTGTAGAAATTGAAGAATTGCCAGACAACTCTTTTCAGGCCCTAAACTGTAAATAACCTGTAGAAAATATATGAACTATGTACTATGTAAGGACTCAGATGTAACAAATTATGCGGCCACGATTAGGGGAATTTTGTCAGTGTGATAAAGTAATTGCTCATAGATTTATCATCTACTTCCAGTTACACATCACATTTTGATTAATGTAGTCCTTGAACCAACTTCTAAAAAATTCGATTGTGTAATCATTCAGTGGTTTATTTGCAATTCCATCAGAAAGGGGCTGGTTTCTGCGTATAAAAGCTCCTGTGGGCTTCCACTGAACTGGTGGCAGATCTCCTCTCGAGTCTCTGGCCTTCAGGTGAGTGTCGCCCCTAATCCCGCTACCAGGCTTACTCCAGCTAAACTCCAGACATCTGGGAATGCCGCATACCAATGCTGATTAATCTTAATTTCACCACATGCCACTGGCGTTCCCCTCCCTACTCTTCCTCTCTGTTATCTCACGCTTGAAGAATATTATCCTCCCTTTCTCACTTTGCTCCTGATTTCTTATGTCTCTTCCTCCATCTTTCTCTGTTTTCTCTTTTCTTGCTCGGGGCCAAAGTCTGATGATAAAACAAGCCCCTGTCCACAAATATTAATTCTTGTGCCCAGCAGTTGCACACATTAAGTAATGTTAGATTCTTCGCTGAACACTGTTGCATTTAAAAGATGCTCCCTTGCATGTTCTCACATGTACTAATCCTAAATCTTCCTCCTCTGATATCTGTTGGATGTACTCTTTCATTCAGTGGCTTCCCTCCTTACCTTCGACTTATGTGCTCTCCTTCTGCTGCTGAAAGGTGGCGTCTATTTTAAAATAATTGCAGTTCTTTCCCTCTGGAAAACATCCTTAATTCCTTTTGTCTTGCAAACTATCGGCACATTACTCACCTGTTCCTCTTCAGGGTCTTAAATTTTACAGTGGGGCCCTCATTACGAGCGGACAGAGAAATGGATGGATTTTCACCAACCCCCATCGGAACTACCGATAACCCAAGGGTTGAGTCTAGTGATAGGGAAATCTGGTCTATTGGAAGTTGGACCATCAAGAAATGAGACAGTACTAGCAAAAGTGGTAATTCTGTGTTCAATTCCAAAGTAATTCCTCATTTTGCACTAGACCTTCACCCAAGGTTAGCCGAAAACTCCTGGTAATAGTAAAATACTCGAAACTATATTGGGGACGGTAATTTCCTATTCTAATACCTGTTTTAAACCCTTTTTCCGGGACCAGTGACATTAAACAAACCTAACAATACCCGGGAAAATACTGATTCCTCTGGGTTTGGTTCCCCTAGTGCGATATTACGCGATATTACCTCCACATTTCGGGTTCTTAAGGCTGTAACGGGGGCTTTTCACCAATACCAGATTTGTCCCTGAAAAATTAAGTTTTTCACCACACATTTAAGGAGACATGCAAGCAGGGGAAAGGCAGAAATTCTGTGTGAAATTACTGTACTACGTGAAATCCCCCTGCTTTTGCAGAGCCCCACTTACGAGCATGGCAGAGTTACATCAGCTCTCAGAATGATGCCTTTTGGAAGTAGGTACATGCCAATATTCCTACAGAAAGATATTTTGTATAGTCTCTATTTTTGCAGCCAACGTTAGTGAGTGTTTACTTCCGTATTCTATGGGACAGGACACTGATGCTTCGCTCCTTTCTTTTCTCAGTCCTTAAGCATGTGCTGTAATGCGCTCAACCTGGGTGCTGGTCACCAGTTTTTTTATGTATGAATTTGTGGCAGTGAACCTCAAAATGACTACTTATCTCATCTTTACACTTGAACATCCTCCTCCATTTTCTGTTTGAATAATGTACCCATCCCACCCCCTAAAATCTTCTTTGTCGATGAATAATCAGAGGCTGACAGTTGATGCGAGGACCTTCCAAAGCATTTCTTTTTGAGGGTTTTTCTATGGCACTTAAATTCTTTGGTGACCTTGTGGTTGGGAAAATTAGATTTTAGATGGGATAGTGATTGGTAGACTGTGCCAAAGCTCCCAAATCCTTAAGGGCTTAATTTACAAAGGTAAACATACAATTCTGTGGATGTTTACTTTTTTTTTTTTTTTTAATTCACAAATTTCAAGTTTAATTTTACTATGATAATTTTACGTCTGCGAAGACTCCACACACATGGTAGAGGCTCTGCACATAAAATGATGGGTGTGTCCCATCTTTTTAGATGCGGGGTTCCCTGTGTCGACTGCGGAGCCTCTGCGGTCATAAAATTATGATTAACTTGTAGTTTGTGGATAGCAAAATAAAATAGTAAACTTACACCACAATGTACGCTTACATTTGTGAACCAGGACCTCAGTGTATACCTGCTTTCTCTACTTACATTTTATTCCCTATATGTTGTGGATTAAAACCTGATTTTTCCTATCAAGGGCTAAGATCTTTTTTGCTGTCCTTTCGGTACATCTCTAACTTCTTTTGGGTACCTTAAGTGCTCTTGTTTCAAGCCGTGCGCATAATTTTATTTGCCTGCATATCTCCTGTCCCTCAGGATTGGGGGAACACAATCTGATGCAAAACTGTGCTATCTGTGCACGGCTACTATTGTTAGAATTGCTATCTAGAAGTATCTGGCTTGCAAGCAGAATAAGAGTCTCTGATCTTAAGAGATGTTGAATGTAATTATCAGTAAGAAGGATCAGGAAGAAAGTCAAGGGTCTTGACCGCCAGATGTTGTATTGGACGCCCTTTCTCCCCTTTAGGTAGCAAGGCATCCCAAATGGGCTCTCAGCCTCTCTCATGGATGTCACCCTTACCGGCTCGAAGAAAGGGATGCAAGTAACCCTGTGTAAGGTAAAAGTACCACGTATCCCATCCTATTTCATATTTTGTTTCAGCCCAAACCGGCTGTCAAGGTCCAGAAAAAAAGCATGAAGTATGATGGGGGTAAGATCCCTTGGGATCAAAATGCTCTGCTTTTGAGGCTTCACTGCTCTGTCAAGCTCAGTTCCCTAACTGGATGTGGAGACCTTAAGACACTGTTAGACCAAGTGGTCAAACCAGACTTTTCCTCTGTTAGAGCTGCAGGTACATCACACCGAGAGGTTGAAGCCCTCAAGAAAGATGAAATGACATTGCAGGTTTCTTCCACCTGGTGACTCTGAAGGTTCCATGGTTGAGTGCAACTACTCCAGTGAGTGATCTCTGTTGCAGTTAAGGTCTGCCTGGGTACTCCCCTGATTTGTGTGTTGTTCAGGTCAGTGAGCAGGTAGTCTGTGAGCAAGAAGAAGTGCAAGAGGCAGGCTTCCCCTTTTGCCAGACCCCAACTTATGAAACACAAGAGCAACAAAAAGAAGCATTTCCAATAAAGGTGCCTTCCCTAGACATGCAAAAGCACCAGTCCCATTGGAAGGAACTCATCCTGACTCTGAGGCCTGCTGCAACAAGGAGTATGCGATGCCTCCTCTTACTCTGAAATACCTGAGGAAACAAGAGTTTGCACCGGATTCCCAGGCACAACAGCCCTCCCACTTTGTAGCCCTGGTACCAGTGGTACACCTCCGAAGGCCTTAGAGCCCAATGTACTGTTCCAATTTAGAAACCAGGGATATGCAATTTGTGATGAGCCCTATGTACAAATAGGTCATATTGTAAATTGTGCATCCACATAGGGTCACAGTGTGACCTGCTTAATAAATATTAATTAGGTGGGTCACAATTTGGGGAACCCTTTTTTGCCTGCTACTGCAGGAATGAAGACCTGCAAGGGACACCAGACCTCTGTCACTGCATTTGCTTTCCCAAACAAGTAACACTTTAAAAAAACAGTCTGTGTTCATTAAAGGGGCAGGTGCTACTTTAAAACAAAGTTTCTAATTTGCTCCTCCAACACTATTCCTAAAGGGGAGGCCAATCTACTAACCTACTAATCTTTGTAAATTACTATCCATCCCAAGGTGGGAATCAGTTACTAATCATCAGGTTACAACCGACTTTAGGGTCACAAAGCATTGAAACATACATTTCCAAGTCACGAATAGGACGGGAACATCCTTTCATGCCTCCTCGCATTTACAATTCTGAAAGGGTCGTAAAACATGTTTATTAGTTACTATGAATTTTTAATCTCATGAAGGTAATTTTGTACATTTAAAAAAAAACGTTTGCAGTCACAATCTCTGTGGTTTGGGGAATTGCTGCGTTTGAGACTACAAAAGTGTTTTGTACATCTGGGCATTAGTTCTCAATAGACTCTTACCTGGCTTCCCTGTCTTCAGGGTTTATTCTGTCTCTATTGTACATATTGGTGCGAGCCTTTGAACCAGCACCAGCTGGGTCTAGAAATACTAATCCTTATACACGAGGATAGCCCATAGCCTCAATCGTCTTGACCCCACTAGCATCGTCGATCCTGGACCAATTTCAATGCAACTTTAATCTTGTCTACTCCTCCTTTTCAGTCAAGGATGCCATCTCCTCTCTGGCTCTTCTACCTAGGACTTTAGCTCTTAAAAGTAAAAGCAGATTCTGTGAGAAGTAATTGGTTGAACAGTGAGAAATATAGGACCCCCTGCAAGAACTAAGGGTCAGATTTATGAAAAGTGGCGCTGCAGCTATTGTAGCGCCACTTTTCTCATGCCCCTTAGCGTCCCCCTAACGCCACCATGTGTGTGCTGTATTTAAAATACAGCGCACCACGGCGGTAATCAGGGGAACTAGCATCATAACTTTTTACGTTAGTCTGGTGCTTTACAGGATTAGCGTAAAAAATTATGACGCTAATCCTACAAAGCACCCAGAGGCCCATTGTAACCAACGGGAGCCTCTTTTTAATGCCTGCACTTAGCAGGCGTTAAAAAATGCAGATAAAAATGGTGCAAAGGAATCTCATAGATTCCTTTGTGCCATTTTTACTGTCTGGTCCCCCTAGCGCCGGAACACCCCCCTTGCATACATTATGCCGGGCGCAGGCATAATGTGGCGCAAGGGGTTACAACATGGCACAATGCAAGCATTGTGCCACATTGTAAAAAGGTAGCGGCAATTTTTCTAATGCCACGTTAGCGGAAAAAAATGACGCTAATGTGGCATTGGAATCGCGCAAGGCCACCATAAATCTGGGCCTAAATCCCAGGAAAGAAAACAGACATTGTTCACTTAAAAAATATTCCGGAAGGGGACAGAATTGTATAACATATGCACACTTTGCACCTGAGGTAGGTCTGTCCTTTTCCTTTACTGTAGCCCAAGTGCTCCTTTAAGCTGTGATGGCTCTTCTGATGCCACACACTCTCCTCAGGTACCTATGCTCGGATTATTATAGGTTCCATGGTAGTCATACAAACCAATTACCCTAACAACTGTCTCGTGAAGTAACATTTCCTCTCTCTCTTTCTTAGTTTTCAGACCTTTCAAGGAAGCAGCACCGTGGCAGAAGAATCAGGCACGCACGAAGATGAAGTTACTTGTGGCAGTGATTGTCACGGTACGTCCCAAGTGCCAATCTGGCTGGATGTGTACCTTTCTCCCCTGTAGTCATGCCAACCGCCAGTCTACAATGGCATTACTTCACGTTCCATAGGATCATTATGAAGTCTAAAGAATTTCACAAGGAGCTGGGACCGTAGACCCTTATGCAGTGGGCTGAATGGGCTCACAGTGTCTCAAAACTAAAGGGGGCATGTCCCTTTTCATATGTAACATCAACACATTCCCACAAAGAGCTTTGAGGGTCTGGGTGGGCATGGCAGTATGATAGGAGAACGTAATTATTGCTGAACATGCCCTGAAGCTTGGTGGCATTTTGTCATTTGTTGCTGGCGCCATTGAGACCAATTACCCAGAGCCTCACTCTCTGTTTTGGACATGCTCAAGCCAGAGGGACTGACGAAATGAAGGCTTCTGCTGGAGCTGGTGCAGGAATCACTAGATGGATGACAGACGGACTGGAGGCCATGTGGAACATACTTCGGTTCTCTCCACCTTACTGCTGGAGCTATCCACTTCCAAAACTGATGCTGCCCACTGAAACCCTCAGTGTCACCCTCTATTTTCAGCACTAGTGCCAGCCAGACCTGCCTGCAATCAGTGACCACTGGCAAACGTTTCAGGTGGCAGGGTATAAATACTTGCGTCTGTGCAAGACAGAAAAGCAAAAAAGCCAGACGTACATAGTTGTTCTTCACGAAAATCGCTCCAAGAAAATTCAGGGAACAAGGTTTACCATGGTGATTTTTTACAGCATAAAATTAAACATAAATGTATCACAAATATCGATATTCTGTAGGGACTTTCTAATATTCTAATAATTTTCAAGTGTGTTGAGAGGCCTAACCCTCCATGCAGGCTACAGGGACTTAAACTCTATAAGAAGTCTTTTGAAAATCAGCGGTAAAGCAGTGCAGCTTTCATCACAATACCATATACATTAACTCAAAGAGCAATATGGATGCTACAGAGTTAACACGATGTTTTGTCGATTTCATAGGCCAAATCTCTATCAAAATGTATACATTATCTTTTTTACACCATTTTCCACCCTCCTCTTTTCAATAAAAGTCTGATCATCAGCATCGATTTAGCAGGCTGAAAAAAAAAGTTCAACATATTTGACAAATAAAATACATGCCATAGATACCACCGCTTGACAAATCCCACAGGCCCAAACTGCCGTCCTTCTCATCAATGACATAGAGGCTACAGGGTAAAAGGGCAGACAGTTTTCACTATTCACACATTCTCATGTCCCAGCAGAGGTGATATCACAGAAAGGGTTTCACCTTAGCCACGAAAAAAATGCTTAACGCTAAGTGGTACTAACCGGCCTTATTCAGGATGGAACCTCTCGAGCCCTGCTTGAATTATCCCTCACATATCAGCGTTAAATGTGATTCTTAAATATAAATCTGGAATGCAATCATTTTGTCTGAATTTTCCGATTTCATAGGTTACACGAGTAACTTGAGGTATCTTAATTTTGCATGATTGTCTAAATGTCAGAAAATGCCTATACTTCAAACGTATTACTATTGTAAAGAAATACCTGTCTAAGATACAAAGAAAGAGGTAGACTGTGGCATGACTAGGTGCGCCTTCAAAGATCTCAAATTGACTTGCCAACTGTCTCATGGATGGTATTAGTTTATTCAGCTATTTCGTTTTTCACTGCATTCTGGTACCTGAAGTATTGGTGTTTTAACTAAACGCACAAAACTATGGCCCATATTTATACTTTTTTTAGCGCCGCATTTGCGTCGTTTTTTGACGCAAATGCGGCGCAAACGTACAAAATACCATTGTATTTTGTAAGTTTGAGCCGATTTTGCGTCAAAAAACGACGCAAATGCGGCGCTAAAAAAGTATAAATATGGTATATATGTCACCAACTGCAAAGCAAACATAGGACTACTGATCTTACCATTGCACCACACTCCTGCAGCAACAGAGTGTCCCTCACAGTGCCACACTTGGGGCTTCACATATAGGCACGTCTGCAGCAATAGTATATATGTACATGCAGTAAACATGAGAGGTATGAAAGGGAATAACATCATCACTAAAAGTACCAGTAGTTCTTCTTACCTTTCTGAGTAGTGCCCTCAACTATTTTTGGGGCTGTTTTATGGGAAGGCAGACGAGTATGACCTGCTCACATGTGATTGAATGGTCAGTGGTTGTAGCACCGATCTCACAGGCTTCTAGGATGAACCTCACAGCCTACAACTCATACCCACCACATTCCACCATCCTACACGGAGGGCCAGATTTCCGTTGCTTTGCACTATAAAAAGTCATGCAAAGTAGCACAACGTTTTGAAATGGGATTTACTTTCTGGCACAGTAGGGTATGTGTGGAGGGAACCTGTGTGTGTGTGTGCAGGACTGATCTATCTTTGGTTTGCTTTGTGCGCAGGGCCAGCTTTGGGGCGGTGCGACCAGTGCGCCCGCTCGGAGTGCTGACCTGGATGGGGGGCGCTGACCTCAGGGGGGGCTGTGTTTAGCAATAACTTACGAAACTTGCCATTTAAAAGCACCTGCTGAAAAGTTTCTTGTGCTCCAGCCTTCAAGAAGCAATCACAATGTCAAGATAACTCTTGTGATTAATGTTCCTGCTAGGGAGACAGAGTTTTGTCAAGTGGCAGTTTTGACTCCCCATAAAGTACAGGGTTAATATGCCTGCTTTAAAGAACAGAACTATGTTTTTATGTGAATATCTGAGTGTATTAGTAAAGCCACCCTTTACCAGCGTGTTAAAACAAATGAAATGTATGTGAGAGAGGTGCAATGGAGATATGGGGCACTTTTGCCGGGTAGTATTGAGGGAATCCGAGAAGGTGGTCGTGCGGTCGGGGGCGCAAAAAAAGACTGCTGCACCATGCAACCCCAGAGCTAAAGCAGGCTCTGCTTGTGCGGATGGAAACCGAGAATGGATGAGTGAGTTGAGGCTGCCCCTGTTTGCACTGTAAAGCAAAGAAGTGCCTGTGCTGCTTTGCATTGTGATGCATTAAGAGAGTGTTTCATGGGTACATGGGCGTTCCCATGTTAATTCTCATGTTTTTTTACATGAAGCCTTTTTATTAATAATGGTAGACAGGGCGTTGCATCTTAAAATAACATTGCCTCCAGGTGGAAGATAAAAAGGAGAAATGTTTTCATTGCTCCAAACATAGCCAGATTGCATGCGTGCTGCACTGTTTAGCAAACATACAAGGAGGAAAAAGATTTTGAACATGCACTGGCATAGTATTTCCACTATAAGAATAAACTTC
The DNA here is from genome assembly GCF_031143425.1 of Pleurodeles waltl. NCBI lineage: Eukaryota > Metazoa > Chordata > Amphibia > Caudata > Salamandridae > Pleurodeles > Pleurodeles waltl. The sequence continues at coordinate 807,333,818 of NC_090448.1, read as the reverse complement.
AGATGCAAAACCTATGATAGCCAGAGGCATATGTTGGTCAGTAAGATTAGGGGGGTGTAAGCTTCAGATGTTCCGACAATCAGGCTGGCATATAATGTTGAAGTACATTATTCAACAGCAGGGTTCATAAGAGGGGCCTAAGGGGAAGTGGAAAGATAGAGGAATGCGGATTGGAAGGAGTACTAAGGCCCATATTTATACTTTTTTAGTGCCACATTTGCATCATTTTTTGACGCAAAAGCGACACAAAAGAGTAAAATATAATTGTATTTTGTAAGTTTGCGCCGCTTTTGTGTAAAAAAATGACTCAAATACAGCGCTAAAAAAGTATAAATATGGGCCTAAGGGAGAAAACGCAATATTTTGAGGACTTTCAAAGCCAAGAGGTGGAGAGTGTGTGTGGGTTTTTGCCTGTGTGTTTGGAAACATCACTGGTGAAATTCAACTGACAATTCTCACAATACCTGACTGTAAGCACCTGTACCCAACTATTTATAAAAAAAATACATTAAGGGGTGTTACACCCCAATCACCCCCTTGAAGCTACTCTCTCACATGCATGCACCTTTGCAATATGGTGCAAATGTATGTGTGGTGCTAGGTAGCCAGTTTGTGTACCAGCCCCCATGAAGTTATATAACTCTCCTAATCTCTCACTTTCACGTAACACAGTGCTACAGCTTGGCTTGCTGCGGTGCATTGCCTGTAACCATTGTAAGTCTGCCCCTCAGTCTTCCAAAACAGGATGTAGTATGATGTTGGTCACAGTGTAGAGGTCACACTAAACCAGTGCTAGCAGTGCACTGGTGCAGACTATACCACTGTGGACATGCTTGACTTGAGATGGGGACAACTGCTGTACACCTGAAAAACGCATGCTCCTGATTGATAAAGAGTGTGGACCAAGTGGAGGCTGTGGCAGGTTGGCAGAGGCAGTATTGTATATTTGTGTCTTTGCTGTCATTGAGATGGCTCAAACATGAGGTTGAACAGTAAAGAAGGAAGCTTACTGGAATCGAACCTTTGGGTAGTAGTGAGGGAAATGTGTTTGGGAAGCTCCATAGGTACAGTTGAAGGCATAGAAGGAGGGGCAGTGCATTTTAGACCCAAACTACTAATCAAAAGACCCTGACAAACCTATTTGCCCTACCAAGTCCCATGTTGTGCTTTCAGGTTAGCACAGACTTTTTATCTCTCCATTGGCTTTGAATTCTCTAGATCACTGATGCCCCCTGGTTCCCAGCAGGGGAATTGACGCTACTGGACTGAAGATAAGCACAAAAACTGACACTTCCAGGACTGAAGGAAGTACTATGCCACAAGTGCAGGCATATTCAATTATTCATGATGACATTATTAATGTTCAAAAGCAGCCCTCAGCCTTATGAGCCTGAAAAAGGTTGGCATGGCTTAAAGCCTCTCTGTGCCTTTGTGTGCACTCAGCTGTCCTGTTTTAGGGCAATACACCAAGTATATGATAGTGATCGAATGATGAATACTGAAAATATATGCAAATAATGTCCACAGAAGCGTAGAAGCTTAACTTTGTCTGAGAGGGCTGTGGCCTTGATGTTCTCAAAGATTATTCTAAAGTGGTCCACAAATCTTAGCACCAAGCCTTGCAGTCAAAGGATATAGCACCTGAAGCCACCCTCATTCAGAAGTGGTTCACATGCCTCCACTAAACGTCTATATACAAAGGCCGAGAATTATGAAGCCCTAGTGTTGCCATTGTGTCATGCAAGGCAGCACAAGGTAAGATAATGGCTTCAGTGAGTTGTACTAAGCCACACAAAGCCCTCTTGTGTGGCTCTGTGTGGTTTAGTACATCCAGAGCAACAGAAGGCAGCGCAAGTCGCTGCCTTGCATTACTCTGCATTAGAAAGGCATTCCATGGGTGGAGCATAAGTTGTTAAACCTGTCAGCCTTAGGGTGGCCTTCCCCCAAATGTATTGCCTTACTCCCCCATGATTTTCTGATCTAGTTTTTGTCAGCCTTAGGACTCTGTGCACTTTACCACTACTAAGTACATGTTCTTACTCTTTAAAACATGCTAACATTTATTTCTCTCCATTTGGTATATTTAATTTAGTTATAAGTCCCTAATAAAGTGGTTCTACACGTGCCCAGGGCCTGTGAATCAAATGCAACTAGTGGGCATGCAGCACTGATTGGGCCACCAACTCAAGTAGCCTTTTAAGCATGTCTCAGAGCTGCCATTGCAGCCTATGTCTGCAGTTCTGAATCGACCTGGCAAAATAAACGTTCCATCAGGCCCAAACCTTTCTTTTTAATACATGTAAGGCACGCTTAGGGTAGGCCGTAAACAGTCCACTGTGCAGGGTGCATTGTATTTAAAAAGTAGGGCAGGAAGTTTTACATTTTGTATTTAAAAGGTAGAATAGGAAGTTTTAAGTCCTGGTAGTGAAACACTCATAAATTTGTCTTTCGCTATTACAAGACCTGCTTCTCCAATAGGATATGTTTGGGTTTCCTTATTACAATTAATAAGGATAACTTTAAAATGGACATAGGTAAACAGATCGTGTTTGGTATCTTTGAAATTGTAATTAGAAATCCTCTTTAATGGTAAAATAGGATTTCCAATTACAATTTTGGAAAACACCACTTTTATAAAGTTAGCCTTTTCTTGCCTTACCCATTTAGTGCTTTTAGTGCTTGCATGCTGTCTCTCGGTCACATGACTAGGTGTAGTTGGCAGTTGGTCCTTTTGTATTCCTCCTAGACAGCCACACACAATAGAGAACGTAGGTATGCCTGGATGGGTCATCACTGGCATAATGGGAGGGCAGAGTTAGGCACGACCCACTTATACCTGAATAGTCTGTGTACTGCCTTCACACACACATGATTGCATACCCCTTGTAGTTAGCATGGAGTCAGGGCACAGAAGGCAGGAAACCTGAGCATTTCAAAGGGAATCCTCTAGACATTTGTCCTACTTCAAAGAAGGCACCAGGTATGAATACTGGACATCAGACACCAACTCTTCAGCACACTTGTGGGCATGTGGAAGACTCTGCCAGGAAGAAAGACTGGTGTGTTGCTGAGATGACTGCCACCTTGCTGGACTGTGGAATCACGTAACATCAGTTTGGACTCAGTTATATGCAAGCCAGCCTTGACCCTGCTTTAATGGGAACACTCCAGCCCGAACTGCCAAGACACGTCCTCCCTGAATCAGAATACAAAGCAACCTATGACCAGTTCAGCTAGGCCCTGGCTTGGAGTAGTGTCAAGACTCATTTGCATACAGTTGTGTCTAAACTTAGGTGTCATGGGTGCAAAATAAAGATTGCTTTGGATGCAGCCCTGAATGATTACCAGTGGCTGAGATCAATTCAAGCATTCCATCAATTACTTTTTTGCATGCTTTTAATGTGTCACCCCAAGTGGGACAGGTGTGCCCAGATGTGGGTGCTGTGCACACTGCCTCACTGGAACCAAGCTATGCCTGGCTGATGAACCGATAACAAGGGTCAAACCAGTCCTGGGTTGCTTGTGTTCTGGTTCAGGGAGAACCTAGCTTGGCAGTTGAGGCTTGGCTGTTCCTATTGGAGCATGATCAAGACAAATGTGCATATAAGTGGGTTCAAACTGAGGTGGTATGGTGTATAAAATAAAAATAGATTGGGATGCAGCTCCAACTGATTACCAGTGGCAGAGATTAATTCAAGCATCACTTTTTTGTATACTTTAACCTTCCACTAGGGGGCAGTGTAGGAAAGTAGCCTCTTTCTAGCATGGTTACCCCCACTTTTGGCCTGTTTGTGAGTGTGTGTCAGTGTGTTTTTGCTTTTTACTGTGTCACTGGGATCCTGCTAGCCAGGACCCCAGTGCTCATAGATAAAAACCTATATGTCTGTGTGTTTTGCCTGTCTCACTAGGATCCTACTAGCCAGGACCCCAGTGCTCATAGTTTGTGGCATAATGTATGTGTTGTCAGTAGTGCTTGACTGTGTCACTGAGGCTCTGCTAACCAGAACCTCAGTGCTTATGCTCTCTCTGCTTTTAAATTTGTCACTGTAGGCTAGTGACTTCAATTACCAATCTTGATTGGCCCACTGGACCCCCCTTATAAGTCCCTAGTATATGGTGCCTAGGTACCCAGGGCACTGGGGTTCCACGAGATCCATATGGGCTGCAGCATTTCTTTTGCCACTCATGGGGAGCTCAGACAAACCCTTGCGCAGGCCTGCCATTGCAGCCTGGGTGAAGTAACACACACATTATTTCACAACCATTTTCACTGTTCTTAAGTAACTCATAAGTCACCTATACATCTAACCTTCACTTGCTGATGGTTAGGTGCAAAGTTACTAAGTGTGAGGGCACCCTTGCACTAGCAAAGGTGGTCCCACATAGTTCAGGACCATTGCCCCAAACTTTGTGAGTGCGGGGACATCATTACTCGCATGCACTACATATAGGTCAATACCAATACGTAGCTTCACAATGGTAACTCCGAATATGGCCATGTAACATGTCTAAGATCATGGAATTGTCCCCCCATTCCAAATCTGGTATTGGGGGAGCCAATTCCATGCATCCTGGGGGCTCCACCATTGACCCCCAGTACTACCAAACCAGCTCTCGGAGGCTTGCACTGAAGCTACAGCTGCTGCCACCTCACAGACAGGGTTCTGCCCTCCTTGGATCTGGGCAGCCCAGTCCCAGGAAGGCATAACAAAGCATTTCCTCTGAGAGCAGGGTGTTACACCCTCTCCCTTTGGAAACAGGTGTTAGAGGCTGGGGAGGGGTAGCCTCCCCCAGCCTCTGGAAATGCTTTGAAGGGCACAGATGGTGCCCTCCTTGCATAAGCCAGTCTACACCGGTTCAGGGACCCCTTCTCCCCTGCTCTGGTGTGCAACTGGACAAAGGAAAGGGGAGCGACCACTCCCCTGTCCATCACCACCCCAGGGGTGGTGCCCAGAGCTCCTCCAGTGTGTCCCAGACTTCAGCCATCTTGCTTTGCAAGGTGTGGGGGCACTCTGGAGGCCTCTGAGTGGACAGTGCCAGCAGGTGATGTCAGAGACCCCTCCTGATAGGTCCTTAGCTGATAAGGTAGCCAATCCTCCTCTCAGGGCTATTTAGGGTCTCTCCTGCGGGTTCTCTTCAGATTCTGCTTGCAAGTTTCCTTCAGGAATCCTCTGCAACAACTTCAGACTCTTCTGACCTCGAATCAACCGCAGCCTGCTCCAAGAAATGCTGTAACTGCAACAAAGTGTCTACAAGAGACACTTTTCTTCAGCAACCTCAGCTCCAAGTCAGCAACTGCAACAGTTTCCATGGTGTGCACGCTCTGGGGACTCCCTAGCTTCATCCTGCACCAGAAGGACCGAAGAAATCTCCTGTGGAGTGATGGAGTCACTCCCCTGTTCCAAGCAGGCATCTTCTAAGGCGGCGACCAGTACCCTGGGACTCCTCTCACAGTGACGAGCGTGTTCCTAAAGACACAGAGAGTGGACTTCATTGAGATAGACTGTCCTGAGGTCTTGCTGACGCAATTTGGAGGAGGTAAGACCTTGTCTTCCCTGAGAGCGACAGTACCCCTGTGTACTGCTTCTTCTTCACCACCTGAGGCCTCTGTGCACTCTTTGCAAAATTCCTTCATGCACAGCCTGGCCCAGGTCCCCAGCACTCGATCCTGTGACACTCAACTCGCGGAGTTGTTCTCCGGCGGCGTGGAACCTTCCTTTGTTGTGCTGCATCAACAGTGTTTTGCACCTCTTTTGTCCCTGTGTCCTGGGACCTCCAGGGGTGCTGGCTGGCATCCTGAGGGCTCTCTAAAGTGCTTTGAGCCCCCTCTTCCTCCTCACACAGAGTTGAGGCCCCCAGATCCCTCCTGGCATCTTCCTAGTGTGCATTTCTGCAATCTTTGACGAACCGTGGACTCTTTCTTTGCACCCTCTTCTGGGTTGGCAGAGGTTCCTGTCCTTCCTGAAACTCCTTTCGACTTCTGGACTTGGTCCCCTTCCTTTGCAGGTTTTTGTTCTTTGCCGACTTGGTTGGCTGCTGCAAAATCCAAATCACGAGGTGTAGTGTGTCCTAAGGAAACTTGCAGTACTTTACTCCTGCTTTTCTGGGCTCTGGGGTGGGGTAATTTACTTACCTTTACTGTATTCTTACTCTCCCAGTGATTCCGCAAACACTACACTTGTCTAGGGGGGAATTTGTGATTTGCATTCCACTTTCTTAGTATATGGTTTGTGTTGCCTCTAGACCTATTTTTTCCCATTGCAATCTATAGCATTTCCTATTGTTTGCATTGTTCTACGACTATTTACTTGTCTAATTTTGGTGTCTAATGAAGATATTGTGTTTAATACTTACCTCCAGAAGGAGTATTGTCTCGAAAGATATTTTTGGTACTTGGTCACTGTGATGCTATTAATTGTGTTTGACCAATGACTTTGTGTTTCACCACTGCGCATATTAGTTGCTCAATGTTCACCAGTAGCACATTATATATTTTGTACTCAGTTTAGCTGCCTATTGGCTTTGAAATGGCATTAGACATTACATTCTGTATTCAGCTTAGCTGCCTATTGGCTTTGACATGACATTAGACATTACATTTGATATTTAGGTTAGCTGCCTATTGGCTTTAACGTGGGCTTAGACATTGCAGTTGAGGCACTGCAGATGAGCTGTGTTTTTCCAGGCTGTGTTTTTCCACAAGATGGACCAAGCTGTTTTCTTCACACAAGACCTTAGCTGATAAGAGAACGTAGATTTTGTGTTTACCTCACAATCCAGTTTGAGAGCGAGTGAGCTCAGGAGAATTGGCCCCTCTCCGGGGTTCTTTGGCTCTAACACTGAGTTTGCTTTTAAGGATGACTCTGGGCTACCGTGAGTTAGATTTAAATCTGCTTGACTTCAGACAGGAACTAGACGTCAGTTGCCTGCCTCCCGTTTGGGTAGAGAATCTCTTTCTCGCAGTTGACCGGAGTCATCAACTTGCAGACCCCAGAAAGATGAAGCTGAACTATAGGCCCTACGGTGATGAAATGTTGACTTTTTATGCTTTGCTTTGAAGTTATGCTATAATAAATGTCTTCACCTATATTTGCTGCGTACATTGCAACTGAGAAGTACTTTGATATATTTTGCTTTCATTGCTGCGACTACTTTTGAACGTGTGCTTCAAATCTACTAATTTTGTCTCTCAGGAACTTGTGGGTGGGGAATTAACAACAATAAATGTCTTCTTTAAACTCTGAAGTGCATTCCAGAGAGGTTCTGTAAGCTCGGTTTTGAGATAACAGGGAAAGCAGAACATTATGGCTAAGTCGGCAGTTTTTAGAGTCGGAAAATTGGAGATTTCTTAGTGCACAGTTTAAAAGTGTAATTGTTTTTTGTTGTTTAGAGAATTACAGGAGCACGGCAGACCATGTTTGAAAATGCATGTGAAGTTAAACTGCCTGATGGTGCTGTGAGAAACATGTTTTCTTGCTGTGATAAAGCATATTTAGAAAATGTGCCTTTTGAAAGCAATGATGTTCCTTTTGTTCTTGACAGAAGGGTTTGGATATTTTTATCTGCTTACAGAAAAATGCAGGAGAGATGTAGGAAGTTAGAACATGAAAATAAGAATTTACGTGAGCAAATTAGCCAGAACACATTAATGCAAGATAATGCTGAAATCTATAAACGCTGCTGTTTTAGAAGAATCTGGCTTTTCCCATTCCAGTAATGAGAGGGTTAAGACAGCTGTGAGCCAGTCTGAGCCTCTGTGTGTGCCGGGCATGGAACAAAATACCCCTCAGTTTTTGGCAGTTGAAGTGCAGTCCTTTACAGATAACACTGAGAACAGAGCTCAGAATGTTATTTACAGACCGCTTCTGCAAAGAAAAATTAATTTGGACATGGCAGAGGTACCCGCACAAAATGTGTAGTTACTGGCACAAGTAAAACAAAAGATTTTAGAGTTTCTTACTGTTTGCACTACACCGAGTTTCATTTGCTTGATTGATTTTTGGAAACAGTATAGCCCTCAACTGAGTGAAATCCTAACACTTTGGTATAAAGTCACTAGGAAAAAATATAAGCAGCTGCGCGCTTTTAATTTGGCAAATGAAATAATTCAGACTTTAAGTTTCTGCGCAGTGCAAGAGGGAAACACTGATTTACATGTAAATCAGGAACAGGGGAGGACAAGAGTGCCCCTGGAACTTTGGAATATGGAAACTGAAATGTCAAGCATGCAGTGGGTGATGAATTCACCTAAATCTTACAGTTTAGGACAGGTACAGGAGGCTAGTATCATACTCTGGATCTAGTCGATGCAAGACAGGGCTAGAGTTACTGCAGCCCTACATGAACAGGTGTCACAAGCCCCTTTTCAGGATGTGGAGAGGGTGCAGGGAGTACCACAGGTAAAAGAGTCCCTAGTGAAATTGAGTGCACTATTTGAATTCGTGTCCCCTGAGTATAAAAAGCATGTTTGTTTGACTAATGATTCATTGACTGAAAAGTTGTTTTCTAGCACAAGAGAAGGAACAGCGTTGTACAGTGTGTGTCAGACTTTAAAGCAAGAGCTGCTTGAGATGTGTAATTTTTACACTGATTCTTGGTTCACTGCCAATGATTTCGCCGTTTGGTTTTCTACATGGCTTGTACATAACTGGTTCAATTCCGTTGCAGATGTTAAAGAGAAAAATTCAGAGTCTGAAGTGTCCACCCAGAATTCTGACTTAGTGGGGATCGCTAAGTGGGTGCTCCAGAAATGTGGACATCTGGGAGAAAAAGCCACTTACAGGTGGGCAGAGATGAGAGGGATGCACATTCCCTTAGATTTGATAAAAACTGTGCAGCACACACAACAGCAATCTGTCCCACAAACAGTCACAGAGCAGTTGGAGAGAGGAAAGTTACCAGGACAGATATGGCAAATTGATCAAGTTTTAGGGGGAATGATTGCTGCAGATTACCAAGGAGAAATCAAAATTATGCTGATAACTAGAAAATAATCTGATTCATTCATACAAATTGGAGACAGAATGGCCCAACTTGTCAAAAGTGCAGTGAATGGAGGTTTGGTAAAGAAGGAGTCTGCCCCAGCCGTTCTGACAGTGCAAGAAAAAGGAAGCTGTGGTGCAGCAGATAAAAACCTCAGTGCTGAGGTGTGGGTTGAATCCCCAAATGACCCTCCAGAACCTGCAGAAATCATAACAAAGGGCCCCAAAAATGCCCTGCTGATTATAAAACAAGGAAAGGAAGAGGAAGGGCACATTTCAGAAGACAAATGTTATTTGCAAGAAAAGTCATACTTTTTTCTTTTGCAGATCCTACCACGTTTCGCCACTGACCATGAGTGTGCTATGTGGTCTCACTCCAGGTGTGTGCGTGTGGGGTCGGGGAAGGGACCGAACCCCCAACCTGAACCTGATTGATTAAAGTATAGACCCCATGGATCCATTTTGCGCAAAGTGCGCCTTCAGTTACAAGTTCAACTTGTTTGATTACATTCTTCCACTGGAACTATGCAACCTTAACAGTTAACTGTCTGTGTTTTTTCGTGTGGAACTCTGACTTTCGCCAGCAAAACTTTCAGGTGGACCGTGCACCTTTACATGAGTAGAACTCATGCTACATCAAATTGCTATTTTAGAGACACTATTAAGTTTCAGTCTATTCTGTGTAGATGTATCTGATGTGAAAGGTTATGAGATCTATATGTTAATCCACTTTCATTGCTTTACAGTGATTGCTTTTATCATTCAAATCTGATTTGCTTATAATGTTTTTTGTGTTGATATTTTCTGTTTTTGTTTGAAATAAGAGGTATGTGAAACAAACATTCATTGGTCATAGGGTGGAACGTGATGCTATTAATTGTGTTTGACCAATGACTTTGTGTTTCACCACTGCGCATATTAGTTGCTCAATGTTCACCAGTAGCACATTATGGTGGTCATTCCGACCTAGGCGGGCGGCGGTTGCCGCCCGCCCGTCGGAAGCCGCCTGAATACCGCCCCGCGGTCAATAGACCGCGAGGGGTATTCTGACTTTCCCGCTGGGCCGGCGGGCGATCTGATTCAGATCGCCCGCCGGCCCAGCGGGAAAGCGCCTTCCACAAGGAAGCCGGCTCGGAATCGAGCCGGCGGAGTGGAAGGCGTGCGACGGGTGCAGCAGCACCCGTCGCGCTTTTCAGTGTCTGCATCGCAGACACTGAAAAGCCTAGTTGGGCCCTGTTAGGGGGCCCCTGCAGTGCCCATGCCATGGGCATGGGCACTGCAGGGGCCCCCAGGGGCCCCAAGACGCCCGTTCCCGCCGGCCAGGTTCTGGCGGTAAGAACCGCCAGAGCCAGGCCGGCGGGAAGGGGGTCGGAATCCCCATGGCGGCGCAGCATGCTGCGCCGCCATGGAGGATTCCCCAGGGCAGCGGGAAACTGGCGGGAGACCGCCAGTTTTCCCTGTCTGACCGCGGCGTTAGCGCCGCGGTCAGAATGCCCTTAGGGGCACCGCCGGCCTGTCGGCGGTGCTCCCGCGCCCGTTGGCCCTGGCGGATTGTATCCGCCAGGGTCAGAATGAGGGCCTATATATTTTGTACTCAGTTTAGCTGCCTATTGGCTTTGACATTACATTAGACATTACATTCTGTATTCAGCTTAGCTGCCTATTGGCTTTGACATGACATTAGACATTACATTTGATATTTAGGTTAGCTGCCTATTGGCTTTAACGTGGGCTTAGACATTGCAGATGAGCTGTGTTTTTCAGAGCTGTGTTTTTCCACACGATGGACCAAGCTTTTTTCTTCATACCAGACCTTAGCTGATAAGAGAACGTAAATTTTGTGTTTACCTCGCAATCCAGTCTGAGAGCGAGTGAGCTCAGGAGAATTGGCCCCTCTCCGGGGTTCTTTGGCTCTCACACTGAGTTTGCTTTTAAGGATGACTCTGGGCTACCGTGAGTTAGATTTAAATCTGCTTGACTTCAGACAGGAACTAGACGTCAGTTGCCTGCCTCCCGTTTGGGTAGAGGATGTCTTTCTCGCAGTTGACCGGAGTCATCAACTTGCAGACCCCAGAAAGATGAAGCTGAACCATAGGCCTTACGGTGATGAAATTTTGACTTTTTATGCTTTGCTTTGAAGTTATGCTATAATAAATGTCTTCACCTATATTTGCTGCGTACGTTGCAACTGAGAAGTACTTTGATATATCTTGCTTTCATTGCTGCGACTACTTTTGAATGTGTGCTTCAAATTTACTAATTTCGAACTTGTGGGTGGGGAATTAACAACAATAAATGTCTTCATTAAACTCAGAAGTGCATTCCAGAGACGTTCTGTAAGCTCGGTTATGAGATAAGAGGGAAAGCAGAACAGTCACCCAAATAAATACCTTTATTTTTTGGTAACACTGAGTATTGTTTTTACTTGTGTGTAAGTACTGTGTAACTATAAGTGGTATTGCAGGAGCTTTGTATGTCTCCTAGTTCAGCCTAAGCTGCTCTGGTATAGCTACCTCTATCAGCCTAAGCTGCTAGAACACTACTACATTTCACTAATAAGGGATAACTTGTCCTGGTATAAGTTGTAAGTACCCAAGGTACCCACTATAAACCAGGCCAGCCTCCTACAGGCAGTGCACAAAGGAACTGAGGGATTGAATCATAATCTTGTGCATACGTGGCCAACTTTTTCTGTTTCAAACACTTCTAACCCAATCACAAAAAAAGCCTTAAACAGTGTCTATCTCCTCTTGCAAGTACATAGAGGGCAAATTGAGACAGAGGAGAAGAAGGGAAAGGTGAAGGTAGAGTTGGAAAAACAGCTGTGGCTGGGGAAAATGAGGACAGCACCCTCTATTCTGGTGATGCCCACTACAAGAGACTGCCGCAGGGTTGAATGCCATATTAGAATGCTGCAAATTCCTATTAGGATATAGCATTTTTCCATGCATCTATATTAATCACAATAACATGCAATTATTGCCCCTACAATTTTGTGGTAAATGTCAGAGAGAATAATTATGTGCTTTTAACTTGAGGTACTGACAATTCACACCAAAGTGCTGTTTGACACCTCAGACATAATCTATACAGCTAATATCATAACCATCAGCCTTACTGCACCCAACCACACAGAACCAGCCAAAGGGCTGGTGAAGAAAAAAAATGTGTACTATTTCAGCCCTATGCGCACTGTGGCATGGATTGGTGGCTGAGAGCTGCCTGTTGTAAAGCACGACTATATCAGTCTTAAAAACTGAAAACATATAGGTCCTCATTATGACTTCGGCGGTCTACATCGTAGACCACCGAAGTCCCGCCAGCCACAAGACCGCCAGTGATGGTGGTCATAAGACCGCCATAATATGACTGCTGGACGCTCTCTGCCATAAATTGGCTGGAGAGCCGCCAGCAGCCATACTGGTGGTTGGCGGTGCAGTGGAGGTTGCTCGACTGGTACCGCCACATCAACACAACACCGCCGCGTCTATTACAACTTAGTAGTAGGTATGGCGCTGTTGTGTTGGCAGGGCATTGGCAGCAGAGCAAGCGCCATGGACCCCGTTCCCTCCAGGAAGACCACTGCGGCCGACGGGGAGGGGAAGGGGTGGGTTGTGTGTTTGAATGGGGGTGTGTGTTTGTGTGAATGGGGGTGGGGAGTGACGTGTGTCTTTGTGTGCCTGTGTATGTGTGCGTGTGTGAATGCGTGTTTGGGGGAGTGGGGTGGTGTCGAGGCCGTGTGTGCATGTGTGTGTGAATAAGTGTGCGTGTATGTGTGTGTGTATGTATGTTTGTGTGGTGTATGCCTGCGTGGATATACGGGAGTGGGTAGGTTTGGAATGGGGGTCACGGGCGGGGGTGTCACTGCTTGGAGGGTGGGGGGCTTCAGATGGGATCGGGGGTGCAGGGAGAGTCCTACATGGAGGGGGGGTTGGAGAGTCCTGCAGTGGCGAAAGGAATGAGCATTCCTGTTGCCAGTATCATTACCGCCAAGGATTCGGTGGTGGGGCTGCCACCATGGAATCCAAGGCAGTAAGGATGCACAAAATAATGCGGGCAGTGTTAGGTGGACTGCCGGATCGAAGGTGTTCAACCTTCGGCCAGACAGTCCTACCCCCTGGCGGTACGGGTGGTGAACTGGCTGCAATACAGCCAGTTCACTTCCATTGTCATAATTTGACGGTCCTGCACTGCCACGCTGTTGGTGGTCTGGCTGCCACCGCCGGCGTAGTGGAGCAGGACTGACAGGGTCATAATGACCCCCATAGTCTTACTGTGATAATCTTGCTGTGATAATTGTGCCAGCAACTAGCACAATTTAAGCAGTGGTTTCACCAAACTGTCATATTTAGTGTCTTTGTCAAACTTCTGAAACATGTTGTCTTCTCTGCTCCTCTCTTGAGAGAGATTAACTTTTATCATTGTATTAGTGGCATAGAAGTTAGCATTTGGTGATTAAATAACCAACGTTTAAAATGTGCATGTTTGAAATATGGTGAACCATGTGGACACTATTCGTATTAAACACTATGGTGGTCATTACAACCCTGGCGGACGGTGTTCACAGTCAGACGGACAAAAAAAGGAATTATGACCCTGGCGGAAACCGCCAACAAAGACAGCCACTTTAACACACCTCCCGCCACGGCGGTACAGACAAGCAGCGCGGCGGTCACCGCCAACAGACAGGCAGGAGACAATGTACCGAACACAGTATCACAACAGGCCAATCCGCCACCTTTTCCGTGGCGGATTCACCGTGGATAAAAACACGGCGGAAACAGCTTTTGCTATGGGAAAACGCTCACCTTCTACACATCCCACGAGGAACGACGACTCCATGGAGCCGGAACTCCAAATACTACCTGCCCTTGTCTTTCTGCTCCTTCACGACTAACAGCGACGTAGGCGCAGAAGATACCGGTGAGTACTGCACCTACGACACGGGGGAGGGAGGAGGCAAAAGTTAGGGGGACACCCACCAAACACCCCCACCCCCAGCCTCGCATAGTACAACATACACACCAATGCTGTCACAAAAAGAACAGTAACAACCCACAATCCCACCGGAAGAATGCAAAGACAATGCGAATTTCGGGCAAACATTATAATGTGCCAATATACATGTCATACAAAAATATACAAATATATGTATTCCAAAATCACTCATATTTACATAACTAATCCGATAAGTATTGCAGATATGTACACAACAATGTCCGTGCAAAAACAGTCCAAAAATGCATGGGTGAGGCCCACAATAGATACCTGACCAAAATCCGAGAGAACACTGCCGGGGCATCAGATAGAAACACTAGAGGCACCTCAGGGGGAAGGGAAGGGGGGGCACCTCAGCCAGATGAATGCAAAGCCAGATCCACGACGGGGCTCCATGCTCATTGATGTATCCTGGGGAGTGCAAAGCCACAGTCTCTCAAGTCTCTACAGTGGGTGGCTTGCCCACTGTTCAATCCTGGGGAGTGCAAAGCCACAGTCTCTCAAGTCTCTACAGTGGGTGGCTTGCCCACTGTTCAATCCTGGGGAGTGCAAAGCCACAGTCTCTCAAGTCTCTACAGTGGGTGGCTTGCCCACTGCTCAATCCTGGGGAGTGCAAAGCCACAGTCTCTCAAGTCTCTACAGTGGGTGGGTTGCCCACTGTGCCATCCTGGGGAGTGCAAAGCCACAGTCTCTCAAGTCTCTACAGTGGGTGGGTTGCCCACTGTTACATCCTGGGGAGTGCAAAGCCACAGTCTCTCAAGTCTCTACAGTGGGTGGGTTGCCCACTGTGCCATCCTGGGGAGTGCAAAGCCACAGTCTCTCAAGTCTCTACAGTGGGTGGGTTGCCCTCTGTTACATCCTGGGGAGTGCAAAGCCACAGTCTCTCAAGTCGATGCAGGTCCATACTGGTACTGGGGGGTGACTGGTGCCCAGACTGGATGAGTCTCCCCGTGAAAGGTAGTGTCCTGTCACTGTCCCAGCTGCACATGGGATAAGGATGCCTGATATGGTGGGCCATTCATTCCTACCCGGTGCGTTGCCCTGTTCAGCGGTGCTTTGCCATGGCGGTCTCTGGACTGTTCAGCGGTGCTTTGCCATGGCGGTCTTTGCCCTGTTCAGCGGTGCTTTGACATGGCGGTCTCTGGACTGTTCAGCGGTGCTTTGCCATGGCGGTTCTGGACTGTTCAGCGGTGCTTTGCCATGGCGGTCTTTGCCCTGTTCAGCGGTGCTTTGACATGGCGGTCTCTGGACTGTTCAGCGGTGCTTTGCCATGGCGGCTCTGGACTGTTCAGCGGTGCTTTGCGATGGCGGTCTTTGCCTTGTTCAGCGGTGCTTTGACATGGCGGTCTCTTGACTGTTCAGCGGTGCTTTGCCATGGCGGTTCTGGACTGTTCAGCGGTGCTTTACCATGGCGGTTCAGGACTGTTCAGCGGTGCTTTGCCATGGAGGTCTCTGGACTGTTCAGCGGTGCTTTGACATGGCGGTTCTGATACAGACATTGGTGTGTGGCATGACGATCTTCACACTGGACATTGGTGTGTGGCATGACGATCTCCATACTGGACATTGGTGTGTGGCATGACGATCTCCACACTGGACATTGGTGTGTGGCATGACGATCTCCACACTGGACATTGGTGTGTGGCATGACGATCTCCATACTGGACATTGGTGTGTGGCATGACGATCTCCACACTGGACATTGGTGTGTGGCATGACGATCTCCATACTGGACATTGGTGTGTGCCATGACGATTTCCACACTGGACATTGGTGTGTGGCATGACGAACTCCACACTGGACATTGGTGTGTGGCATGAGGAACTCCACACTGGACATTGGTGTGTGGCATGACGATCTCCATACTGGACATTGGTGTGTGGCATGACGATTTCCACACTGGACATTGGTGTGTGGCATGACGAACTCCACACTGGACATTAGTGTGTGGCATGATGTTCCATCATTGCCCAGCGGGGCTGTGGCATCCTGGCCCCGCCTGGGCTGTGTCTTGTGCGGTGGTCTCAGGACCAGTGACGATACTTGGGCCCTCCTGGGCTGTGTCTTGTGCGGTGGTCTCAGGACCAGGGACGATACTTGGGCCCTCCTGGGCCGTGTCTTGTGCGGTGGTCTCAGGACCAGTGACGATACTTGGGCCCTCCTGGGCTGTGTCTTGTGCGGTGCTCTCTGGACCTGTGACGATACTTGGGCCCTCCTGGGCTGTGTCTTGTGCGGTGGTCTCTGAACCTGTGACGATACTTGGGCCCTCCTGGGCTGTGTCTTGTGCGGTGGTCTCTGGACCTGTGACGATACTTGGGCCCTCCTGGGCTGTGTCTTGTGCGGTGGTCTCTGGACCAGTGACGATACTTGGGCCCTCCTGGGCTGTGTCTTGTGCGATGGTCTCTGGACCAGTGACGATACTTGGGCCCTCCTGGGCACTGACTCTGGCGGTGGGCTCTGGACCCGTTACGATACTTGGGCCCTCCTAGGCACTGACTCTGGTGGTGGTCTCTGGACCCGTTACGATACTTGGGCCCTTCTGGGCACTGACTCTGGCGGTGGGCTCTGGACCAGTGACGACGGTGCTGGCGGTTGTGTCTGGACCGCCGGAAATGATGGCGCACTTCTCCGCCGTGACACTCACAACAGGCTAGGCAGACTTCCTCGGGACCTTCCCCACCTTTTTTGGAGTTACAGCTGACTCACCAATCGCCTTCGATCCCATTTCACTTGTTGTCCCACCAGGAGTCTTGACACGGTCCCGTCGTCCACTCTCCAATTTCGGAGCCTTTACAGGGGGTGGGCTGCCAGTGCCTTGCCTCTGGGTCCTACTGCCTGCCCTGGTGGACGGTGCACTCCAAAAACCTGGAACACGCACCACTGGTACTGGTGGCTTTTTGGCTGAGGCGCTACGACGGGATTGATGATTTGGAGGGGGGGGTGGGGGCAAAAAGGTCAATTTGACAGAGGGACAGTTTCTGACGAACACTGGGATGGGTAGCTGGAGGGGGTCTGGGAGTGGAGGAAGAGGAGGTGGTTGTAGGAGGTGTCACTTTAGCTGTTTTGGGTGCAAGTGCAGGTACTGGAGGCTGTCGTGAGGTGGATGTATGTTGGGTGAGTGATTGCCGGCGTTTGGGTACTTTGGGAGGGGGCGTCACAGACACACTGGGAGAGGACACAGGGGACGTGTAAATGGCAGTGGAGGTGGTGAGTGCAGGTGAGCGGCGTGTGGTGCTGGGTGTCCTGGTGCGAGTCCTAGTGCCTGTAGATGTGGTGCATGCAGGTGTGTGTGTAGACGAGACTGGGAGGGAGGAGGGAGAAGAGGAGGAGGGGGACACAGTGGAGACAGTGGATGTTGCTGTGTCTGTATGGGTGTGATGCTTGTGTGAGTGCCTGTGGGATGTGTGGTGCCTATGTTTGCCTGAGCTACTTTTGTGTGTTGACTTATGTGCATGCTGGTCTGTAGGTGTGCTTGGGATGGGCTGGGGTACAGGGGATTGGGTCTGGGTGGAGGAAGTTGGAGGGGGGAGGCTGGACACAGGGACAAATGCTGCCATCAGTGCTGAGGCCAGAGATTGCAGGGTTCGCTGAAGGACAGCCTGACCAGAATGAATGCCCTCCAGGAATGCATTACCGTGTTGCAACGCCCTTTCTACACCCTGGATGGCATTCACAATGGTAGACTGCCCAACAGTGAGTGACCTGAGGAGGTCAATGGCCTCCTCACTGAGGGCAGCAGGGGTGACTGGGGCAGGGCCTGAGGTGCCTGGGGCGAAGGTGATGCCCACCCTCCTAGGTGAGCGGGCACGGGGCGAACGCTGAGGGGCTGCTGGGAGGGCGGTGCTGGTAGGGGGTTGGCGGCTGTACCTGTAGAAGTGGGGCGCACAGATGGTGCCGCCACCACAGGGGTGCTCACATCGGCGGACGAGTCTGTGTCGCTGGTTGGTGATCCGGTGGCCGACGTGAAGCTCCCCTCACCCTCCGTCCCACTGGTGTATTCAAAGTCTGTGGTGTGGCCTTCCATGGCAATGTGGGATGCAGCTCCCTCGTGCTCCGGTGCCACTGTATCTCCGCCTGTTGATGCTGATGTACAAAAGGACAAGGAGAGCAGGAAAAGGGGGGGAGACAGAACAAAGAGAGTTTTAGTGAATGGCATACCGCTACCGTTGGCGGACAAGACAGACGCAGCAGCCCCATGCACAACGCCGCGCTCTTGCCCTCTGCACATGCAATTTCTGGGATATGGCCTACATGGCATTGGTGGAAATCTGCGCACATGGATGCCAGAGGGGCAACTATACCTCAACTTGATAATTTACTGAGGTGGGGTAGAGTGTCACATGGCCTACATTATGGAGGGGCCTTGCCTACCTAACTCGCCCTGGCCTAGGGACACCCAGAGCCCACCTCCCCACCCAGACACCTCCACTGCACGCAAAGTCCGCAGAATGAGAGTGTACTCACCCCCTTGTGTCTGCTGTGATGTCCTTAAGCGCCCATCCAACTCCGGGTAGGCCACCGCCAGGATCCGAAACATCAGGGGGGTCATGGTACGATGGGCACCCCTCCCACGTTGGGAGGCCATCCCCAGCTGAGCCTCCGCCGTCTTCTTGCTGCAGCGGCGAATGTCCTCCCATCTCTTACGGCAGTGGGTGCCCCGTCTCTGGTGGGCCCCCAGGGTCCGGACCTCCTTGGCGATGGCACGCCAAATGTCCCTCTTCTGGTGGGCGCTGACCTACATGACATGCACAAGGAAAGAGGAACAGTCATTACCAACTGCACCATCAATGTGAGTGGCCCCCTCCCTACTCTGACCATGTGGCCCATTTATTCCCATGCTTTACTGTAGTATGACTTCTGCCCCCTTCCCTCTTCCACCCAGCCCTGTCCACCCAGGCCTAGCCCCTACAACGTGCTCCCTGTGTACTAACCTGTTGGTCTGGAGGACCGTAGAGTAGCATGTACTGGGGGAGGACCCCATCCACAAGTTTCTCCAACTCTTGTGCAGTGAAGGCAAGGGCCCTTTCCCCAGACACAGCAGCCATTGTCGCTTCCAGACCGAGGTCACAGCAGCACTAGCAGTGTAGGTCCTCTCCTGTCGAAGGTCAGGTATCTAGTGATTGAACAGATAGAAAATGGTGGTGACGTCCGCGGCGGTGACGTCCGCGGCGGGGCGCATCATCACCGCCGGCGCACCTGTTCATTGGCTCCTGGGACCCATAGGGTCCAATGTTAACCAATGCAGCATTGCGCCGCCGTCTACGACCGCCTACCGCGAGGGTGTGCAACGCCAGCGCTGTTACCCCACAATCCCATTGTCCCAGTTTAGAGGTCAGGCAGCCGCCATTTCAGGGGCCCACATGGATTCATTTTCAACTGCGTCACACATACTGAGGCCTACACTCAACACACATACAGGAAGGGTTTTGTGTCTGGTGTAGTCTTGTGTGTAACTGTGGGTACATACCTGGAGGAATAGTGACTGGTTCTTCGCTGTTGTCCTTCTTAGGCACCATCAGCTGGGACATATGAGAAGATGGTGGAATCCTCCGGTGTACTGACCGCTGGTGGACCTGTTGACAATGGAAGAGAGACATTTAATCATGACCTACCAGTTTGACCGTGCTACAATCCAGGAACTACGTACCCAGTTGGAGCCAGACCTGATGTCACCAATCCGCCATCCGACTGGAATCCCCCCCTGACGTGCAGGTGCTGTCAGTGCTCCATTTCCTTGCAAGTGGGTCATTTCAAACAACAGTGGCCATGGCATCAGGGATGTCCCAACCTATGTTTTCCAACGTGTTGTCCAGAGTGTTGTCTGCCCTGCTGAAACACGTAAGGAGATACATCATATTCCCTCAGGTGGAGGATTTGCCTACAGTGAAAGGTGACTTCTATGCCCTTGGACATATCCCCAATGTCATAGGTGCCATTGATGGGACCCATGTAGCTCTGGTCCCCCCCGCAGGACTGAACAGGTGTACAGGAACAGGAAGAGTTATCATTCAATGAATGTCCAGATGGTCTGTTTGGCAGACCAGTACATCTTGCAGGTAAATGCTATGTTCCCTGGCTCAGTGCATGACGCCTACATCCTGCGGAATAGCAGCATCCCTGATATGATGGGTGAACTCCAGAGGCACCGTGTATGGCTATTGGGGGACTCTGGTTACCCCAACCTTTCCTGGCTATTGACCCCAGTGAGGAATCCCAGGACCAGGGCTGAGGAACGCTACAATGAGGCCCATGGGCGGACTAGGAGGGTTATCGAACGCACCTTCGGCCTCCTTAAGGCCAGGTTCCGGTGCCTCCATATGGCAGGTGGGTCCCTATTCTACTCACCGAAGAAGATGTGCGACATCATCATCGCCTGCTCCATGCTCCATAACTTGGCATTGCGACGCCAGGTGCCTTTTCTGCAGGAGGATGATCCAGATGACGGTGTTGTGGCAGCTGTGGAGCCTGTGGAGCCTGTGAACAGTGATGAGGATGAAGCTGTGGAAGACGAAAACGACAACAGGGAGTCAGTCATACAGCAATATTTCCAGTGAGACACAGGTGAGAACATTTTCATTTTTACCATTACATTAACTTTCACACATCTACCTCTATCCTATACCGACATTTCACTCACTATTTGTTAACTGAGTTGTCCCCTTCCATTTCAGTTTCACAAATGTGGTAACCTACGTGTCAACTGTTTGCATCCTTGAAGGGCTTGTGATGTGTGACATAGGTATGTTAGACTTCCAATGGGTAACCCATTATGAAACTGTAATTGATAATACAGATTTACAAATCATAGACTGACTCCATTTGTTTTTAGTGTTTGAAGGGTGTTTATTTAAGTGCTCAAAAAATGATGGGGGGTTGTAAACTGGTGATGGGTGATGGTGGAGGAATGTCCATGGCAAAGTCCAGTCTATTAGTCTCACAGGTACATTGCACATCTGGGCATTGGAAGTGGCGCTAGGTCAGTTCCGATTTGGACAGGGTAACAAAGTGGGACAGTGGGGGGACAATCAGGGTGGTCTTATTTCCTGGCGGGGGTCTTGCCATCTTGATCTGTCCTGTTCCTGGATCTCAGGGCCCGCTTGCGTGGTGGTTGTCCGTCTGCAGGGGATGGGGTGCTGGTGTGTTGGTCCTGTGGCGGGGCGTCCTGTCCACTAGCGCCGGCAGAGGTGGTGGGCATTTCATCGTCCTGGCTAGTGTCAGGGGCCCCTTGGAGTGCCACGGTGTCCCTCAAGGTCTTTTGAATGTCTGTCAGCACCCCTACAATGGTGCCCAGGGCGGAGCCGATGGTCCTGAGCTCCTCCCTGAACCCCAAATATTGTTCCTCCTGCAGACGCAGGGTCTCCTGCAACTTGTCCAGGACCGTGGCCATCGTCTCCTGGGAGTGGTGGTATGCTCCCATGATGGAGGAGAGGGCCTCGTTGAGAGTTGGTTCCCTTGGCCTGTCCTCCCTCTATTGCACAGCAGCCCTCCCAGTTCCCCTGTGTTCCTGTGCCTCCATCCCCTGGACCGTGTGCCCACTACCACTGCCCCCAGGTCCCTGTTGTTGTTGGGGTGGTGTGTTCGCCTGGGTGCCCTGTAGTGGTGGACACACTGCTGATTGACCTGTCCTGGGTAGGGAGGTTCGGGCCCGCTGGGTGGGTGCTGTGCTGGTGTTACCAGAGGGTGTAAGCTCGGTGTTGGGCTGTGGCTGGGCAAGGGGAACCGACTGTCCTGAGGCCCACGATGGTCCGGCCTGCTCATCAAGATCCAGTGAGGCAGAGCTGCTGTCATCACTGTGGGCCTCTTCTGGGGGTGGAGTGGTGTTGTCTGGACCCTTTGGTGTGGTGACGTTCCTTCGGGTTCCTGCGGGGGTATAAGTACATGATTATTGCATGTGTGTGTTTCATGGAGTGCAATGGTTGGGTGTTCGTGAACCCCAGTGCAGGCATTCCTGTGTGGGGGCTTGTGTGCTGATGGTTGGGGGGTGTTGTGGGTCTGTGCAGTGGGCATGCTTTGGTGATGGGTGTCCATGCTTAGTTATGTCATGCAGGTCTTGGGGTTGGGATGGGTGGTTGGTGTCATGGGTAGATAGGTGAGGATTTGGGGTGATAGGGGAGGGTGTGATGGTGGGGGGGTGTGATATCATGCAGGTAGGGTGGGGGGTATGATGGTTAAGATTAGACTTACCAGTGTCCGTTCCTCCAACGACTCCTCCGAGGCCCTCAGGATGCAAGATGGACAAGACTTGCTCCTCCCATGTTGTTAGTTGTGGGGGAGGAGGTGGGGGTCCGCCCCCAGTCCGCTGTACCGCGATGTGGTGCCTGGATACCGTGGAACGCACATTCCCCCGTAGGTCGTTCCACCTCTTCCTGATGTCCTCCCTGTTTCTTGGGTGCTTTCCCACAGCGTTGACCCTGTCCACTATTCTTTGCCATAGCTCCATCTTCCTGGCTATTCATGTGTGCTGTACCTGTGAGCCAAATAGCTGTGGCTCTACCCGGATGATTTCCTCCACCATGACCCTGAGCTCCTCCTCGGAGAAGCGGGGGTGTCTTTGGCGTGACATGGGGTGGTGTAGGTGATGTGTGGGTGGTGTATGTATTGATGAGTGTGGTGAGTGTAGTGGTATGTGGTGTTTTGTGCTTGGATGTTGCGTGGATGATGGTGTTGTGTGCCTCTGTGTGATGGGGTTGTCTGTTCTGTGCTGTTTCTCTGGCCTTCTCTCTGAATTTTTGGTAGTAGGGGTTTGTGGATGATGTGGGTGTGTGTTTTATATAGTATTGGGTGTGTGGGAGTGGTGTGTGTATGTGTGTCAGTTGTGTGTATTTCAAATTGTCCAATGTGGCGGTGTTTTGGAGATGTGTGTGTATTTTGAGCGCAGCGGTGTGTCCCGCCAATGGAATACCGCGGTTGAAAGACCGCCGCGTGGATTCGTGGGTCGTAATGGCATGGGCATGTTTCTGTTGGCGTGGAGGTGGAGGATGTGTTCCGCCAGTTTCTCGCTGACCTTTGGTGTGGCGGTATTGTGTGGGTGTCTGAATTTCGGCGGATTCCGTGATGTGTGTCATAATAGCTGTGGCGATCTACCGCGGCCGCGGCGGTGTATTGGCGGTCTTCTGCACGGCGGTAATGTTGTAATGACCCCCTATGTTTTAACATGAGAATTTTGCATTCATATTAAATGAAGTCCTAATGGGAATGAATGTTAAGAATGTTATTGAAAGTATTAAATGAATATGAATTAAACGTACTTATACTGAAAATGGATTTTATTAATGCAAATTAATGCAAGTTACATGTGTGCAGAAAAATAAATGCATGTTTAAAATTGTTCTAACCTGATGGAAATAATGTTTGCACTTAAATATTTTGCTTTGCATATTTGATTTGAGTTGTAAGGGGGCAATAGGTTTATTAATATATTAAATGTATTAATGTGTATTAAGGCTTTCTCACCTTGACTAGGCCTGAAAGCTTCATTTTCTAGCAGTGTTGGAAGATCACTTGTTTATTCTGTCGCCTCTGACCTGAATTATGTTTCTAGGCTGTTAATGTGATGTTGAATGTCCTATTGTATTGAAGGCCAGAAACATGTTTCAGAAAAAACATAGCTGCATTATTTGTTCTAGCTGTCGAACAAGACAGGAAATTTGTAGTTTTCATGTGAAATGTATTAGTTTAGTTTGTTGTGTGTAGTGAGAAAGGATCTTAAGTAACAAATAACTAGAGAATGTAATAATGTGTTTAAAATGTGTAAAACCACACAGATGACAATGCACTTTTGATGAGAAGTTTTGGAATAGTTGCAAATTCAATGGTGTCATCTGCAGCTGTTGGGTGCTGAATCTGATGTCCGAAGTGAGCCCACCTGAAGGACCGATTAATGGATCATGCATACTTCTTATTAGTGAGGAACATTGAAACTGAAGTCAGTTTTGAGTCAGTCTTGAGTGAGTCTTGAGTTAGTTCTTGTCGAAGTCAGTCCTAGTTAGTCTTCTCCTGCCTCGAAGCTATCCAGAGCCCTGTGGAGTCTGCTCTCACCCTCTGTTTTCTTAAGTCCCCTGATGAATTTCTCATCTTAGTACTGAACCGCATAGAAGAATAGGACAGTTAAGACTAATATGCCCAACCAATTGTGAGCTGCTGATATGTCCAATTTGCAGCCCGTGTTCTGCACTGTTCTGATGCTACTGTTAACTGACGCCGGAAAAAGGTGACCATCCTGCTTGATGAATCATTTCTGTATGCTGTTCTATGAGGAGAGGTATAACTAAATGTGGTTTCTTGATTCCCTTTCAGTTAGGTACTTACACCATGTGTTAATTTTATAGTGAGCTGCTCTAGTTAGATGTTTTTCCAAATCATTTTTGTCTTTCTTTTAAGTTTGCTTTTTCCTGCATTTGTTAGCCCGTTCCCACACATGTAAACCCAAATTTGTGTTAGTGTTAGGATTGGCCCAGCTCTGGAACCTGAAATCTGAAATCCGAATGTGAAAACTGTATTTTGATTATTTCCTGATGTCACCATTATCTGTTTTGAAATCTAACAATAATGTGCATATTGTGTAGTTGTTGATTTATATTATTCTTTTGGAGTGTCTAACAGTATTGATGTTTAGTAGGCTAAATCTTTTCAGACGTTTGGGTCAGCCTATGATTTTCATGTATGTTTATAACTTAGTTTTGCGCACCATATATATATGACACTGATATTGAGATTGTACTAAAGATTTGAAACTTTATTCAGTTTGGAGTTTGATTTAGTGTTAAATAGTTCATGGTGCCTAGAATTGTTTATGGTCTAATGTCACTTATTTGTGATTGAATGATTCTGACAACTACACTCTTTGCCAAGTCCAAAGATTCAGTCGATCCCAATAGGTGAGAATAGTGATGGTGTCTCACCTGCGTGTTGGTGGTTATTGAACCTGGAGTGGGGAGAAAATCTTCCCAGCGCACGTCAACACTCTACAGTGCTCTTCTCGGCTGCTGTTACAGAGGAAATGAAGGACGATCCCTCATCTTGAAGGTTTAAGCCTGTGACATGAATCCGTCCTACTGCTGTCTCAGTATAGAAGACGTTATGGAAGAAAGGAGAATATTAAGTACCATGAAACACCTGTGAATGCTGCATTTTCCATAATCAGAAATGTTTTCACGCCATCTAAAGATGGCATGCTGGGCCAGAAATGTTTTCACGCCATCTAAAGATGGCATGCTGGGCCCTGGTGTGTACGTTAGACGGTATATCAGAAAAGCATATCCACTAAATACACCTGCTCAAGTGAGGGTCGTTCTGAAGCTCAATGCCCGTGTCGGTAAAGTGAAGGAGATCAACATGCAAGGCCACCCCTTACAGAGAACCTGGCACCGACATGGATATGATACAGTCTGGGTACTCCCAAACTTTGGCATGGTACCCAGCGGCCTACAGGAAAACTGCATCTGGGATCCCAAGAGAATTAAAATGCTCAACGTTGGTCAAGCTCCTGTTTACAGCATGCCACTTCTAAAGTCTATACTTCCCAAATGAAGGTGTCTCACTGCCCTTACTGGCTGCCTTGTTAAAGTCAGATTTAAGTCTTAAAGTCATGTCTGATAAAGGACGCATGGCATACATTTGAGATGTACTTGCCATACTCTAATGCGTTTGTGTCACTACTGCATGTTGGACAGAAGAAAAAACATATATATATATATATATAGAATTTAAAAAACTAATTAACATAACATAATACCTGAATCTTGTGTCTTTCTGAGTCTAGGCATGAGACTGTGGCTTAGCTCAGGCCTATTAGTTTAGACCCCGTGAAGGTGCGTTGCCTCAGAAGCTCTAGAAAACTGAGCAATCATTATTAATGAAGTTCCCATAACGAGCTCTGTAGGCACAGGATGCAGAAAGGGGGAAATGGGTCTAATTAGAAACAGCTGAGATAGCGTTTTACAAGGGTTTACCAGCTAAAAATCAGTCCACCACACAAGGTCGTCAGAAGCAAGAAAAACAAGCTTTGGCAAAAGCAATAGGTTTCACCTCCTGTCTTTGCAAATGCCATTCAACAGTGCCCAATTTTTTTTTATTTCTGATGCTGAACAGGTAAGAGAAAAAAAGCAACAAGAAAAAAAGGTGATGATGCTTCAGACATGTATGCGTCATGAGGCTCGGCACTCCAGCTCACCGTGCATGTGTCATGAAACAGGAGCTAGGAATGGAAAATAACAAAAGTGCACTGAAACACATACTTCGCAGAAAGGAGCGACCCCGTATCAAAATGGAGCTGCTGTGCCTCAGATTAGTTTTTCAGATTTTTTTTTTTAGCTGGAAAGGCAATACGGGTTTGAGGTGGGAATGCTGGAGGGGTATAAGGGTGTGATCGGAGGGGAGCAATAAAGAGGCAAGATGGGTGGTGGCTTTAAAGTAAAAAAAAAAAATTGACATAAAATTGTGCAGGATGGGGACGATAAGGGGATGTTAAGGGAAGCAACACACTGAGAGCAAGGTGGCGGGATTGGGAGCAATACCAAGAGTGCAGGAGAATTTCAATGAGGAAGCAGCACACGATGGAGACAGAAAGGAAACAAGGGCACTTGCAATGAGTGATCAAAGAAAAAACCTAGTTCCCTGAATACAAGAAGAGGAAGCATACAAGTCGTCCAATCCAAAGAATGGTAATGTAGCTATGCTACAAGGTAGAGACAATAAAAATAAACAGGAGGAAAGCCAAATAATGGTAAGCTGAAGGCCACTGAATGCATTGTCTGCAATAGGTATTCGAAAACAGACAGCTAAAAGCTTCACTTTGAAGTGGTGGGATGCATGATCCAATTATGTGCATACCTTCAGAGTAAGCACGCAATGAATTGGTCATTTACTGCAACTTATTCAATAAATAATGGCTGTGTTTTTCTATACCAAATTAGAAGAGTTTCTTAATATATATCAGCCTTGTCCTTTCCAAATAACAAAAAGTGGCCAAAAATATTTTGCTTTAAATACTTGCATCTAAGTGCAAATTTTGGGGTAAGAATGTAAAGTGTTTTGTGCTGTGAATAATCTAAAACCTAATATTCGGTTATGAGTTCTAGTGTATTAATCTGACATTTTTAGACATTTAGCGGTCTTATAAACTGATCATTCACTGCAGGGGTGTGAATGAAAAAATAATTGTTGTGTCACCATTGAAAAAGATCTAGAGCGAGACATAAATATGTTTATTTGGTCATTGATCATTAAAACCAATACAAATCATTAATTCATGAGTGTCCATTTTTCTCATAGAACATTAAAGGTATCTTTATCTCACAGTTCCTTCAGAAGAGTGAACGCTGGTTAAAAAATAGCTTACTAAGAGAGCAAACCTTAAAATCCATTTCAATTATTCATTCTTGACAGTCTAGATTTCTCACACATTGTAAAATTTGCCCCAAACCCACAAGTAAATCTAAGAACTGACTGCTCACTAAAACATCAACTGCAAGAAGGCGAGGCAATTCACCATATTTTGAAAATAAGGGACTTTTCAACACTTAATTAAAAGAAGAGGTCAAACACTCAGAACTTGTATAATAGTACATTTTCTTTGCAAAGTGCATATGAGTATCATTTGTTTTTCATATTTTCTTCAGACAAAATTGAGATGGCCTTGAAGGGGTTGTTACGTAATCTGATTTTTTAAATTTCTAAACAAAGTAAAGGATCCAGGAAATAATAAAGATATGCGGACGTATTCACACTACCTAAAGAAGACACTGTCATTTTAATTGAAGGTTTTTTTGGTAAGTACTCCCTATCTTTCTGAAAGGTTAATATCCAGGGAGCTTCCTGCAGTAACTTCTTGTGTGGAAAGGGCTCTCAGGTGGCAAAAACTTCAGCAGATAAAATGTGATCTTTTAGACTCTGTACATTTCTCCTGAGAGCCCTACCCCCTTTTAACTCACTTCAGTGGGCTTCAATCCAACACATCTGTGTTATTCTTTCTGGGCTATCTGTCTGAGAAAGATTATTTAAACATGTAAAACACATATTTTTATAATATATGTCAAGGAGATAGGTTTTACTTCACATCTAATACTCTGCATCATGGATCCTTTTGCCAGATTTAAGTTTCTTTTGATGCACTTATTTTCCAATGGGGCTAAAAAAGCCCGTTTGTCTATACATGTTATTTTATACTCCTATACTAACAAAGGAGATATTTTATACAAAAAGGTCTTTAGAGGTGGTGTGAGTGGCAATCCCCCAAACATGCCATTAAACTTCATCAGGGAGCCCGCCTGTAAAAAGGCCCTAGATTTTATATCCTACAGATGTTCATACCATTTCAAATTGACATTGAAGTGCATCCCCAAATACTTATAGGCCATAACTTCATCTATTTTCATATTGTTATTATATAAATTTAAGTTTGGTCATTTTCCCCCCAAATTAAGACCGTTGTCTTATGTATATTAATCTTCATTTGGTTTAATGCACAGGATGCTGCTAATGCTTCTATTGTTTTTCTGTAGAGCTCTTGGGATATAATCTAAAATAACGAGGTCATCCACATACATCAGACAGGGAAAATGAATGACTCCCATTTTTGGGGAAAATAATTTGTTTTGTTTGGGCATTCAGGGAGATCTGGTACACAGAGACGGAAAAGGATCAGGGCTACCACATAGCCTTGATAAAGGCCATTAGTCATTTATATTGTTTTGGTTAGTCAGCCCAACCAATCGATCACCACCTGGGTCCAATTTCTAGTATGTAACACCTGGATCATAGACAAAAGTTCCTTTGGAGCATCCCAGGAACGTAATTTCTCCCATAATCTCCCCCTACCCACAGTTTCAAAGGTCATAGGGAAGTACACAAAGCAACCACAGTCTTTGGTTTATGTCTATAGATTATTTTAGTTAGGGTCTATAAGGCAAAACAATTATACATAGTGGAGTGTCCTTCCCAGAAGCCATCTTGTTCTATGGGGAAAGGTTTTGTTTCTGGGACCCAATCTTCAAGCCTTTCAAGAACAATTTTCGAAAATATTTTTGAAGGCACATCCAACAGACTGATTAGCCTGTAATTGCTGTGATTCTGCCGTCTTGGTTTGGTTTTATCCCTGACCCCCTCCAGGATTAAGTGATAGTTCCTGTTTTTGCTATTCATTGATACAAATACTTAATTTTTTTGGCCCACCAGTCAATATTTGTTTTCAGTACAATTGCTGGGATATTATCTGATCCAGAAGCTCAATTTAATTTAAACCTGCCTATCGTATTCTTAATCTGTTCTTTAGAGAATAACTCAGAGGGCTCTACATCAGGGATATAAGCATATCTCTTATTTTTTACAGTGGGGTGTCGATAAATTTTCTTCGTATGTAATACCTAGTGTTCCATAATCATGTGAGTGGGAGACATAGGACGTGTTTCAGAGATATAATTCACTAACCCCCAAACTGTATTGTGATCCCGGACCTCTATAACCTCCAGTATTTTATTGCATTTTTATCATAAAGCCTTGCTTTCATATTTTTAATTATGGTGTTACATTGTCTATGCAGCTGCTTAGCTTTAATGTTAGTCTCCTCTAATTGATGCGCCCTGTGGTGAGCCTGTAATTTCTTTAGCTCATTTTTGCACTTCTTATACCTTCATCAAACCAACCTTTGGTTTGTTTAGTTGCTTATTTATTCTTAGCATTACCTCATGCATTAAAACGGTCAGCAGACATTTGAGCACATGGTTCAATAAAATGCAAACCAATCTAATTTATTAGAGAAATCATTAGAATTATCATCAGGTGTAGATGTAATCTGAAACTCACTGAGCTCTTGCAGCTGCTTAGCACACAGTAGAGTGCTTAGTGTATGAGGGAAGGCCACAGCTAAAGGTAACACTTTTTTTAGGGGTGTTTCCCTTAAGGTTAAAGCCCCCTGTAAAATCCATTGGCCTTCTGGTGCAATATCCTAAAAGCCTTAAATAATCTACACTTATCCCAGGGAATAAATACATAATCAATTGGATGGGGCTAGAGGCAAATCTGAAAGTGGCACCTGCCGGATTATCAAGGATTCAGCAACCATTCAGAATTATTAGGCTGCTCCTTCCAAGCCAATCTTCAATATCATTTGAGGCACGCTCTATGGGCCTGGTTACAAAATTTGCTTCTAGAATATTATATATCTCCCCGAGCCCGGAGGCTTCCCAATAGAGTATTTTACTGGTATATGATAAGGTATTTTGTAGCATTAATGAAGCGCTATCTAGGCCGGCCAGGGCGGGCTCCCTGATTTCTTGTCGTTCGTTTGACAATATTTGTACAAGGATTGATCTGCACTTCTATCTGTATTAAAAAAAACAATCTGGGATGGGGGGGTTGGAGGAGAGTGTAGAGCTGAATAGAGAGCTGCGGTAGAATATAGTAAACTGCAGCTGAAAAATGAGCTGTGGGAGGATTTGCTCCAGACCAGTAACCAGATGACCAGCATGTTGTTTTGGAAAGTGATAAACCATCCTTTACTTAAGGATGATAAGGTGTCGGATCAGGCTGCTTTGGAACCTGCTCAGGCTTGGGAGTTTCACTTCGGGTCTATATAATTGGGACAAATCTACTTCTTCACACCCTTTCCGAGCCCCGGGAACTAATACTATCTTATCATGGGAAGAGGTTAGAAATGCAATAGTATCCCTTTTCTTTGGGGAAGGCCTCCAGGACAATTAGTGTCCCTGGGGACCTGCTCAAGTCCCTCATTAGTCTTTGGGCCCCTCTTCTTACTCTTTATCTGAATACCGTCATCAGTTGTTCCACCCTTGCCTCCTGGTGTCACTCTATCAGTGAACCTGTCTTTAAAAAGGGGAACAGGAATGATCCCTCTGTTATAGGCCCATTTCTCTAATTGAGGTTGAGGTCAAGATTATTAGTAGAAAAACAAAACATTCTGTCCGATATTCAATATAGGTTTCGTTCAGGCCGGGGCACGGTGGAGCAGAATCTTAATCTCCAGCTTATTGTTAATAATTGTATTTGGGTGAAGAAGGGGTCCTCCCATCTTGCCTTCATGGACCTCAGCTCTGCCCTTGATAAGGTTAACAGAGGGAAGCTTTGGGCAGAGCTGGGCTCCATGGGGTGGATGTGAGTTTGGTAAATTTCTTGAGGGATTTTCATCAGGGTTTGATGGCTTCAGTCCACTACAGGTGTAATGGCAAATGCACTAGGCACTTTTCCCTGGGAGGGAGGTCCATCAGGGCTGTATTTTTGGCACCTTTCCTTTTTCTTATGTAAGTCAATCGATTGGAGAGTGTACTTTTGAAACCGGGCAGTGATTTACCAAAAGCCGGGAGTAGGTCACTCCCGGCTCTTTTTTATGCAGGCGATGATGTTTTAATTGCTGGCACTGCCAAAAGCTTGCAAAGGCTTTTATATATGATTGTTGAGTTTATTGCCAGTTTGGATCTACTTACAAATTTTAAAAGGACTCACATGATGGTTCTTCGGCCAAAAATACCTAAAGTGCAATTTTCTCTGTTCAGGGTCAGATATTAAGTAACATAGAAACCTTTACGTACCTTTGAGTTCTGATAGATTCAAAACTTAACTGGCAACCTTTGATCAAAACATATTGGTAATCTCAAAAGGGCTTGAGCTGGCGTGTGTGACTTTTTGTCCCGCCTGGGTCACAAACACTTGAGAACCATGTTGGAGATTTATAAAGCGAAATGTATACTTAGGCAGTGAGATTTGGGGCTATGCAAAGATAGATTATTTGAGGGCGGCAGAGAATACATTTTTCAGGGGCCTCCTGGAAGTCAGGCAAAGTATTACTACTGAAATGTCACATGAAGAGGTAGGAATGAGATATATTGGGGATTATATTGGTTTGTGACCGCTTCTGCTGTGGTGTAGTATTTGACTGAAGGTAGAACTGGGCCTTAATAGGCTAGTTATTGAAAAGTGCATGTGTTCAGAAAATATGACCAGCATACCAAGGCTGGGCTATGTTAAGGAGAACTTTAGAGCCCTTGAGAGACCGGAGTTATTTTTAAACACTCAGAACATCACCAAACAGGATGTCACCTGGTTAAGAGAGGCCTTTTCTTTGAAAATGGCAGTAGAGATGAAACCTCAGCCCTTGCAAAGTTGTCATCCCGTAAATTTGCCATTGAAAAAACTGTTCATGGGATTAATCCATACCTCCTTCTTGGAATGCCTACCTAGCGGGGTTGGTTACTTATTTATTTTAGGTGAGGTTTATTTAATCAGTTGATTGCCCCAGTAGGCACACCGTACAAGTTCTTTGATCCACCTACTTGCTTTTGTGATTTGATCTCCACAAGTGTCACCTTGCACTGATATGCCCTCTTTATACCTCCCTCCCACATAAATATATAAAACCCCTTTTTTAAACTCAGCACTTTTATCAGTCTATGCCTGCTTTCATTGAAGAACAACTGTGTATGGTTTTAAGCTATTTTATTGTATATGACTTGATTTGAAATATTATCTACACACATTTGGATATGTTTTATGATGCATGTTGTAGATCTTGAATCCAAAATAAACTTTATAAATGAAAATTAATGTATGGGGCTAAGAAGCAAATCTGAAAGTGGCACTTGCTGGATTATCAAGGTTTGTGCGACCATTCAAACCTCTTATTCTGCTCCTAGCCCAGCCAATCACCAATATGGTCCTAGTCACTCCCTGTGGGCCCAGTTACAAAATTTGCTTTTAGAATATTATACATCTCCAATATATCATACAAAAATCCACCTATTCTAATAAGATCATCTTCACTGAAATATTGGCACATGAATTTAAAGTTTCTATCCTTCTTACAATTCTAACAAAAATCAGTATTAAGTGACCACCACTTGGTGTACCCTCATGCCTTAAATGGCCTCCTGTAACTATTGACACATAACCATTTACATTTGGAATCTCTCAGAGCCAAGTCTCCTGCAGAAGGATAATTGGGACATCTTCTAAGAGAGGTTGTAAATTACCAGACCTTACACACTGATCTTAAACATGTATGTTCCAGCTGCAGACGTTTATGCTCCTATACAGTGCAGAATCCTCTGCACTAAAGTCCTGGCTTGTCCAGGGATTGGTTACAGTATATATATTAAGAGTGGAAAATGATTACTTTCATTTAGGGGACAAGACCAGCCCACAGATGTATGCCTTTCATTGAAAACCACAACCCACATATTCTCTTGAGATGTATTAAGATGACTGGTCACTCAGAAACTCACATTTCTGAGATGATTGTAAGATGGATTCTGCTGTTGATATAAACAAATTTGATTACCTACCAACCCACCATGGCAATTCAATGTCCCTTGTGGCTGACAACTCTGAGATTTTGTTGCCAAACTGAATGACACTTGAAACCCAAAAGAATTCAGGTCCCCATCTGACTTACAGGCCATGCTAGCTGTCAGAACAGAGATAACACCAACTATGGTTAATTTGCTTCCCTCATTATTTGTCAAGCACCACACATTTTTTAGAACAGTGGTTCCAATATCTGAAAATAAGGTAATTTGAGAGTCAGTTTTCTTGCTTTTCTCTCTTTGTGAAGAATGTCAAACACCAAAGGGTAGGAACCATGGTCCTTCTGAAACTCTAGCATCAGCTTTGAGTGATTAGAGTAACTTGTTTCTTTCCCAAGATTTGACTTTGTCTTCTGAGCTTGATTTTTGTTCTTCTGGGCAGCATGAATTGATACATGCAACTTGTTCTTTTTACAGTATGCATTTGAGATACTCAAAGTTTTATCATTCATTGTTGCAGATGTGCTGAAGTTAAAAAATGTCCCATTACATAAATGTTTAAGAAGTGGTTCTTTTGACTCCTATATTTTTCCGGCTGCTACCTCAAATGAGTGTGCAGGTGTTTTTTCCCCTTAAGTCCTCTATGTCCCATTTGTTGTCTTTCTGCTAATTTTCCTGTAACAACCTTCTGATATTAGACAAGAATTTTTGATATCCACCAATATAGACCCTACATCGAAACAACTTAGGCCGATAGGAGATATACAGGGAACCCTTCCCCCCTCCAATATATTTGGATGTACCCTTTTGAGTTTTACTAACATCTCTTACATTTTCATTCACATTTGTTCGCACTTCCACTTGTATGTTCTCCAGAGATTCCTTTACCTGTCTTATAAGTGTGGGTAGACAAATATTCACCTTTTGTAATTTCACATTTATATTTTACAGTAAGGTAGTATGGGACTATGGACTTTTATTCAGTACAACTAAAGCTCCAAAAATACCTTTTAAGGTGCCGTGCATGAGCAGCATTACATCCAGTTAGGCTGATGACTTTGTCAGGCTTATACTTTGTCCTGTAGTTAGTAATGAAGGGGAAATGACGTCTTCTCTCTGCTTATCATGACCCAGTGCCAAATGAACTAAGTTTTCTTGAACCTCCCACAACGCTGATGCTGTACTGTATGCCCATGAGCTTGTATTTATCAAAGACTGCAAATGTGTTCCTTGCAAGTAGTGATGATAATAACCTTGGGGCAGGGGATCATTCCAGTATACCAAACAATCCTACTAAATCTCTTGCATTTATAGACTTTTCTATAGCTGGTATTAGTTGGTTCGTCTTTCCATCCTTTGCTATGAAAAGGGTTTAGTTACAAATTATGCCCTATGGGCACCACAATCGATTAAACCTGACTGGTGATCATCAAAGACGATCAACACAAGAAAACATCAAATGTGGGCTCAGAGCAGAGGCCAATACCAGGGGCACAAGTGCACCAGCTGCTGCTGTGGTGCACATGGACTCTATGGTCCTCAGTCAGGCACTGTAGGAGATACAATCACTCTTTTACTTATGGATCCACTCTGCAGAATATTAGGACTTTACCATGTTGTAAGACCCATTATTCCCAAAGCTCAATAATTACCCTCTTCTGTGCTACAAAATCCTCCCCTGGGGACATACACAGATCAAACGGGACAGCTATGACCAGGGTTG
The DNA here is from genome assembly GCF_031143425.1 of Pleurodeles waltl. Lineage (NCBI taxonomy): Eukaryota > Metazoa > Chordata > Amphibia > Caudata > Salamandridae > Pleurodeles > Pleurodeles waltl. The sequence continues at coordinate 807,298,863 of NC_090448.1, read as the reverse complement.
GAGAGGGCTGTGGAGCAGTGTTTGCCCTGCATATCCCAGGCAACAAAACCGAAGTGCGGAGTGAATTACCAAATTCAAAATAGAGTATATAGTCCATGTACAATGCTCTACCTGGAGAGCATTTAAGTAATCGAGGAAATTAAGGATTAAGGATTTTAATCTATTAAAATCAGATCAGGAGCCTCTATCTAACTGCTTATAGCTGACACCATGCGTTCATTGCTGACCTCAGATAGTGGTTTCTTAATAGGGACGTGCCTCCCTCCAATTTCACAAAGTGCACCACCGCAGCAATGTGTGCCTGCACCCATGCTCTTTTCTTTCCCCAAGGAAAGCCCCAGTGTATTAAGTACTCTATACCTGTGTTGCTCTACATTCACACTTAAATCATGTAGACCTTTAATCTCTTTGACTGTGGCCAGGTAATTACTATACCTAGCTGCTGCTTGTGTCACAAGAGCGTTCTCTATCAGGATGCTGATGTCTGGTCAAATAAGATTCACAGCTCTTGAGGGAAAGGCACCATCTAATCGTCTGCGAGAGGTGGTAAATTTCTGAATTAGCCCCACTGCAAACGATAGCGTCCACTACTGAGTTAATAGTGCCAGATGCATGTCTAGCCTTAAGTTCAATGTTTGATTAAACTTGCAATCCACTATGTGTTTAAGCAAACCCAAAAACCTTAGAACACTTGACTATCCCAGTAGCAGCTGGTGGATTTTAAATGTGGTGGGGTGAAAATGTTATACCTGAATATAATGTACGAGCCTAACAAGTGAGAATTTAAAAAGGAGGGTGTGGGGGTTTCTCTCACCGCAAGAACATTTTTTGAAAAATTGATTCAAATGGTGGATTTTATGACATACAGTCATTGAAAACTGCAGTTTAGTGTAAAACGAAGAGCAACAACCCGCTGTGCAGTGTTTTCATCTAGATTTAACCACACACATAAGTGTACACTGATGAAAGAACAATAAGGTGTCAGTTCAAAATGTTTATTTGGGTGCAATAAATTTTTCAAGCAAATGCTTTATACAGTGCTGTTGCCTGTTTTCGCCTTTTGGCTACTGAAAAGAGTAAGACCGGAAGCAGACAAGAAACCTCCTTCATTCTAAGTGGACCCTAATTCTGCAATACCTAAGTATTGCTGGCCTGACATATTGTACCATTCATCCTAGTAATTTTCAAACAAGATACTCAGGTCCTGATTTATACTTTTTTTGCGCCACATTACTATCATTTATTGACGTAAAAGCGTCGCAAACCTACAAAATACAATTGTATTTTGTAAGTTTGTGCCACTTTTGCATCACAAAAGGACGGTAATGCGGCGCAAAAAAGTATAAATCAGGGCCTCAGTGTCTGCTACAATTGCCAATGTAAGTGCCATGCTTCGTCTCTGCAGAAGCTATCTGGGCATTGCCTGCTGTGGTGCTCTTTTTTCTTTAATTCACCATTTGTTTTGTGTATGCTTGGCCTTGTAGTCCACTAATGAGACACACTGGCCACATTAAAAATATTTTTATGAACTTGCACATATAAATCTACTGATGTTGTTTATGTGTTGCTGCTGTTTCTGACAGTGTCAGTGCATCACACCACATTTAAATATGTCATTGACTTTAAAAACTGTTTTAGCGATGGCACTGCCAGTGCACACACTTTAAAAGCATTTGTTTTTACAATTGCTTTAAAAGGGCTGCAGCTGGCACCATTACTGCCTAGTGCCTTGCCCTCTTCTAGAGCCACTGGTAACTCGACTCACCCTCCTAACCAGGAAGCACTGTATGCTTCAAAGATCTCTATCTGTGTGGCAGTGTTATAAAGGACCAGAAGCAGCATGTGGCAGCCCAGCTAGCAGATGTACCTGAATGAAGGTGTGTCATACAAGTGCCTCAATACTCCCTTTCACAAATTCACACTCACACATGCAGATTACTGCTTTGTAGAAAGTCATTTTCTTTTTTGTACCATTTTCTTAAACAGAAATATGCATTTGCTTCTTCATCTTTAGCAATGCTGGTTGGTTTCTAGCAAAAACATGCCCTGCACATTCTTTAGTTAGACATTAGATTAAGTTCAGCATGTTTATCAAAACGTGTTTATAATGGCAACAAGCAGCCAGAATTTAAGTAAAAATCCATTTTGCAGGCAACTTAGTAAATGCATGTATTATGGAGCAGCGCCATCTATTGAAGAATGTAAGTGCAAGAGCTCAATATTAGCGCAAACAAAGCACAGCTGCTAATAAGATTCCCATCATGTTTGCATCAAATGATAACAAAATTCCAATGATGGCTGCACTAAATAACAAGCATTTGCAAAATGCAACGGTTCTTGCATTTGTTCGAATTAGAGCTATTCGCGTTGTAAACTCTTAACCAGAATTTTCTTGCCACATATATTGAAAGGAAAAAAACTAGCGCGATCGCACTATGTAAAACCCAGCGTGATCACGCTGAAATTGAAAACCCAAAAATCTAGCACGATCACGCTATGTCAAACCCAACGCGATCGCGCAGCGTGGAAAATAAAAAGATAAGGTAGTGCAGAAAACAGGCTGAACACACAGAGCCTCGGATGTTTTCAGTAGTTGGCCGGTGCGCTCGAGGAGGGCTAAACACCGGAAAGTTCATGATGTATGCATGCCTTTCACTAATGAAATTTTAAAAGGCAAACCCACGAACCAATGAAAGTGACAGGCGGGACACAGGTGTGGTTAAAAGCCCAAAGAGAGATTACAACAGGGACGGAGCGCTCAACCCTAAAAACTGAACAAAACCGGTTTTAATGTCCTCGACCAGTTTGTTACTTATATCAGGCCTAGTCTCATACTCAGCTTTGCTGCAAGAAACCAGGAGAGTCAGGATTAGCTCCATAACTCTTCTGAAGTAAAAACACGCAGTACTGAACAAGTGTTCCCACTGCACCCCTCCTACTATCCACCTCATTTCCTGATAACTGGCAAGTTGTTGTCAGCCACTACCTCGATGTTTTCATGAGCGCTTGGCCTAGTCCTGACACGTTTCCCAGGTCCATGCGTGATGTGCTGCTCCAGTCCAGGTTTTTCTTTGAATTCTGGTAATTCTTTGAATTCTTGGGCTTTTAGTCTTGTTTATTCCATTATAAACAGGACTACAAGTCCCAGAATGCAATGGAAAAAGATCTGGACAGATGCAGACCACCACGCATGACCCTAGAGAACTTGGCAGTTTTGCTGGCCATTAAAGTAAATGGAGCTCTGTAAACTCTTCCCAGGGCCATTCAATAAATGCCCGGAAAGCAATCCTATGCATGCCTTTGTAAATCACACACGCCCTCTACTGTGATGTCATTGCTGTAGTTTGGGCCTGCAGGTCAAAGAAAACCTTATAGCCCGACTTGCCAGGCGCAGCAGGACATATCCAAAATCCATCTCCCTCTTCTATTTAAAAAAAAAGGAACAACCCACAGATTCGGCCCACTCGATCACCGAGCAGCAAGTAGTTATTTAGTCCCAGCTGCTCTGTGTTTCTTCTCTTCTTGTTTTTCTGTCAGGGTGGGGGGGGGGGGGGAGGCGAGAGCGATGTCCATCACGCCGTATATCACTAGCCAGCCATTCCCTGATTGTGAGACCAGAACGTGTTCTTTCTGTGGCAAACCTTCTCGCTCCACAATGTAGAGTTTATCATTTATTCGTTCGAGCAGCTTTGCTTGGTGTAGTGCTTCAAGCTTTCCAGCTTTGCACCATCCATCCCCTTTTATTTCTTCCCTTTTTAAAGTCTTTAAATATGTCGTTTATGCACATTAAGGGCAATTTTGTGCACGCCACAGGTGTTTTGTCTGTTTGACTGGCAGAAAATGTCTTAAATGTTCTAGGTACAAAAGATTCTAAAATAGTGAAAGAACATGTTATGAAACGTTCTTGCTCTTTGTGCCTTGCTTTACCAATGTGTCTCAATAGCATCTTATGCACCATTACACAGACTGCCTTTGAAGTGCTAACTAGATGAGGTGTTTCATGATAAAAAACACAACATTCTAAAATAAAACGTAACTAGAAAGAAGGATCTGGGAGTGGAAAGCACTTAGTACCACAGCTGTTAATACTAACCACATTTCCCAAATCAGCCCATTCCTGTAGGGGCAACACTGGAAAAATGGGCTTGCCGTTTGTAGAATCGTTGGCAAACATAATTTGAAACTTAATTTTATTGGGCAAAGGTGTATTTTTCCTTTTTACTGCCTACTGTGTGTGTACCTGAAGCGAATGCCTGCTGCTGGATATGTCAACATTTACAACACAAACATAATATTAGTTTCTGCAGAAACACTAAAGGTGTTGACACAGGAAGTTGTGCCAAACTAAAACAATGGGTGCTTCCGAGTTATCAGACATCAAGCTCTCAGACCTTTCTTTAGAATTTCATCACTATGAATCACAGAGTTCTCAAGTTTCCAATATTCATGCTAGCAGCGCAGACAGCACAGGTTTTTAGATCGAGCGTTAGCGTAGGACCTTTTGTATACATTTCAGTATACTTCTTCTGGTGGGCTTCCAGCTATTTCATGTGCTAGTTTTGGTGTCATTTAAAAATCCTAGCTTGCTAGATGTCGGTTATGCCTTTTTGTCCTTCCTTCTTCTGTTTGGGAGCAGGGAGCAACTACTGTATAATTTCTCTTTGTCCTGTTTATCTATTCTGTAGTGGACATTTGTTTTACTTTGTTTCCTGCTCCTGTCCAGGCAAGATTCCCTTTTCATTTGTAGAGCATTATCCCACACACACTGTCTGCCAGAGCACCAGTTCTTACAGTCAGTACAGACTGCTGTTCCAGTAATGGGACATCAGGCACAGCTCCTCAGTTCTATCCCGGCGAGGTGGCTTCCTTTCCTATACTGGGACCTTGCTCACATACAGTTGTGTTACAGCAGCTCAATTCTAATATTCAGTCCCACTGCAAAGCCAATGCTGGACCCAAAAGAGCAAAACATAGCTCAGCCAGTATACCTCAAATCTCACCTCCAACGCCACTGTTGATGGGAACCCCCACAGCTCCACCAGAATGCATCATTTCTAACATTCAGTGCACATTTCTTCTCAGTACTAAGACTCACACCACTCCTCTCGCATCTGTGGTTCAGAGGCAAAGCCACTCCCAGGCTGGGCCCCACTTGCAGCTTCACCAAGGTACCTCCAGGCTAGCACTCAGCAACACTGGCATGCCAATACTAGGTTCCACCCATAGCTCCAATAACATACCTCACTTCTGACCTTGTGTGCCCATTACTATTCCAGTACTGTAGCCCAGATTCAACTCTGTCAATTCACCTCAACCCTAGCCTGCAGCACCCCATTATTCCAGTACCAGGAATTACACAGCACTCTGTTTTGCATTCCTCAGCCTGCTGCCACTTGGCTGGGACACAGCTCTGTCTATACCCCCAATAATGATCTGAAAGGCCCCAATATTGGGCTTCACATACAACTCTGCTAATGTGCCTTCTGCTGTTCTGCAGTGCCCCCTGCTGATCCACACTCTGACTTCTGTTTGAGGATGTGGGGGAGCCAATTAAATCTGTTCTTAGCTGCCATCTTTATTTGGGAAGGTCTGTTTCACCTATCCCACTCTTTTCTCTCCCTTACTCTGTTTACCCTCAATGTTTTAGTTCTACCCCACTTCTCTTTCCAGCTCTTAAAATCCACACATTAACAGTTTTGCTCTTTTTTTATTTCTACTCCTTTCCATTATTTTTATTTCCCTCTTCTTCTTCCTACCTCCTCTTTCAAACTCGCAAAAACGTAGTTGTTTCTTTCCTTGTTTTGTTCTGCTTTTTTTCTTCATCAGGCATTGATCCTTTTGCTATATTTTTTCCTCCCTTCATTCTTTCTGGTTATGCTTCCTCTTCCTTTTTTTTTCCTTTTTGATATTTTTTCCTTCCTTTCTCCATTCTTTTTCTTATCTTTATCTGTCAATTAACATTTTACTATAAATCCCTCTTTTTCCTGTCTGTATGTGGAAGCCACAAGTTACTTGTCGGGACCCGTAGTGTCAATGTGGTTTCCCCATTCTGTGTCCATGGGAAATGTGTCAGTACATACATGCCCTGGTTCATTTGCCGCTTGTTTCTCCAACATCTCTTTTTTCTCTAATGTTCATTTTTCTATTTCTTTTCACTCTTCTTTCATTAATTTTTCCTCTTTCTCTGTCGTTCACTAGCTTCCTTCCCTTTTTTTTGCCTCGCACATTTGCTCTTTTTCTTCTCTTACTTGTGCTTTCGTTTTCTTGTTCTTTCTTTCCCTTCTTTATTTTATTTTATTTCTTTGCGACCCCTTCTCTTCCTTTTGTCTGTTGTATTCCTTTTGCTACTCTTTTTCTGGCCCATCTGCTTTTTCTCCTGAGGCCTAGTTATCAATGAAGCAACAGGTGCCTTGGCACCGAGGCCCAAATACCTACAGAACTCACTCAACTCTAATTACTGCTCTATTTTCCTGCCGAAATTCCAGTCAACCATTTTCCTTCCTCACTCCAGGGCCCATGACACCGTTACTCATGTCCTCTCCATCTTTACTCTTGACTCCCTTTTTCCTTTCACCCTCTAATCCATCCCAAATTATATTTTTGTTATGGTGTTTTGAGCATTACGCTCTAATGCCAAAAGTTTATTTCTGATAAAGGTTTATATGATAATTGTATATGTTTTAAAGCAGAGGAAGACGTTAAATAGAAGTGCTTTAGTTAAATGCTGGGACAGTGGAATTATATGGCAGGAAAATACAAAATTATGAGGCAAGGTTGACAATTTATGTGGCAAGAAAAGTCCAGTTATGAATTTACAATGCCAATAGCTCTAACTCGAGAAAATGCAAGACCTATTGCATTGCAAATGCTTGTTGTCTTTGTATTCTGGGATAGTAAATCCTCTTCATCACATTATAAAATAAAGGCTACCAGTCCCAGAATTCAAAGAGAAAAACTAGACTGGCTCAGCTACTCACACGTGCGCTAAGAGAAACTTGAAATCTCTATAATCTTTACTGGCACTCCTGTTGCATTTCCTTGAGGGAAAGCTAGATGAGTGGTGAACTTGTGGGCTTCCCTCCAGTTCCTTTCCTGCCATCATTTTTAGGTGTGCACCTACATGCCATGTCAGCATTCCATCTGCCATTACTGCTAATATAGTTTAAGCCATTCCATGCTGACGGCCCATATGTGTGCATGACCATCTTGGAGTAAGTCTTGAAATGATTTTCAATGTTTGTTCAAAGATTGTTGTCGTCCATGCACACATACATGGCTGGCCATCTTAATGGCTTTTGCCATAAACAATGTAAGAAACTAAACAATATATTCATAAGTATGCTGCTTGCAGGGCCACTGTAAGGCAGTGGATGGTCAAATTATTATTCTGGGTTAGCTAAAATATACAACAAAAAGCAAATGACACGCCATAGTGAGCATTTTCTGTGGCATGATTATTTCCCCACTTTGTCAGAGTCATTTACTTTACTACTGTCTGGGTAAGGTTAACCTGGTTAGTACCAATTTAATATCATAATTCAGCAGCCAACTACAGAAGCAACCGCATAACATCTGCACAGGGTTTGCCACCACATGGCACCATGCATGCCCACTTTTCTTAGTGCCTTTTCTTAAGTTTGAGGTTGACACTAATTTTTGTTGATTATGTGGCATTTCCAATAAATTCATAAGTATGTGAAAACTCAGTAACCATAGAAATGCGTAATTCCTGTGTTTCTGACTATTTGTTATACCAACAGCATGTGACTAGCAGATTTCTGACATTTTATGGTGTTATAGCGCTTTTGGCATTCATGCCAACATTTAGAAACAAATGAGAGAGATTTTTTTTTTTAAATAGTGGGGATGTCATCTAACTGTTAAGTTACCTAGAAGCTGAGGATGCTTTAAGTGGGAGACAGCTGAAGCTAGGCCATTTTTGTCTCCTTATAATCATCATCCAGATTTACTAAGCCCCTGCGCTGCATTGGTCACGCAAGGTGACAAAGGTCAATGTAAGCACTTAAGCCATATTTATTAAGTTATGCAGAGCTACCTTGTGTGGCTCTTCGTGGCTTAGTAAATCAGGAGCTATGCTATCAGTTCACATTTCTGACTTGTGTTACTTTGCATTGAGAAAGGCTTCCTATGGGTGGAGCGTGGGTGCATCCACCCATGGTATTTGGTGTATTCCCAGATTTACTAAGACTAGTAAACCTGGGAGTGTGTCAAAATGATACGCCTTCACAACAGAGGGGTATTGATGACAAATATCTTTATTTCTCCTGGTTATTTGCTCTTTCCACGTGTGCTGTAAAATGCATTATACATAAAAAGAGAAAAATGCCCCTGGAGGATTGTTTTTGTGCAGGAAGATGTACCTTTCTGCACACAAATAACCCTATGTCTTGGCCAGCTCCATCATTCAGTTAGGAGCCTATTTGTTTTTCATCACTTTCCAAGGGTGTCCGTCACAGACAGTAGAAGAAGATAATAGTGTCTTCTGTCTGGGCCTTCATCTCATGCCACTCATTGCCACGTATTACCTCCAGAATGTGCCTACTCAAGTCCATGACATCCCAGGTGACAGCCACGTCTCCAAATAGACCGCAACACAAGCCTCGCTCCAACACTTCACAGGCCAGGAACTCAAACAACCTCATTAACATCCCACTCATCATCACTACTTCCCATAGTAAACCATCAGAATACATCTGCAGACTCATTCTCCTGAGTGTAAGCCAAGGAGCCATGATTGAAGTAGAGAAAGGCGACCTCCTCACTATCAATAATCTGTTGAAACTTTTCCTTACAAGAATTTGCCTCGCCCCACTCAGCACATGCATCTTTGAATTCCTGTCCCCAGAAAGCTGCATCATTCAAAAGACAAACTGAGCCTTGAAGGACTTGCCTAACTGTTATCCACCAATCCTCCTCACTCTCCAGCAACAACCACATCTTGATTGGTGGCTACAGCCTCTCAGGAGACTTCTCTTCTACATGTTACCTGTTGTAGCTATGTTGTCAGAGGTAGACATTAACAGATACCAAGAACCCAATGACACCCAGCTGCAGTTTAAATTCACATCAGGCAATTACATCACTGTTGCATTGGTAAAAATGCATTCTTCACATGTTCATGTACAAGAAACAAGGAGTTTATTTCTAGCTACATGGTTACATAAAAGGTTCAAATACTTAGGTTATACTAAACTCCACCAGGAGCTATTGAAGTTACCAGCTTAGTTTCCAAGCCCGCTCTCACCCTTCCAACAGACTCTGGGAAATAACTGAAAGTGAACATCCTACATACAGACAACATTCCATTCACCAGAACGCTGAGCCAGGACAGGGGCAGGATATTATAAACCTCCTCTTCAAATACACAGCAAGAAGGAAATCTAGAGACATCCTAGAGGAAGATAACAATGACAAACAAAAAAAAAACACTCATACTTGCATATCAATTAAACAATCACAAAACACCGTTACACTTTCCATCACAACCACACAGGCCATAAGGACAATAAAGCAGTAACAGTAGACACCGAAACTGGTTGAGGAAAACTTTTAACCCTTCAATGCCAATGAGGCTCCCCAAAACCCATGTCAAAATATAAACCAAAGCCAATAAACAGTTTTGAATCACGACCGTCCATCAGGCCAACACTCTTAGCCTTCCAGCCTGGAGGGCTCGTACTACTTCTTTTTTGCCCTTACACACATGTCACACACATGAAAACATGCTTGCTGACTAAGACCTCTTTTCATATTTACACAAACTACTCACCAATTCTGATCAACTTCCACATACAACTCTCTCTACAACAGTGAATAATAATTCCATTCTAATTTACGTTACTCAAACATAGACCAAACAAGCTGATAAAACATGCCACATTAATGTGAAAACTATTAACAACTCTAACACATCACTCAGCATGAAGGAATATGAACAAACATAATACTGCATGCACCATGTATGAGCCCACAATATGTTTCAGTAAGTGGGCATGCGCTCAGAAAGCAGACACCCACTCTAAATCATGAAAATGCCCAATTATCACAGAATATGGGTGGACACCCACACACCACCATTACATTCAATGCATATTATGAATGAACAAGGCATTAACCCTATAAACACTCAGCTTCTAGTAGCACACCCAACACTAGATAGTCTAACACGAATATAAAATGTTTCTTTGTAACATTTTACCGTTACAACTTTGTAAGTAACATTTTTCCAAAACACATAGGGCCTGATTACAACTTTGGAGGAGGTGTTAATCTGTCCCAAAAGTGACGGATATACCACCAGCCGTATTACGAGTCCATTATATCCTATGGAACTCGTAATACGGCTGGTGGTATATCCGTCACTTTACCGTCACTTTTGGGACGGATTAACACCTCCTCCAAAGTTGTAATCAGGCCCATAATATTTATACTGAAGAATAGCCTTGAAAAAAACACACAGATCAAAAAAGCTCTGCAGCTTTAGATGGAAAACATCTTTCAGGTTCCACAAGCGATGTTTTCTGACAACCAACCCTGTTATACTAAGAAATCTCGGGAGTCTCACGTTCTTTAATTCAGAGCGGTGAGTGCTGTTTGCACAGTCTCTGTTTAGACTGGAGTGCCTCATATCTTCGGTTAGACAAAAAAATGCCAGAGTACTGCTCATCGCCATTGGTATATCGGACTGAGGTCTGACACACAGGCGCCATACATAGAGGCATCTGATAAACAGGATTAAAATATATTTCACCACGGCACATCACTGTCAAATTCCCCCTGACAGTCTAAGTTACAGTACACATCAGCTACTTCCTGCTACAGCCTTTCTTCCCACTTTGATGCGAAATTACACATTCATGGTGCTTAAACCAAGACCAACTCACCTTCTTAGTGCTTACAGCTGGAGCATTCTGCATCACAGCTCACAGTACCTAAAATAAAATTCACTGAGAACTCCTTCCCTTTACATATAGAATGAGACTCCTCCGGTCCCAGTGAATAACACTCCCCAACGTCAAAGTCTCTGTGAGATGCTCTTCCCCGAACATGAATAAATGTCTCTCAAAATGAATGAAGTACCACTCAATTTCAAGACCCATCAGTTGAATTCTCATCTCTATGCTTGGGATATGGATGAAATATCCCTCCTGAGCACCAAAACTCCTCATTCCAACACTTTTCCTGTGTGCTGTTTTTCTGCATTCCCACACACCATTACAATGCTGGTAATCCAGTGCTTCTCTTGTCACAGATGTTTTTCAGTAAGCCTATGCAGCAGGCTATGGAACAACAAAATAAGCTTCCTCCTTATACAACTAAACATCTTTTGACAGCTTTTCAGTTGCTTTTCTGTGGACTCACTGGTACCACGTGCTTCACGTGACTATACCAAGCATTTCTGCCCTCCTTGACAGGACAACTTCTCGATTTTTTTCTCCTGTGCAGTTCCTCCCCCTACAAATTCAAAAAAAGCCTTAATGCTCTAGGTGCAGTTCACATTAAGGGCCTGATTTAGAGTTTGGCAGATAGGTTACTCCATCACAAATGTGACGGATATCCTGTCTGCCACATTACATTCTCCATTATGGGATCGTAATACAACAGACAGGATATTCGTCATGCTTGTGACAGAGTAACCCCCGCCAAACCCTAAATCAGGCCCTAAGTTGGATGTGGCGGGTAGCATGGCTTCCCTAAGATGGTGGGCAACTGTTTTAGAGCTCCCGAGACACACATGGGAATCTCTTTTATCCAGCATGATCCTGCCTGAGAACGACACCAATATCATCAAGGGGTGTTGTTTCAGGCAGCCAGCTGCAAGGATCCTGTAGCAATGTTCTGTGTGAGGCATTCCGATGGGTGATGAAAATTCCCCAATCACGGTGAGGAGTAACGTGACCGCGATGAAGAGTACATTGCTCTCTCACAAGTCCTAAAGGGGAAAGGGTTTTTAGGTAGAGAAAAAGAAAAAATACGAGCTTCTACTTCGTGGACTGCAGAATCAGACTGCTGGACCCTGGACTGCTTGTTGTGTTGGACGTCAGGACTTCTGATTTCTCAAAATACTGGGTTCTTACTTTTTAGGATTCTGGGCTGCAAAAGAATTATTTCATTAATACATTGATCTTGCATAAACTATTGCGAAACTATACGTTGTTGACACATTGTGCGTACGTTTCTACAAGGCTGAACAAGTCTCTTGCTCTTTTTACAATACTTTCAGAGTCCCTGAAGTAATGACCGAACTCAAAAACAATCAACGTGACTAAAGGGCTTCTTTTTGTTCTGGCATAATCTCTTGCCAATAATAGTTTTGATAAACTTGCTCTATTTCCAAACTCCTAATTCTTAGGGAGCCCTTGTTACAGGAAATACATCTTTCCTTAATGTCTGTTTAGCGGTGTCTTGGATTCCCACCCACACAGTATATCACGCTGGTTCTAATTGTGATAAATTATTTAAAAGACAGAGCTCTGTTTTGTTTCATTTAAGCAATTAATCTTTGTTTACCTTGAAATGATGTTACTTGCTTGAAAATGTCAGAAGAGCCCAAACTGAGTTTTATCACCTTTCTTATTTTCTCTCTTTGACAGGAAATATGGGATCGTCGGCAGAAGACGGATGAGGAGTGTCGGAACTCTGCAGGAAGCCGACGGAGAGCGAGGATCTCTGGAACTCGACTGGATGTTGTCCATAGGACGAGAAATGCTGGAACTCGACTGGAACCTGGTCGGAGAACAAGGAGCACTGGAACTCGACTGCAGGCAGGCTGGAGAACAAGGAACTTGACTTGAACTAGAACTCGACTGATGGCAGGTTGGAGGAGAAGGAACTTGACTTGACTGGAAACAGGTGAGCAGAGCAATAGGTACAAAGCCAAGCAAGGCCTCAGACTCACAAGCACCCTTAAATAATCAAATGTGCACATGTGCCTTTTGGCAGTTGATTACTTGTTAAGGAAATGAGCAATTATCCTCCTGATTGTGGCACATGTTCAATACAGAGTACATTGTGAAGAGCACATGTTTTGGCACTTGTAGTTGGAGCAGGTGGAACACAATGTGAATAATCAACAAGCATTGGTTATAATAAATTAGACATTTATCAAGCATTGGTTATTACAAACTTGATATTCAAGGATGTAATAAATATACCCAAATAAGTCTGAATGTTGCAAGCAACACCATCTTACCTCAATCGAGCTCCTGGATCTGCTAGTGTACCCACACAAGCAAGCAGAGCCGTTTTCTGCCAGGAAGCTGCCATCACAACACGAGGAGGGTTGTTTTGACAGTGCAGCTCTTGCGGAGAATTAAGCCGCTGTCCCTGCTCACTCTGTCCAGAGAACTGTTGTCCCCAGCATGATGGACTATGCACAGAGGTCCCTCCTCCCCTACTGGATACATCTTACCAGTGCTGGCTGGCGGGGGCCCTGGGAACTTTGAGCAGCTGCAGGAAGTGTGTGCTTGAGCCAGGGGAGCAGTGCAGGGGTCAGAGGCAGGACCCAGGCTGGTGTGCACCGGCTCTTGATGGCCCAGTTTGGTACTTCTGGGATGCCTGATCAGAACTGCTAAGCAGGTGTGAGGGAGGGACCCCTCTCTCCTGAGGTTGGAACTACTGGGCCACACACTGAATTTTGACTCCCCTACCCTTTGCCTACTTATTAAATCTGAGCCATGTGGCCGGTCTCTGGGGCTTTCTTATGGGAATAGGAGTGCGCCAGCGAGGCACTAAATGAGCAGTGTGTGGGCCTTTCAGAATAAGTTAGCTGCTTTTCATCTTAGACCTACCATCACCACGACGCCTACCGGAGACCCTGGGATCCTGTACAGGAAGAGGGCATAACTGCTACTGCTCCGCCAGGATTCTCTCTGTTATTGCAACCCACAGGCCACACCCTCAGATTGCCTAATTGTGCAGGTGCAGATCAATTGACCTTGCAACCGTTCTTCACATTACCCCAGGCTGTCCCCCCACCAAAGAACTAGCTGAGCATTGGGGCCTGCGTCTGAGCTATAGTTATCATTTGCCGTTCCTTGCTTTCGTGTGCACTGACGAACAGTACAGCCTCATAAAATGCATAATACAGGTCCCCTCCGTTGCGGTAGTGCCCCTGCTCCTCTGCATTATCCCCATTGACAATTCACACTGCAGACTAAGCACAGGATCTCTATCGGATCCAATTCAATTGTGTTCAGTGGGCCTCACATGATAAGACGGATTCAACTATAGCCCAAAGAACAACAGACACACAAGACACAGACTGAGGATGCAGCTGGCATTCGGCTTGGTTGCAGGTGCCATCTCACCACTGGGAACTCCTAATGAAGTGGGGTGTTGCACATCCTGGGGATCCTCTCCTGGCTGTTGCCCCATGACATAGAAAGACATAGGGCCTCATTCCGACCCGGACGGGCGGCGGACGCCGCCCGCCGGGCGGAAACCGCCCAAACACCGCCCCGCGGTCAGAAGACCGCGGGGGGCATTTCAACTTTCCCGCTGGGCCGGCGGGCGATCTGCAAAAGATCGCCCGCCGGCCCAGCGGGAAAGCGCCTTCCACGAGGATGCCGGCTCCGAATGGAGCCGGCGGAGTGGAAGGTGTGCGACGGGTGCTGTGGCACCCGTCGCGCTTTTCAGTGTCTGCTAAGCAGACACTGAAAAGCAATGTGGGGCCCTGTTAGGGGGCCCTTGCAGTGCCCATGCCATTGGCATGGGCACTGCAGGGGCCCCCAGGGGCCCCACGACACCCGTTCCCGCCAGCCTGGTTCTGGCGGTGTAAACCGCCAGAACCAGGCTGGCGGGAAGGGGGTCGGAATCCCCATGGCGGCGCAGCAAGCTGCGCCGCCATGGGGGATTCCCAGGGCAGCGGGAAACCGGCGGGAGACCGCTGGTTTCCCGTTTCTGACCGCGGCGTTACCGCCGCGGTCAGAATGCCCATGAATGCACCGCCAGCCTGTTGGCGGTGCATTCGCTGCCCTCGGCCCTGGCGGATTCAATCCGCCAGGGTCAGAATGAGGGCCATAATGTGTTGCCTTAAGAGGGCAAGAGCAGAACAGGCATCTGGCCCGACAGTTTCCAGCCCAGAATTGCCCAGTTGGACGGATCACTGAAGGGCACAGGGACTGACTTTATCCCACCCATGATGCCAGGAACAGCTCCAGTCAAACTAGATCTGATCTTGAAGGAAGTAAGTGAGTCAAGAACTGCAATAGGGGGCCGCATCGGGACCTTGGCATCCGACCTAGGCCTTCTCTGTGACGATCACCGCAAACTGCCTGATAGAGTTAAGGCTGCTTGGCAACTTTGGCCCGCAGCAAAGGGCACACATGGCGGAGTTGAAAGACCTACATTCTCAAGTATGTCTGCTACATGAAAGAGCGCTGAGGATGCTGAAGGTAGGGCACGCCGGAATATTGTGCAAATCATTGGAACGCCTGACGGTACAGAGGAATCTCACACCACACTTTTCATCGAGGACTGGTAGAAAACTAGGGTGGCCCCTCAGGGCCTGTCAGATACATTTACTGTGGAACATGCACATAGAGTGCCCCTGCGGCACCTCCCCTCATTGGGAATGCCTTTAAGACCCACTGTCGCTCGGATATTGAAAAACAGGGATTGTGACGTCATATTGCAAAAAGCCAGTGAGAATGTTCCCATAGTTATAGACAACACTAATGTGTCCCTTTTCCCAGGCTATACTCTGGCTGTCCAGCTTAAATGATCCGCCTTCCTTGCTGCAAAGAAACAATGCTGTGAAGAAGGCCTGTCATACACCTTGCTTTTCCCAGAACATCTAAGGGTCATGCACGATCAACATACCTTGTTTTCTGACACCCCAGAGTCAGAGTGGGACTTGCTGGAGAGACACTACTCCAATGCCTGATGGCCCCTGTATTCTGAGGGCTGGAGTGACTCTCCACGGCGCACCCCTTGATGACTGATGGTACGGAACTCCCCAACAACCTTCAACTTCCACAGTAGCTCCCTCTCTGCAGCAAATTCTGGAGGAACGACGTGCAGGTATAGTGACTGCGACCTCAAATATGCACCAACAGCGCTGTGTTTCCCCGACCAGCTCCTCTAGCGGTGAAGCATCTGAATCACACTCTAATGCCAGTGTGGCCCTCTTTCCCACTGCCACTCTGCATACATTTTACATTATTAACTCATCTCACCAACATAGCTACAATGGGCCTTGCTACCTGTCATCTATTCCAAGCCCTTTCGGCACATGAGGACAGCCCTGTTACTCTGGATACACGTATTGTATTACATATGACTATACTGTTTTATTGTATGATTGTCTTCTCTCTTCTCACTTCCATGGTCCATCAAGGAGTGTATAGAAATGTTTAATGGTTACCTTTTCTGTAGACATACTCTGCTCGTTGTCTCTGGCTGAGCTGGCCTTCCCCATAGCAGCTATAACAGGTTATGCTTTATCATGCTAAGTTACCTTTTTTTTTGGGCGTCGAACGAATGCTCCTTACTGGACCGAGTATTGGGGTTCACTTGTTTGGGGATTGTCTTTTGTCATGCTTTGTGTATATAATTCTCTAGGGGCTGGCGGGGGTGGGGGTGGCTGCGCAATAAATGTTGCTTGCTTGTGATATAACTGTCCACAGTTTCTAATGCTTTTAAACTACTAACATGGGGTGTCAGGGGTATGGACTTGGCGCACAAGCGTCACCATGTCAGATCACTATTAGTGGCTCGAAAGCCCATATTGTCTCTTTACAGGAGACACATCTTTCCTCTACAGAATTTCCAAAATTATGCACAAAATGGAGAGGGCAGCTATTTGCGATAACCTTTTCGGCATATGCACGGGGTCATAGGTTTGGGTGAGGACAGAGGTCCTGTCTGATGTGGAGTCATCACGGGTAGATGTCAGTGGCTGCTATGTCTTCGTACATGGGAAATTAGATGTGAAACCAGTGGAATTGGGTAGCGTTTATGCCCCAAATTCGGAACAAGATGTTTTCCTTTCCCCCCTCTCAACAGTGCTAGCGCATTGGTCCCACCTCCCTTGGCTGAAAGGTGGGGACATCAATGCATTTATGGACATGTACATGGATCACTTGCACCCTTCCCTCCCTAGTGCTCTACCATCTCCCTGGGCATTAACAGACTGGACATCAGGGTGGTCCTTGTCGGATGCATGTAGGGAACATACCATGTGACTCTGAGAATACTCATTTTACTCACCACCGCACAAACTACATTCCCGACTCAATAGGATCTTTTGCCCCACCACTATAGTGGCAAACATCACTAATGCCACATATTTAGGGAGGACCCTCTTGGATCACAACACCCTAGAATTCACTTTGTCCTGGGGTTGGATGCCTACCCCAATACCAATGTGGCGCCTCCATCCCCTCCATCTGGAGAACGTGATATTTAAAGATACGTTGGGTCCTACCATCACCAATTATTTTGTTGAGAATTGTGGCACTGCCTTCTCTCCCCTGGTTGAGTGGCAAGCGTTCAAGTTGACAATCCGGGGGCGCCATCCATCTCAGCAA
Organism: Pleurodeles waltl; assembly: GCF_031143425.1. Lineage (NCBI taxonomy): Eukaryota > Metazoa > Chordata > Amphibia > Caudata > Salamandridae > Pleurodeles > Pleurodeles waltl. Next base: position 807,281,311 of record NC_090448.1, on the reverse strand, counting down.
AGTCAGGGGCACACCACATGATTATGAGAGACATTGACCACACTGAAAAGAGGCTTGGGATACTGGAACGCGAGGCAGCACATGATGCCTCCAATGCACATAAACTGCAAGAGAGTCGCATTCAGTATGCAGATCTTTTGAAACATCTAAAGGACATAGACCATAATATATACTAACAAAAGATACATACAGAGGGTGACAGAACAGGTGCAATACTGGCACGAATGTTACGTCTACCTCTATTCCCCACTCCCATTCTTTCTGTGCGCACTCCCATGGAGCTGCGGCACACGACTCAAACATTAACTCTGCTTTTAAGGAAAATTACGTGCAGCTTTATGGGCCACACACTTCCCCTTCCCCTACTATCATTACCTCTTTTTGGACGGTTTACAGTTGCCCCAGTTCCCGAGCCCCTTCAGGGTGGAACTTTGATATAACTCAAGATGAAGTCGGTAAGGCTACCACCAAACTGCCCCACAATAAAACCCCTGGCCTAAACGGTCTCCCAGTCGCATTTTTTATGCCACTTACTCTTTCCGCCTGCTCCCACATTTGGAAAGACTGTATAAGACATGCTTGGATTTCAGCTCCCTTCCCCCCACCGTATGCCAAGCCTTTTTTTCGCCGTTACTTAAGCCTCGCCGTGATCCAGGAAACATCTCCTCCTACAGACCCCTGCCCCTTTTGATGACAATAGAAAATACTCAGCAAAGTTTTGGAAACCAGACTACTACCCCTACTACCAGACCTGATACACACAGACATGAACAGGTGCGTCCCATGCTATCGCACCTTATTACACAGTAGGCGGTTATACCAAGGTATAGAGAGAGCTAGAGATACCTGTCTTAACGCTGGCTGTCTCTCCCTTGATCATCAGCAGGCATGTGACAACTTAGGGTATTAAATAGATTAACCTCCTTTACACTAACCCCATGGCAAGCCCACATACCAGCACTCGTTTCCTCCAGTTATTCCATCTCCTGTGGCACCGGGAAGGGGTGTCCACTGTCTTCTCTCCTCGTTGTACTAGCAGTGGATCCACTAGCACAAAGTATTAGACAGGTGGCAATTGACTGTTTTATTTTACAAGATCCCTGCCAACATGGTGTGTCGCTGTTTGCACATGACATGATCATATAGGTAAAAGACTTTACTATGGACCTCATGCCCCTAGCCTCCCTGCTTGCGTTGTTTGGAGACCTTTCTGGCTTAAGTGTAAACCATTCCAAATCCCATGCCTTTGTCTTCCGAGATTGCACCTTCGGAGACACTCTGCCATTTGCCCCACATTCATTTTGCTACCTTGGTTTGCAAACATGCAGCACTACTGGGAAGCTGCTGGATGGTAATCTTGTCAAGGCCATTGCCTCGATCTACTCGCAGGTATGGTTCTGGGTCACACTGCCCATCCCAGTGGCGGGCCAACTGGCACGCTCCAAAATGGTGGTGCTACCCCGTCTTTTATACTTTTTTTGTAAATCTACCTGTAGTAATTCCAGTGATCTATTTCAAACAACTTCATAGTTTACTTATTGCTTTCATCTGGGGACCGGGTGGGTGTAGAGTATGCCTGACGAAAACACAGCTGCCTCCAATGGACGGGGGGATGGGCATCCCGGACTTTCAGGCTTATTCTAATGCAAGCCAATTGCAATGGCTGTCTTAGTTGCTTGCAGGGCTCAACCCTGCTGAAATAGACTTCACTCCACATATGCTGTGCACAGGCAAATTGCGCACGCTCTTGCTGCCGGGAGCAGTGCGTCCTTCCCAACTGCTGCTGCTCTTGAGTAATGCACTTACTTACTGGAAGTAGACCCTGAAATACACGGCAACCTCAATCCCATATGCACCCAATACAGCGTTGAGGGGATTGCTGACAACTTTGGGTATCCTCACGGCTGCTGGACTGAAGCCCTGGGAGTAGGAGTAGTAGAACATGTTTCTTGATGGGAGGCTAACAACACGCCACAACCTTACCCAAACCTTGGGCATGCCAAACTCCCTCTTCCTTACTCATGCTGATGTTAATCTCTGCATTGGGCAGTGGCCACTAACGGGGGCCGGGAAACTCACTCTTTAGCACAGGCACTATATGAGATGGTCACTGGCACACTTGCACATTTCCCTAGCCCACTCCGGGCTAGGTGGGAGGAAGATGTAGGCTGGGCCCTCCATGACACAGAATGGTGTGTTCTCCATGAATACCCCACCAAAATTCCCTGCAATTCCCGATTTAAATGTATTCATTTTCACTGCTGCACAGAGCTTTTTCACTCTATACAAGATACACAAACTTTACCCCATGGCACCTTCAGGGTGCCTGATGTCCCAGCGGACCCACCAGGTCTAGTGCACATGTTTTGGTGATGCCCCTCCTTGCAAGCTGATTGGCCGGAAGTAACCCTGACGGGTACATAGCGCGCGTAATAAATGCCATGATTGATTGATTGATTGATTTGACTTGGTAGAGGCCCCACATTGGAATTCAATGGAATAATGCCTGCTGGGTTGGTACCCAAGACAGATAATCTCCGGGACGCTGGCCTGTTTAGTAGATCTTGCACTTTTGTTAGCCAAGGGGCAGATTACTGGGCAATGGAAATCCTTTTGGGCCCCTTAGTGACTGGTTGGTGTGAGGAGATCCTACATTGGGATACAGCCAGAGGACAGGCCTTATGCAGGGAAGAATACTGCGGACTCAGAAAGCAACCCATAGCCATGGAATGGGATACCCTTCTCGAAAGATTTCAGTCCCCGGTAGATGAAACCTAACCACCATTATGGGACAAGCCAGAGCCCTTTTATTACAACTCCTGGTTTCCCCTCCGGCAGACCACTGGGATGGTACTGCATATGTAAACTGACTTACTCACTCGGTAAGACCTCGACTCCTTGCGGTCTCCATGTGGGTCCTCCTCCTCTCCTGCCTCCCCTTGGCCCTCTTACGTCACATCATAGTTCAACCAATTGCATCCCACGGAAGAATAGTTGGGGTTAAGGTGGGGGGGGGGGTTCTCCTTGTCTTACTTTTGAGATACATGAAGATTTACCTATTCTGGGTATAGGAGCTACGTATACATTTAAAAAAACGATTTTGGAATATTTGTCTATGTGCCAATGTGCTATGCTGATAACTGAGATGACAGTCTGTACCTCCAGCAAGTTGCAATAACCGCTATGAATGTGATAATAAATGCTGATATATATTGTTTTCTTTTTCTCTTTGAAAAATTTATAAAATATGTTTAAAAAAATGTTGGATATGACTTTCTTCTTCAGGAAGGCTGCCAGAAAGTTGGGCCCTGGCGAGGTGTTATTGTGTTCAATATCTTCTCTTTTTCTTCAGTTTTGGTTTCTTTAGTTCCTTGTTGTATCATTCCCTTTATTTTCTCCTAGTCATCACTGATGTAGTCGTAGAAAGAGGTCTTCACATGTTCAGGTACAACATAGAGTGAGCTTATTTCTAGTTACAGGTTACATAGTTTTCATATAAAGTTCGATTACCTAGGTCCTCCTAAACCCCATCAGGCGATATTGAAGTTATCACCTAAGTCTCCAGGTCCTCTCTGATCTGTCCAACAGATACTGGTGGAATAAAGGAATGGGAACATTCTAACACAGAGACCATTTCATGCACTAGAACACTGAACCAGGGCAGAAACAGGGGGGCATATTTACAAAACGTGGCGCATCACAGTCGCCCCACTGGCACCTAACAACACCATGGTTGAGCCGTATTTATAATACGGCAAATCATGGTGGTCGTTAGCACAACAGCGTCAACATTTCTGATGCTACTGTAATGCTTTGCTACACTAGAGTCAAAAATGTTGACGTCAGTGCAGCAAAGCACTGGGAGGACCAGTGAATATTATTGATGCATCAATATGAATGTTAATAGATGTCTTTTTACTGGTAACAAAATTAGACTTTAGCAATTGCACAGGAAAGACAAACATCACAAGATTGCTTTCTGCTCATACAAATTTTAAATTTCATTGGTGGAAACCAACCACCATGAAATTAATGAAAAATTAGAAGAAGTATTTTGCATTGAGCCATTCACTTATCGAGGACTTGTGAAAGTTGTAAAGATGTCTACAAGACTTTCCAATGCCCACAAATCCTGTTCATAAGCAAGTTTTCCTTATCAAAAATAAAACGCATCCTTCATGAAACTGTTTCATTCTTTTTTATGGAAGTGTCAAAAGAAGAGCCACCACAAAAAAAACAACAAAGGGCTTAAGATATTTTGCTTCAAAAATGAGGATACTAAAATTACGCAACAGAGGAGTTTCTTAGCGTGTTCGTTCTATTGCTACAGTGGCTGCAATTTAATATTTATGTTAGTTATTTAGTTTCAAAAAATGTAACGTACATATTTATTCTATGAACTGAAATCCATACTCTTATTTGTCCGGTGGGCTGGTGTGAAAGAGAGCTGAACCAAATGAGGTTTGAGGGAAAAAAAGAAAACAAATGTTTTGTGTATATTACTAACCTCTGTATATTTAGCAGTAAACTGTTAAGTAAAGTTGACAATCTACAAACATTCTGACTGCATGAGATAGTGTACCCTAAGCACAAGTGTACGGAGATTAGAAATTCCCTTTTACTGTGTGTCTGACGACTCACTTTTCAAGATGGAAATACAAACTAATGGTCTGTAGTTCTAACAATGTCTTTCATTGATATAACAGTAAAAACAGGGCGAAGGCCACAGGAGCTAACAAGCAAAAATTAACAGTGCGTGACATAAATAGAATTTTAACTATGGGTTCCCAATAAAACAAAATACTGCTAATAGACGATTGTGTAGAGAATTTTGTATTTCAAACAACGTGATTTAGTCATTGAACTGCCCCTTATTATTGACTGACAACCGAATAAAAGTATGAAAGAGCTCAGCAAAGACAAGACACCCAAACTAATCTTTGTTCGGGTAGTACTCTGCACAATTACTTAATCCTATGAATCACAAAGGACACACTGACGGCATTATTAGGCGTTGGAGACGTAAAACCAAAGGACAGCTGGAGACAAAACTATGGACTTTGTCTGCAGCCAATATGTACACAGGATGATTGCCAGTGGCAACTCAGCTTTGCCAAGAGGTGCTCAGGTCGTAAACCTATCGCCCTTTCCAAACGAAAGTCACTAATATAGTGGTCACTAAGGACAATATCAGAAAAAAGCTGTTAAAACTAATGAAGGACTTGCACGTCAGACAAATGCATATGGAAAGTGCTCACATTGACTTTCCCTATGTATTTCTCGCAGATGTGATAGTGCTTCACGTCAGCATGCTTCTAATGCTAATGTTGGACGGCTATACTCGGGTTATCTTGAACAGACTTGTCAGCAAGATGTACGAAATCACAACCATTCAACCTGCTTGCTTCATTGTAGACATGCAAGTTCAAATGTACCTGGTTGTCTACAATCTGGGTAGGGATGGGTGTCCAGCCTCTTTGTTGCAAATACCATTTTAAACATGTCACTTCAATGTGTATTTATCAGAAAGAAGTTAGTGAAGACCTTTGAGAGAAATACTGCATTTCAGTCTGCACAACTGCTTACTGGAAACCCTGCACCAATCCAATCAGGAAGCTTTTGACGTCTTGGTTGTTTAAGCTTTTAATTAGACTGAACCTTTTCTCCTTTTCCTCCTGGTTGTCACAGAGCCAAGAAACCCTTGGGAGTACATAAGCTCTATACGTTTTCCTGGCAGAACATAACATAACATACCCTACAGTTATTCACATTGTCTAAAATAAAATCTAATCAAATACACTCGATTGCATGATTTAGGACTTTCCTTCTCGGTGGTAGCTCCTTTTCAGTTTTGGACCTCTCCCCCATCAGAGCTGTGCAAACTTACACCTCTGCTGTAGTCTATGAAGACACTTCAATCTCTTCACGTCTTCTAGTGGGTCTATTTAATTTTTAAGTCTAGGCATTTGCATTTAGCAACATCCCTGAAGCCAAGGGACCTGATAGGTGCTAAAGCGCTTTACATAACTACTACAGCATAAGATAACATAACAGCAGGCAGTGGTGGAATCGTCTCCAGCATACTTTCTTTAAGATTGAGGAGGTTCCACTGCTGAATTCTCTTCTAGCTTCAGCACTTCTTGCAGAAATTGGAGAATTACCAGGCAACTCTTATCAGGCCCTAAACTGTAAATAACCTTTAGAAACGATATGAACTTTGTATCAGGTCACAGATGTAATCATCCACTTCCAGTTACACGTCACATTTTTTAATGTGCTCCTTTAGTCAACGGTCCAAAGAAATCGATTGTGTAAGCATTCAGTGGTTTATTTACAATTCCATCTTTAAACAGAAAGGGGCTGGGTTCTGCCTATAAAAGCTCCCGTGGGCTTCCACTGAACTGGTGGCAGATCTCCCCTCGAGTCTCTGGCCTTCAGGTGAGTGTCGCCCCTAATCCCGCTACCAGGTTTACTCCAGATAAACTCCAGACATCTGGCTGTGCCGCATACCAATGCTGATTAATCTTAATTTCACCACATGCCACTGGCGTTCCACTCCCTACTCTTCCTCTCTGTTATCTCACGCTTGAAGAATATTATCCTCCCGCCTTTCTCACTTTGCTCCTGATTTCTTATGTCTCTTCCTCCATCTTTCTCTGTTTTGTCTTTTCTTGCTCCGGGCCAAACTCTGGTGATAACACCAAGTCCCTGTCCACAAATGTTAATTCTTGTGCCCAGCAGTTGCACACATTAAGTAATGTTAGATTCTTCGCTGAACACTGTTGCATTTAAAAGATGCTCTTTTACATGTTCTCACCTGCACTAATCCTAAATCTTCCTCCTCTGATATCTGTTGGATGTACTCTTTTATTCGGTGGCTTCCCTCCTTACCTTCTACCTATGTGCTCTCCTTCTGCTGCTGAAAGGTGGCGTCTATTTTAAAATAATTGCAGTTCTTTCTCTCTGGAAAACATCCTTAATTCCTTTTGTCTTGCAAACTATCGGCACATTACTCACCTGTTCATTTTCAGGGTCTTACATTTTACACTGGGGGCCTCATTAGGAGGGGACCGATGACATTAAACCAAACTAAAAGTACCCGGGGAAATACCGATTTATCTGGGTTTGGTTCCCCCCAGTACGATATTACTAATATCCCCCCAATTTCCCCCCTCCCTCATTTCGGCTTCTGCGGGTTGGGATTGGGGTTTACCACCAATACCAGATTTTGTCCCTAAAATAAGTTTTTGACCACACATTTAAGGAGAAATTCACTCAGGGAAAAAGCAGAAAGTCTATGTGAAATTACTGTACTGCTTGAAATCCCCCTGCTTTTGCAGAGCACAATTTGCGAGTATGGCAGAATTACATCGGCTCACTGAATGATGCATTAGTGAGTGTTTATTTCCGTATTCTATGGGACAGGACACTGATGCTTACCTTCTTTCTTTTCTCAGTCCTTAAGCATGTGCTGTAATGCGCTCAACCTGGGTGCTGGTCACCTTTCTGTTAAGTGTTCAAGTTTTGCCTATCTCTGAATTTTTGAGAGTGAATCTCAAAATGATTACTTACCTCTTCTTCACACTTGAACATCCTTCTCCATTTTCTGTTTGAATAATGTGCTCATCCCACCCCCTAAAATCTTCTTTGTAGAGGAATAAACAGAGACTGACAGTTAATGTGACCTTCCAAAGCATTTTTTTTTTTGTATGACACTTACATTCTTTGGTGACCTTGTGCTTGGGAAAATGAGATTTTAGATGGAATAGTGATTTGGAGACTGTGCCAATGCGCCCAAATCCTTAAGGCGCTTATTTACAAAGGTAAACTTACACTTTTGTGTATGTTTACAATTTTTTGGGTAGTCTATTAGTCTACTAATAGTAATTTGACGATTTTGGAGACTCTAAACTCATGGCAGAGACAAAGCACATAAACATATAGGTGTGTCCTATCTTTTTATGTGGGGGGTTCTGCACCTCGACTGCAGAGCCTCTGCGGTCACAAAATTATGATTAACTTGTAGTTTGTGAATAGCAAAATAAAATAGTAAACTTACACAACAGTATACACTTACCTTTGTGGACCAGGCCCTCAGTGTATTCGTGCTCTAGCTACTTACTTTTTATTCCCTAAATGGTGTGGATTAAAATCTGTTTTTTCCTAACAAGGGCTAAGATCTTTTTTGCTGTTCTTTCGGTACATCTCCAACTTCCTTCAGGTACCTTCAGTGCTCTTGTTTCAAGCCATGCCCATAATTTCATTTGCCTGCATATCTCCTGTCCTTCAGGCTTGGGGGAACACAATCTGATGCACAACTGTGCTATCTGTGCACTGCTACTATTGTTAGAATTCCTATCTAGAAGTATCTGGCTTTCAAACAGAACAAGAGTCTCTGATCTTAAGAGATATTGAATGTAATTATCCGTAAGAAGGGTCAGGAGGAAAGTCAAGGGTCCTGACGGCCAGATGTTGTACTGGACGCCCCTTCTCCCCTTTATGTAGCAAGGCATCCCAAATTGGCTCTCAGCCTCTCTCATGGATGTCACCCTTACTGGCTCGCAGCAAAGGATGCATGTAACCCTGCACAAGGTAAAAGTACCACCTATTCACTCCTATCTGAAATTTTGTTCCAGCCCTAAACTGTTGTCGAGGTCCAGGAAAAAAGCATGGAGTACTAATAGGTTCAGGAAACTTGTGATCAAAATGCACTGTTTTGGAGGCTCCATTGCACTGTCAAGCTCAGTTCCCCATCTGGATACCTTAAGACACTGTTGAATCAAGTGGTCAAACCAGTTATTTTCCTCTGTTAGAGCTGCAGGCCCATTACACTGTAAGGTTGAGGCCCTCGAGAAAGATGAAATGACATTGACTCTGAAGGTGTCACAGTTTAGCGAAACTCCTCCGGTGGGTGATCTCTGTTACAGTTAAGGTCTGCTTGGGTACTCCCCCCTTCCTTCTGCTCTGCACTTGCAGTTGAGTATGATTTATGTTTTGTACATGTCAGTGAGAAGGTAGTCTGTGAGCAAGAAGCGCAGGAGGCAGGCCTCCCCCTTTAACCAGACCCTATGTTTTTGAAACACAAGAGCAACAAAAAGAAGCATTTCCATTCGAGGTGCCTTCCCTAGATATGTAAAAGCAACAGTCCCATTGGAAGGAACTCATCCTGACTCTGAGGCCTGTTGCAACAAGGAGAATTTGACCCTACTGCATTGTCTTCCTCTGAAATGCCTGAGGAAACAGGAGTTTGCACCAGGTTCCCTGGCACAACAGGACTTCCAGTTGGTAGTCCTGCTACCAGTGGTCCATCTCCTGAGACCTTAGAGTCCGATGTACTGTTCCAGTTTACAAACCAGGGATATGCAATTTGTGATGAGCACTATGTACAAATAGGTTACATTGTAAATTGTGCATTCACAGCGTCACAAAGTGACATGCCTCATGAATATTAATTAGGTAGGTCGCAACTTGGGGCACCCTTTGTTGCCTGCCACTGCAGGAATGAAGACTTGCAAGGGAAAGTAGATCTCTGGCACTGCATTCGCTTTCCCAAACAAAAAACATTTTTTCAAAAAATAGTCTGTGTTCATTGAAGGGACAGGTGCTACTTTAAAAAAATGTTTATTTGCTCCACCAATACTATTCCTAAAGGGAAAGCAAATCTACTGATCTACTTATATTTGTGAATTAGTACTCATCCCAAGTTGGGGATCAGTTACTTATCAACGGTTTGCAACCCACTTTAGGGTCACAAACCAAAGAAACATACCTTTCCAAGTCACAAATAGGAGAAGAACATCCTTTCGTACCTCCTCGCATTTGCACTTCAGACAGGGACACAAACCTGTTTATAAGGTAGTATGAATTTTCCAACTCACAACAGGGATTTTTTACATTAAAAAAAACGTTTGAAATCACAAAATCTGTGATTTTGGGAATTGCAGTGTTTGATACTACAATAGTGGTTTCGTTCCCAGTAGACTTTTCCCTGGCTATCCAATCCTTAGGGATTGTGGTGTCTCTATTGTAAATATTGGCATGATGTAAGCCATTGTCCCAGTCCAGCTGGGACCAGAGATGCTAGTCCCTATACATGAGAATAGCCCATAGCACCAATTGCCTTGGCCCAGCCAGCATTGTTAATCCCTGACCATATTCAATTCCAACTTTAATCCTGCCTACGCCTCCTTTTCATACAAGGATGACATTTCCTCTCTGGCTCTTCCAGTTAGGACCTTAGTATTTAAAAGTAAATGCGGTTTTCTGTGAGGAATGCTTGGCTGAACAATAAGAAATATAGGACCCCCCCCCCCAAAGAACTAAATACCAGGAAGAAAACAGACAGACAATGTTCACTTAATAAAATATTCTGAATGGGGCAGAATGTATAACATGTGCACACGCTGCACCTGAGGTAGGTCTCTCCTTTTCCTTTACTGTAGTCTAAGTACTCCTTTGAGCTGTGATGGCTCTTCTGATGCCACACTCTCTCCTCAGGTATGAGGACTGCCCATATGTTCCAGTTATGATACATTTCTTGGCAGACATGCAACCCAATTACCCTAACCACTGTCTCCTGGAGCAAAATGTCCTCTTTCTTACTTTTTCAGATCTTTCAAGGAAACAGCACCGTGGCAGAAGAAACAGGCACGCACGAAGATGAAGTTGCTTGTGGCAGTGATTGTCACGCTGTTCGGTAAGTTATACGTGCAAATCTGGCTGCATGTGCACCTTTCTCCCCTGTAGTCATGCCAACCTCCAGTCTGCCTGTGCAATGGCATTACCTCCCCCTCCATGAGATCATTATGAAGTCTAAAGAATTCCAGAAGGAACTGTAACCGTAGACCCGTATGCAGTGGGCTGAATGGGCTCACAGTGTCTCAAAACTAAAGGGGGCTTGTCCCTTTTCATATGTAACATCAACACATTCCCACAAAGAGCTTTGAGGGTCTGGGTGGGCATTGCAGTATATGATACCTTAAATATTGCTTACAATGGTCATGATGCTTGGTGGCGTTTTGTCCATTGTTGCTGGCGCTGTTGAGACCAATTACCCAGAGCCTCACTCTCTGTTTTGGACATGCTCAAGCCAGAGGGACTGGGGGACTGAAGTCTTCTGCTAAAGCTGGCGCAGAAATCACTAAATGGATGACAAAGGGACTGGAGGTAATATGGAACATTGTTTGGTTTCCTCCTCCTTTCTTTAACACCCTGGGTGGTATCTTCTTTGAAAGAAGAGGAACTTACTATTGGTAACAATACTTAAACAAACATTGGCAATGCCAATAGGTCTCATTTACTTTCACTTACAACCAAGATCGATTGGCATTGCTACTGCTTGTTTATTGTAGTCTGTCTATAACAATGCTGTATCTTACACATTTCCTCTTCAGTTTTCTAGTGACTACTTGGGAGCACTGAAAGACAGCAAATTAGTTTTGTTTAAAAACGTGGTTCTGTTTGCGCTGCTGCTGGAGAATGAAAATCTAATGATGACGAACCAAACAGGTCCTGTGGGCGGGTTAAACATAGGAAAGAAAGCAACAAACAGGAGCAAGGCAATTGAGATTGACAAAAAAGCAATCCAATCTTGAGTAAGGATTGGTTCTGCAGAGAGTGGTATATAATGCTGTGTCCCAAAAATCAGCTGGAGTTGTCAAAAGCGAGACTGCAAAAATATCCTTGTTCATGGTCACCAAATGACCACCTAACTGCTGCTGTGATCAGTGCTTCTTCTGTAAAACAAAAAAAAGTGCAAGGGCTCAAAATGCTTCGTAAGAAGAAGCTAATGACTGGCATTGCTGGAGCTATCCACTTCCAAAACTGATGCGGCCTACTGAGACTCTCAGTGTCACCCTCTGTCTTTGGCACTAGTACCAGCCAGACCTGCCTGTAATCAGTGACCACTAGCAAACGGTTCAGGTGGGGACATAAATACTTGTTTCTGTGCAATATAGCAAAGCGAACATGCATTTGCAATGCAATGGGTCTCACATTAGCTCAAGTTACAGCCATTAGCTTTGTAAATTCCTAACTGGACTTTTCTTGCCAAATAAATTGAAAATGAAAAGTAAAACAGTTGACATAAGCAAGCCAATTCAAAGTGCCAGGGCCCCATGAGCGTGTAGGAGAGAAACAAGAGGAAAAAAGTTCTCTCACAGTCAAACATGCAATTATCCATGTAACAGGGTCGATGGCCAAGGCGGGAATAAAACTGCCCCAAGGAGGGACATATGTAAAGCATTTACTAATGATGATAAAGGATTTTTGAAAGGGAAGCCCATGAACGAGTGATAGAGATGGGCGTGCGATGGGCGTGGTTAAAAGCTCAGAGATATATTACAACACGTCACAGCTCTTGTGCACTCGACCAATTGACAAAGAAGGAAAGAAGGGGTGAAAAATAACCTAAAAAAGCGAGTTAAAAAAAGACGGAGAATAGCTGGGATGGTTGATGAAAGAGGCGTGAAGTGGAATCTAGACTAAACAGCCTTGGCATTCCGCAATCAGAAATTAACTAAGCTGGCGACAGGCTTCTGAGCAAAATTACAGGCCCCAGCACTTCCTTTACAAAGTATGCATCAACAATGAGGTTATGTGGAAACTGCTTTGGTGCTGTGCATTTACGGCAGAGGTCCTCCAAACCATGTACAGCGAGTGTGTAGCTGTTCTCATGCATGTGTGGAGGGTAAGTCTGAAAACATATACAGATGCACATGTGGCTAGATACACTATCTACCATCTTTGGAGCAGTCTACATCGAGCAGTTTAAACCAGACTGAGTATAGAGTATATGAAGGTGGATTTTCACTAGAATGGTAGAATCTTCCATTGCAGAATAGACTTTAGAGTGAGCAAAGGAGCAACCCATGGTAACTGGCATTAAACAACTAGCCATGCACATTCTTTTGATGAGTTCACCTAAGAACATCAGGGGGCAAGCCATAGGAAATGGCATTATGCAGTCAGCCATTCTAGTTGCTCTGAGTTGTCAACCAAGAAGGGGACTGGTGAAACCCACAGGAGCTGCTGATAGGAGGTCCGAGGTGAAGGCAAATTGATGAATAATCCTGTTAAAAGATGTAGCTATTTGGCTCTAACTCAGAAGATACAGCAGGAGGATGCGCTTAGCCTCCCTGTCCCCACCCGCGACACACTAAGAGAAGAGGGGTAGAGTGTTGGGGAATTGAGATGATGGGGTGTGACAGCATTTGCAAAATGGAGGCAAAATGGAGAGAGAGAGAGTACCGGGGGTAAGAGCAGGCCCTGAATCAGCACATATCATCCATTTCCATTTAAATGGGACCCGGGCACGTAGGGTTCAGGTGTGGAGCTTGCCAGATGCAGCGTGCAGACCAATAATACATACAACTCAACGGGACAGGACAGGGTTTGCTCGGGGAGTGGAAGAATCTCTAGGCTCTGGAAGAGATGCTTAGAGACAAGAGAGGGTGAAAGAGTTTGTGGAGAGGGAGATACAGGAAGTGAGACAATAGGGGCTACAGAGAGAGAATGAATGCAGGAAAGATGACTGACAATGATGAAAGAAGGGAGAGAGTAGAGAGAAAGACCTAGAGGTAGACACCAGAGGAAGTGAAGCTGGGCAATGGATAGAAAGATAAAGGGCAGCAGAAGAACCAAGTGGCTGACATAGCAAAGGCTAAATTAGAAAAGGGAGAGGTGATGTTGGCACAGAAAGGGGTGAAATATGGGAGAGGAGTAAAAAACAGTATGAGGATGAGCGAGACTGTGAGAATAAAGATGCTAAAATAGAGAAGAGCCGTGGGACTAGCAGGGAAACGCTTGGGAAAAGCATTCTTTGACCAAAGTGCATTTTTATGACCCACTGTAAAGGAGACCTGCATGCACTCTTTTGCACAATGTAATTAACATTTCGCTTTCTAACTTAGTATGATGCCCATGTGTTCACCACAAATGTGTGCCTTGTTTCTGTTGCACAACGACAAGCTACTTCATTTAGTAGTAGGAATTACTCTCCTGGATTTTGGCTTTTTATTTCTTTCATTTGAAAATGAAACACGAAAGAGTAATTTAGTTTTGGTGAGGGAAAACAGCTAGGCAGCTTGACTAAAAACAACCTGTTTCTATGTAGCACTTCATACCATATTTATGCCATTTCTACCCTCCATAAACAAATACCACATTTGCTATTAGTCAATTTAATGGCACTCAGTTTATCGATTCAGCAAAAGGGGGGGGGGGGGGGTAGAGGGCATGCATAATTTCAGAAGGGGATCCTTTTCCCCTTCAAGCAGCCTCGGGTAAGAAGGAAAGAAGACGGTGATTCCTCGAGACTTTAAGCCACTGTGTGTCCAAACACAGCACAAAGCAAACCTAATATTATGGGCACCGTCCTATCACCTGTGGGACAAGAAGTACAAAGGTATAGACTGGCTGGGATTTAGACACGTCACCTCTCCCCTTGTAGCAGTTTTCCAACCCCACAAGTTCAGGAGAAACGAGTATGATGTCATGCAAAGTGCTCGGCTATTGCCCAGCGAGATCAGGGTGCCTACAAAATAAAGAGGAAAAGTAGTCCTGAAACCATACTGAGAACATGAAGCCTCAGTAGTTGGTCAGTGTGCTCAAGGAGGGCTAAACACCGGATAAGGCACGACGTATGCATGCCTTCCACTAATAAAAGCAAGTGGATTTTAAAAGGCAAGCCCACAAACTAACCAAACTGATGGGTGTGATATGGGCGTTGTTAAAAGTCCACAGAGAGATTACACCAGGGACAAAGCGCGTTGTGTGCTCGACCCTAAAAAGCCAGACTTTTACTGAAGGAAGTACAGAGCTGTTCCCCACGATATTCACTCCAAGAAAATGCAGGGAACAAAGTTAACAATGGTGAATTTTTACAGCACAATTTAGACATAAATTGACCACAAACATTGATGCTCTTAAGGGACATTTGTATTATTATAATAATTTTCTACTGTGTTCACTGGCTTACCCTCCATGCAGGCTATAGGCACTTACAATTCTTTAAGAATTCTTTGAAAATCGGTGGTAAAGCAGTGCAGCTTTCAGCACAGGTCCATATACATTAACCGAAAGAGCAATATCTATATTACAGACAGTTAAAACAATGTTTATTCAATGTCAAAGGCCAGTTCTCTATCAAAATGTATATATTATCTTTTCACATAATTTTCCATCCTGCTCCTTTCAAAGAAGTTCTTATCATTAGCGTCGATTTGGTAGGCTAAAAAACAGGTTATACATGACAATTACCTGCCATTCATCACAGCGCTTGACAAATCCCACAGGCCCAAATAGCAGTCCTTCTACTCAATGACCAAGAGGCTACATGGTAAAAGAGGCAGTTTACACCAATCACACAGCAGTAGTGATATCACAGAAAGATTTTCACTGAAGCCATAAAAAAGGCATAGCACTACGTCTGTGCTTCTTTGCGCTGCTTTGCATTAAGGGAGTGTTACATGGGTACATGGGAGTTCCCCTGCTACCTCCCATGGCTTTGTACATGAAGCTCTGTATACAAACAATGGCAGACAGGAAGTTGCAACTAAAAATAATGTTGCCTCCAGGTGGGCGACAAAAAAGGAGAAATATTTTAATTGCTCCAAACTTTTCCAGATTGCATGAGTGCTGCACTTCCCATAAAAGGAGGAAGTAGATTTTAAGCATGCACTGGCATAGTATTTGTACTATAAGAATAAGCTTCAAATACAAAATCTATGATAGATTGCCAGAGGCGTATCTTGGTCGGTAAGATTAGGGGGGTTGAGCTTCAGATTTTCTGATAATTAGGCTGGCATATAATGTTTAAGTACATTATACAGCAAGCAGGGTGCATTAGAGGGCATAAGGGGCAGTGGGAAGGGATAGAAATGCAGATTGGTAGGAGTACTAGGGAAGAAATCACAATATTTTGAGCACTTTCAAAAGCGAGGGAGTGTGTGTGAGTGTGTGTGTGTGTGGTTTTGTCTGTGTGTTTGTAAACATCCCTTATGAAACCCAACTAACAATTCTCACAATACCCCACTGAAAGCACGTGTACCCAACTATTCATCAGAAATACATTTATTAAGGGTGTTTACATCCCAAACACCTCCCTGAAGCTCTGATCGTGTAGGTGGCATGTATGCACCTTTGCAGTATGGTGCAAAGGTATGTGTGGTGCTAGGTAGCCAATTTGTGCACCAGGGCCCATTAAGATATGTCACTGTGCTGATCTCTCCCTCTTACGTAACACAGTGCTACAACTTTGCTTTCTGCGCTGAACTGCATTGGTTGAAAACATTGTAAATCTGCCATGAAGTCTTCAAAAACAAAATTTATTATGGTGTTGGTCACAGTGTAGAGGTCACACTAAACTAGTGCTAGCCCAGCACTGGTGCAGACCATATCACTGTGGACATGCTTGACTTGAGATGGGGCAGCTGCTGTACTCCTGAACAATTGAAGGCTCCGGAGTGATGAGTGTGGGGTAAGTGCAGACTGTGCCAGGTTGGCTGGGGCAGTACGGCCACTGGTAAAGAGAGGGTGCACCTATGTCGATCCGAGGTTGCATGGCTGGTCTGGCCAGAGCTGACCCAAGCAAGCTCAAATCAGCCTATGGGAGGCCTCGGGTTTCGGTGAGGATGGGCAAGGGTTATGTGGTGCGGCTGAGCCCCTTGCTCCTGCTAGCGGGGTGTGGTGATTCACACCGTTACAATGATGTGTATCTTGCATCTGCCTGCCTGTCAGCAAGATGATACTTTCGATATTAGACATACAAGCACAAAAAATTGTCCTGAACCGTTAAAAGCAGCACGGTCTACAACCTGCTTAAAATAAGCACTAGATGTCAAGATTGACTCTTCGCGGTAATTACCTCAAGGTTGACAAAGTGTTTTCACTTCTTCTCTACCTCTCCATTATTCATGCATCATGTCCACATTGTGAGTGAGAGCTAACCATCTAGGGTTGCAGGACCGCTCCCAAACCATAGGCGTACCCAGGAACTCCAAGTGGGTGAGTGAAAAGTCACGCAATATTTCTGGCGGAAATGCAAAGTTTAAATTTCACATTGCTAATGATGTCCTCTCCCCTTGCTTGGTGCATGACATAGTCACTCTCCACAGCATGGCCCATTACTGATGTAAACTTTGAAAAAGCAAATTCATTTTGCTTTTCGGCTTTTCCATTTAGGCCTTTGAGATGTGCTAATTCTTTTTTCTGATGCTGTTCAGTTTTGGCAAAAAAAAAGATTATTCTGAAGCGGAACAGCTTCGATGTAAAAAAAGAACGTAGCGTGATAACGTATACAGGATCGTATTTTAATTTTACTGTCCAATCTTGCAGCAGTGAATTAAAATATATATATTAAATATGCGCAAAAAGTGCGTTTTGAAAACAGAGGAGGCTTAGGACCAAACTGCTTCTGCCGATCTTCCAAAAAAGATAAAAAGAACGATATTTTAAACAAGGATTAACATTAAATAAAGATGATTAAAAAAAGAATGAAACTGAAAGGAGCAGTGGGACAATGGTGGAGCGGGTGTGGGGGCTAAAAGTTAACGCTCCAAAGTGGCAAAAGCAACAAAAAAGCAGTTGGAGGAAAAATGGAGGAGCTGGGATGATTAAATAACTTAGACGACAAGAAAATCAAACTGGTGGAGGAGAGTAAGGGGCAGGGACATAGCGCACAGTGCGAGAGCAAGAAAACTCCGGCACTCCCATGGAGTGTTAACAGCCAAAAAATCAAACATTGACAGTTGACAAGCCAATCGGTCATGCCTTTAAATAGCTTAGCGAATGGCTTTGACAATGCTTATTTTAACAGCCATGTAACACAATACGCATGCACGTATGTCTGGCAATCTTGATATGAATTTTCTATTAAAGAAAACCTATTCCAAGATGTCCACCATGCATCTTGAGGCATGCACAGACACTTGCATCACAACACATATGCATACACGTGTCATGTCACACATATGCACACACGTGGTGTGTGCTTGATGATGCGTTCAAATGTATGAGTTGTGGCTTGTGTGCATGCACGCGCTAGGACACAGCCGCCATTTAAAAAAAATTACAGTTCCAAGATGTCATAAGCCAATCTACTAGCAGCAAACTAGAAACAAGCATTTGCAATGCAATGGGTCTCGCGTTTGCTCGAGTTAGAGCTACTAGCGTTGTAAACTCCTAACCAGTCTTTACTTGCCACATAAACTGGAAATGAAAAAAGTAAAGCAGTTTCATATAAGCGAGCAGACGGCAGCCATGAGTGCGAAGCAGACACGCGAAGGGAAACAGAAGTTTGCTTGCAGTGAAACATAATGGCAAAAGTGCAATTATCTATGTAACCCGCAAAAGTACAATTATCCATGTAGCAGGGTCGATGTCATGCAAAGCGCTTGACTACTTCCCAGCGAGATCACGCTGCCTACGGAATAAATGGGAAAAGTAGTCCAGAAACCATACCGAAAACATGGAGCCTCACATGTTTTCAGTAGTTGGCCGGGGCGCTCGAGGTGGGCTAAACACCAGAAAAGGCATGACGTATCCATGCCTTTCACTAATGATATCAAGAGAATTTTAAAAGGTCAAGCCCACAAACCAACCAAACTGATGGGCGTGGTTAAAAGCTCACAGAGAGATTACACCAGGGACACAGCGCTCCACAGTACAAAATAAATAAATGCGTGTGACGGCACCCTTTAACCCCTCAGGTGCCCTGGACGAGCTGGTCTCGTCCTCGGCCACAGTTGCCATGTGCCGAGGATGAGACGAGCTCGTCCTGCACCTGGCCCGCCCGTGGGCCTCCCACCCTCCTCCCCTGGGCAGGGATGAAAAGGGAATCGCTTCCCCTGCCACCTCCGCCCCACTAAGTGATGTCTGATGATGTCAGCACACAATCGCATCCTGACCTCATCAAAGGCCGTCCCCATCGGAAGAGAAATGCTTGAATTTCTCTTCTGATCAGGGGGTGGGACGGGCAGAGAGACATGAAAGGAAAGGTCAGACCTTTCCTTCCATGTCTTTCGAAGCAATTCGACAGCCCGATAGTAAAAGCAATCAGGCTGCAGAAATGCCCTCTAGACACCAGGGATTTTTTTTTTTGTATTTATGTATAAGGGAAGCGACCCCTTGGACAAGGATCGCTCCCCTGGGGGGCATCCTTTATTAGGCCCTTTCTGCCTCCCCTAGGGGCAGATCGGCATATTTTCATTAGGCCGATCTGCCCCGGGGGGGAGGGGGGGCGCAGCAGAAGCCACTAGACACCAGGGATCATTTTGTTTAAAAAATTGTTACACGTGGGGAGCGACCCCTTAGGCAAGGGTCGCTCCCCTGGGGTACAAATTGTTTTTAGGCCATTTCTGCCCCTTTGGGGGCAGAAAGGCCTATTTTTATTGGTCCAATATGCCCCCGGGGGGGGTAAGATACCATTAGACACCAAGGATTTTTCTTTTCACAACAAGTTCACGAAAGGGGAGCGTACCCTTAGGCAAGGGTCGCTCCCCTGGTGGGAAAATGTATTTTAGGCCATTTCTGCCCCCTTGCGGGCAGATCAGCCTATTTTAATTAGGCCGATCTGCCTCAAAGGGGGACAGAAACCACTAGGTACAAGGGATTTTTTATTCTTTTTATTTTTTACAGATGAGGAGGGACTACTCCTTAGGCAAGGTTTGCTCCCCTGGGGGGGCAATTTTATTTTAGGCCATTTCTGCCCCGCTTGGGGGCAGAAATCACTTAGGCACCAGGGATTGGTGTGTTTTGTTTGGGGGCAGCCCCTTGGGCAAGGGTCGCTCCCCATGGGGGCACATAACTGTTGGCATATATTTATAAGGCCCATCTACCCCGGGGGGGGAGGGAGGAAAACCCACCAGAGACCAGGAAATATATTTTCAAAAAAGAGGGTGGAGGTATGGCCGTACCCCTACCCCAAATAAATGGGGACAAAGTTGTTCTGCCCACCAGAGGGCAGATGAGGCAATTACCCCCAATATACTCCCCGGGGGAGCAGAAAGTCTGCTAGATGCCAGGGAATTAAAAAATGAATTAAAAATAGTGGGGTGGTGGCTACCAACCAGTATGGGCATGGTTATACCCCCACCCCAACTGAGGGGGGTAACAGTCTTTCAGCTCTCCCCCGCACTCTAACAGATCTTACCCCAATGGCAAGCAAGAGGACATTTGATTATTTGGGGTTTTGGTTTTACATTTGGGCCATGAGCGCTTGTCTAACTCTCAAAATCGTCCCACTTGGAATGGTGAGGGGTGCACTTTTTTTACTTTGGGACGCTGCCATGTAGAAAAATCTATGAGACATAGACACATCTGAAAACTAAACATCTGGGTGAGTCCAGGGTGGTGCGCTTCACATGCACCGCAGCATTTTCTTACCCATTATCACCTGCAAACCTCCAACTTTGCTTGAAATCACACATTTTCCTGACCTTTTTCTGAGGGAACCTTCCGGAATCTGCAGGAATCCACAAAATTCCTTCCACCCAGCATTTTCACATCTATACCAAAATAAATTCTGCCCCCCTTCTTTTTCCAAACTGCCCTTTTGGACCCGCTTTCGTTCCCCCTCAATTTCGACATGTTTTTGCCTCTTCCCTGTTACAAGCACTTGACCCACCTCCACAAGTGAGGTATCATTTTTAGTGGGAAACTGAGGGGAACGTTGGGTGGTATGAAATTTGTGCCGGTGCGGTGATCCCACACAGAAATGTGGGGAAACTGTGATTATTTCGCTAAATTTGAGGTTTGCTGAGGATTCTGCGTAAGAAAACACAGGGGGATCCACAGACTCCGTCGGGTGTCTAGTTTTCAGAAATGTCTGGGTTTGGTAGGTTTCCCTCGATGGCTGCTGAACCTTGGACCAAACACGCAGGTGACACCCCCCCCCCCCCCCCCCCCCCCCAAAAAACAGGTAGTTTTGTATTTTATTATCTTGATTTGTCCACGTAGTGTTTTGAGGCATTTCCTGCCGTGAGCACTAGGCCTACCCACACAAGTGAGGTACCATTTTTATCGGGAGATGTGGGCGAATGCTGGGTTGAAGGAAGTTTGTGGTTCCCCTCAGAATCCAGAACTTTGCAGCACCAAAATGTAGGAAAAAGTATTTGTTTGCCAATTTTTTAGGTTTGCTAAGGATTCTGGGTAACAGAATCCTAGGTGTCTAGTTTTCAGAAATGTCCATGTTTGCTATGTTTTTACGTGCCGGATGAGCTAGAGGCCAAAATCCACAGCTAGGCACTTTGCAAAAAACAGGTCAGTTTTCTTTGGGAAAACGTGATGTGTCCATTTTGTGTTTTGGGGCATTTCCTGTCACGGGCACTAGGCTTACCCACACAAGTGTGGTACCATTTGTATCAGGAGACTTGGGGGATTGCTGGGTGGAAAGAAATTTGTGGCTCCTCTCAGATTCCAGAACTTTCTATCACCGAAATTTGAGGAAAAAGTGTTTTTTATGCCAAATTTTGAGATTTGCTGAGGATTCTGGGTAACAGAACCTGGTGAGAGCCCCACAAGTCCCCCCATCCTGGGTTCCCCTAGGTGTCTAATTTAAAAAATACACAGGTTTGGTAGGTTTTCCTAGGTGCCGGCTGAGCTAGAGACCAAAATCCACAGCTAGGCACTTTCCAAAAAACAAGTCAGTTGTCAATGCTAAAATGTGGTGTGTCCATGTTGCGTTTGGGAGCAATTCCTGTCATGGGCACTAAGCCTACTCACACAAGTGAGGTACCATTTTTATTGGGAGACTCGGGGGAATGCTAGGTGGAAGGATATTTGTGGCTCCTCTCAGACTCCAGAGCTTTCTATCACCAACATGTGAGAAAAAGGCATTTTTTTGCCAAATTATGAGGTTTGCAAAGGACTCTGGGTAACAAAACCTGGTGAGAGCCCCACAAGTCACCTCATTCCAAATTCCCCTAAGTGTCTAGTTTTAAAAAACTTATAGGTTTGCTAAGTTTCCCTAGGTGCCTGCTGAGCTAGAGGCCAAAATTCAGAGCTAGGCACTTTGCAAAAAACAAATTAGTTTTTCTTGGGAAAATGTGATGTGTCCATGTTGTGTTTTGGGGCATTTCCTGTCATGGGCACTAGGCCTACCCACATAAGTGAGGTACTGTTTTCATTCGGAAACTTGGGGAAATGCTGGGTGGAAGGAAATTCGTGGCTCCTCTCAGATTCCAGAACTTTCCATCACCTAAATGTGAGGAAAAAGTATTTTTTTGCCAAATGTTGAGGTTTGCAGAGGATTCTGGGTAACAGAACCTGGTGAGAGCCACACAAGTTACCCCATCCTGGGTTCCCCTAGGTGTCTAGTTTAATAAATACACAGGTTTGGTAGGTTTTCCTAGGTTCCAGCTGAGCTAGAGACCAAAATCCACAGCTAGGCACTTTCCAAAAAACACTTCAGTTGTCAATGTAAAAATGTGATGTGTCCGTGTTGCATTTTGGAGCATTTCCTGTCACGGGCAGTAGGCCTCCTCACACAAGTGAGGACCATTTTTATCGGGAGACTTGGGGGAATACTGGGTGGAAGGAAATTTGTGGCTCCTCAGATTCCAGAGCTTTCTATCACCAAAATGTGAGAAAAAGGGATTTTTTGCCAAATTTTGAGGTTTGCAAAGGATTCTGGGTAACAAAACCTGGCGAGAGCCCCACAAGTCACGTCATTCCGAATTCCCCTAGTTGTCTAGTTTTAAAAAATGTATAGGTTTGCTCAGTTTCCCTAGGTGCCTGCTGAGCTAGAGGCCACAATTCAGAGCTAGGCACTTTGCAGAAAACAAATCAGTTTTCCTTGGGAAAATGTGATGTGTCCATGTTGTGTTTTGGGGCACTTCCTGTAGTGGGCACTAGGCCTACCCACACAAGTGAGGTACTATTTTCATCGGGAAACTCGGGGAAGTGCTGGGTGGAAGGAAATTTGTGGCTCCTCTCAGATTCCAGAACTTTCCATCACCTAAATGTGAGGGAAAAGTGTTTTTTGCCAAATGTTGAGGTTTGCAGAGGATTCTGGGTAACAGAACCTGGTGAGAGCCCCACAAGTTACCCCATCCTGGGTTCCCCTAGGTGTCTAGTTTAAAAAATGCACAGGTTTGGTGGGTTTTCCTAGGTGCCGGCTGAACTAGAGACCAAAATCCACAGCTAAGCACTTTCCAAAAAACACGTCAGTTTACAAAGTAAAAATGTGATGTCTCCATGCGTGTTTTGGAGCATTTCCTGTATGGGCAGTAGGCCTACTCACACAAGTGAGGTACCATTCTTATCAGGAGACGTGAGGGAATGCCGGGTGGAAGGAAATTTGTGGCTCCTCTCAGATTCCAGAGCTTTCTATCTCCAAAATGTGAGAAAAAGGTGGGTTTTTTTGCCAAATTTTGAGGCTTGCAAAGGATTCTGGGTAACAAAACCTGCTGAGAGCCCCACAAGTCACCTCATTCCGAATTCCCCTAGGTGTCTTGTTTTTAAAAATTTATAGGTTTGCTAAGTTTCCCTAGGTGCCTGCTGAGCTAGAGGCCAAAATTCAGAGCTAGGCACTTTGCAAAAAACAAATCAGTTTTCCTTGGGAAAATGAGATGTGTCCATGTTGTGTTTTGGGGCATTTCCTTTTGTGGGCACTAGGCCTACCCACACAAGTGAGGTACCATTTCTATCAGGAGACTTGGGGGATTGCTGGGTGGAAAGAAATTTGTGGGTCCTCTCACATTCCAGAACTTTCTATCACCGAAATTTGAGGAAAAAGTGTTTTTTATGCCAAATTTTGAGATTTGCAGAGGATTCTGGGTAACAGAACCTGGTGAGAGCCCCACAAAAGTCACCCCATCCTGGGTTCCCCTAGGTGTCTTGTTTTAAAAATGTATAGGTTTGCTAAGTTTCCCTAGGTGCCTGCTGAGCTAGAGGCCAAAATTCAGAGCTAGGCACTTTGCAAAAAACAAATCAGTTTTCCTTGGGAAAATGTGATGTGCCAATGTTGTTTTTTGGGGCATTTCCTGTTGTAGGCACTAGGCCTACCCACACAAGTGAGGTACGATGTTCATCGGGAAACTCGGGGAAATGATGTGGTGGAAGGAAATTTGTGGCTCCTCTCAGAGTCCAGAACTTTCCATCACCTAAATGTGAGGAAAAGGTGTTTTTTTGTCTAATGTTGAGGTTTGTAGAGGATTCTGGGTAACAGAAGTTGGTGAGAGCCCCACAAGTCACCACATCCTGGATTCCCCTAGGTGTCTAGTTTAAAAAAATGCACAGGTTTGGTAGGTTTCCCTAGGTGCCGGCTGAGCTAGAAGCCAAATTCTACAGCTAGGCACTTTCTAAAAACACGTCAGATTTCAATGTAAAAATGTGTAGTGTCCATGTTGTTTTTCCTGTCGCAGGCATTAGGCCTACCCACACAAGTGAGGTACAAATTTTATCGACAGACTTGGGGGAATACAGAATTGATGAGTGAGTGTTATTGCCCCTGGTCTTTCTCTACATTTTTTCCTTCCAAATGTAGGACAGTGTGTAAAAAAAGATGTCTATTCGAGAAATGCCCTGTAAATCACATGATAGTATGGGGACCCCGGAATTCAGAGATGTGCAAAGAACCACTGCTTTTTAACACCCTATCTTGTGCCCATTTTGGAAATACAAAGATTTCCTTGCTAACCTATTTTTCACTCTTTATATTTCACCAAATGAATTGCTGTATACCCGGTATACAATGAAAACCCACTGCAAGGTGCAGCTCCGTTATTGACTCTGGGTACCTAGGGCTCCTAATGAGCCTACTAGCCCTATATATCTCCACAACCATAAAAGTCCAGCAGATGTACCAGTATATTGCTTTAAAAAATCTGCCATAAATGGAAAAACTTATAGAAGAAAACGTGGACAAAATGGCTCTTTTTCACCTCTATTTCAATATTCTTTTATTTTAGCTGTTACTTTCTGTAGGAAAAACCTTGAAGGATCTACACAAATGACCCCTTGCTGAATTCAGAATGTTGTCCACTTTTCAGAAATGTTTAGCTGTCCAGGATCCAGCATTGGTTTCACACCCATTTCTGTCACTAACTCGAAGGAGACTGAAAGCACAACCAAATAGTAAAAATGGGGTATGGCCCAGTAAAATGCCAAAGTTGTGTTGAAAAATATGGTTTTCTGATTCAAGTCTGCCTGTACCTGAAAACTGGGAAGATGGTGATTTTAGCACTGCAAACCCTTTTCTGGTGCCATTTTCAGGGACAAAACCACAAGCTTTCTTCTACAGCCCTTTTTTCTCATTTAACAAAAATGAAAGTTTAGCTGTATTTTGGCTAATTTCTTGGTCTCCTCCAGGGGAACCCACAAACTCTGGGTTCCTCTAGAATCCCTAGGATGTTGGGAAAAAAGGACACAAATTTGGCGTGAGTAACTTATCTGGACAAACATTTATGAGGGCCTAAGCGCGAACTGCCCCAAATAGCCAAAAAAGGCTCGGCACCTGAGAGGAAAAGGCCTAACAGCAAAGGGGTTAAGAAAGCAGAGGCCCAGCAGCAAAAAGCAGCTGCTGGGCTTCCCAAACAAATAAAGAACTAAATAGTAATTTAAAATAACAGATGTGAAGGGTGGGGTTGAGAGAATATACACGCTGTGGAATGGTAAGAGCAAGGGGGAAAACAAAGGAATACGGGGTCTAAATAACAAAAAAGAAAAGGGAAACCTAGGTGGGAGGTAACACGGGTGGCGGTAAAGGGGAAACATCACAGGGAGTGAGGGGAAGTTAAAGGGGCACAGGAGGGAGAAAGCAATAAAACATATGCGTCCTCCTGGAGTACTTACATGAAAACAAAAAAGTAGCTCCATGAATATAAGCAATCTCAGCAATGGAAACTTACAAATCAAATGTGTCTGAGAGAGATGAGCCGGGTTGTACAAGGAAGGTGTGTATTAGGTTTAGAGATATTTGCCACTTATGGTGCAACTGCGATAATTAGCATAAGAAAAAGCACAATACCGAGACGGTGGAACTGGGGCCAGAGAGAAAAGATATCTGGGCCTGGATTTAATAAGATTTTGCACTGGTTTTGGAATGTTGCTAGCATGACCCACAGTGGCACCCTATTTACCACTGAACACAAATGGTGTTTTGCGCTAGGAAGGCATACTTTTCACAGGACAAAAAATACTTTGTAGGATTTTGCATCAGTCAGGCAATTAACAGAGTTGATCAGTTCAAACATTCATAGGTTTTGCCAAAAACCCTGATCCACAAAAAAGACCAAATCAGTTTAAGTCAAAAAGTAATGCCTGATTGCAACAGGCACACACAACTGGAAATGTGTGCATCTCTCAAGGCAAGCATTTGCAATGCAATGGGTCTCGCCTTTGTTTGAGTTAGAGCTACTAGCATAGTAAACTCCTAACCAGACTTCTCTTGCCACATAAACTGATAATGAAAAGTAAAACAGTTTCACATTAGCGAGCGGACGGTCGCCATGAGCGTGAAAGAGACACAGAGAAGGAAACAGATGTTCGCTTGCAGTGAAAAGTATCGGCAAAAGTGCAATTATCCATGTAACTGGCAAAAGTAGAATTATCCATGTAACCAGCAAAAGTAGAATTATCCATGTAACAGGGTCGATGTCATGCAAAGGGCTTGACTACTGCCCAGTGAGATTGCGCTGCGTTGGAAATAAAAAGAAATAGTGCAGAAGCCATTTGGAAAACACAGAGCCTTGTATATTTTCAATAGTTTATAGGTGTGTAGAGGAGGGATAAACACCGGAAAAGGCATGACCTATGCATGCCTTTCCACTAATGAAATCAAGCTAATTTTAAAAGGCAGGCACACGAACCAACCAAACTGATGGGCGTGGTTAAAAGTCCACAGAGAGATTACAACAGGGGCCCGAGCACTCCTACTCTCTCTCACACTTCAACACCTCAGCTCAGTTACCATGGCTGACTCTCCCAAATGCTGTATTTGCCACAAATCCAGGCATATTATTGATATTATAATTATTATTCATGATAATGTTATTAATGTTATAAAGCAGACCTCAGCCTTATGAGCCTGAGAAAGATCAGCATGACTTAAAGCCTCTGTGCCTTTGGATGCACTCGGCTGTCCTCTTTTGGGGCAATAGGCCAAGTGTATGATAATGATGGAATGGTGAATACTGCAAATCTATGCAAATAAAGAAGCTTATCTTTTCCAAGAAGGTTGTGGCATTGATGGTCTCCAAGGTGATTCTAAAGTGGCCCACAGATCTTAGCTCCAGGCCTTGCAGTCAATTGATACAGCTACTGAGGCCACCCTCATTTAGAAGTGGTTTACTTGCCTCCACTAAACCCCTGTACACAAAGCCCAGGTTTACGAAGCCCTTGTGTTGCCACTGCATCATGCAAGGCAGCGCAAGGTAATGTAATGGCTTCAGTGCAATGTACTAAGCTACACAAAGCCATCTTGCGTGGCTCTGCTTGGCTTAGTAAATCCAGAGCAATGCAAGGCAGTGCACGTCACTGCCTTGAGTTACTCTGCGTTGGGAAGGGGTTCGAAGGTGGAGTGTGTGTTGTTAGACCTGATAGGCTTAGGGTGATCTTCCTCCATATTATTTGCCTTACTCCTCTATATTTTTCTGATTTTGTTTTATTGGCCTTAGGACTCTGTGTACTATACCAATGCTAAAGTGCATGTGCTTACTCTTTAAAACATGGTAACATTTCTTTCTCTCCATTTGGAATATTTAATTTACTTGTAAGTCCCTAATAAAGTGGTACTACATGGGCACAGAGCCTGTGAATTAAATGCTACTAGTGGCCATGACCACTAATTGGACCACCCACTTAAATAGCCCTTTGAACATGTCTCAGACCTGCCATTGACGCCTGTGTGTGCAGTTTTCAATTGCAATGTTGACCTGGCAAAATAAACCTTTGCCAGGCCCATACCTTTTTTAAAAATACATATAAGGCATCCCTAGGTTAGGCCCTAAACAGACCACCGGGCAGGGTGCATTGTATTTCAAAAGGAGGACAGGTACTTTTAAGTAGTACATGTCATGGTAGTGAAAAACTCTTAAATTTGTTTTTCACTATTGCCAGGCCTACCTCTCCCATAGGATAACATTGGGTTACCGTATTACATTTAATAAGGATAGCTTTCAAATATCCATAGTTAAAGAGTTCATGTTTGGTGTCTTTAGATTTGTAATGAGAAATCCTCTTCTATGATATAGTTGGATTTCCACTTATAATTTAGTAAAATACCACTTATAGAAAGTTGGCCTCCTCCTGCCTTAGCCATTTATTGCTTGCAGCCTGTCTCTGGGTCACTTGACTAGGTGTAGTTGGCAGTTGGTCTTTTTGTATTCCTCCTAGACAACCACACACAATAGAAAGCTTAGGTATGCCTGGATGGGCCATCACTGGCACAATGGGGGTGGGCGGAATTAGGCAAAGCACAACTTACACCTGAATAGGTTGTGTCCTGACTTCATACAAATTATTGCATACCCCCTGTTCTGAGCATGACGCCAGGGCAGGGGGGGCAGGAAACCTGAGTATTTCAAAGGGAATCCTGTAAGACATTTGTTCCACTTCGAAGAAACCGCCAGGTATGAATATTGAACATCAGACACCAACTCTTCAGTACACTTCTGGACCTATAGAAAACTGTCAGGAAGAAGGACTGCTGTGCAGCTGAAAAGACTGCTACTCTGCTGGACTGTTGAATCATGCCACCTCAGTTTAGACCCAGCTGTATGCAAATCAACCTTGACCCTGCTTAAATGGGAACAGACCAGCCCAAATTACCAAGACAGATCCTTCCTGAACACAACATAGGACCGGTTCAGCTAGGACCTGTGTCAAAAGTCATTTGAATACATCTGAGTCCAAACTGAGGTGGCATTGTGTGCAAAATAAAGATGGACTCGGATGCCGCCCCCTGCGTGATTACAAGTGGCTCGGATTAATTCAAGCATTCTTTTGTATACTTTGGTGTGTTGGCCTAAGTGAGACGGGTATGCCTAGACGTGGCTCCTATGGACACTGTGTCACAAGAACTAAGCTATACCTGGATGATGATACCATAACAAGGGTGAAACCAGACCTGGGTTGCTTGTGTTCTGTTTCATGGAGCACTTTGCATGGCAGTTCAGGCTGGACTGTTCCCACTGGAGCAGTGTCAAGACTGATTTGCATATACGTGGGTTCAAACTGAGGTGGCATGGTGTGCAAAATAAAAATACATTAGGATGCAGCCTGACTGATTACCAGTGGCTGAGATTAATTCAAGCATTCACGCCATCACTTTTTTGTATACTTTAACCTTCCTCTACGAGGCAGCGCACAAGGGAACAGGGACAGTGAATCTTTATCATGTGCATAAGTGGCTAACTTTTGCTGTTTTAAACACTTCTAACGCACTCACAAAACAGTCTTAAACATTGTCTTTCTCATCTTGCAAGCAAACAGAGGGTAAATTGAGGCAG